>NC_132785.1:42110882-42418292 GCF_048418805.1 Vulpes vulpes
CCATCTCCACATTGGAAGCTAAGATGCTTTAAAACTGATATTGAAAACCTTAAAAAACTAGAAAAATAGGGGAAAATTAAATACAAACTAAGTGTAGAGAAGAAATAATAAGAATCAGAGTAGATATCAATAAAACTGAACATAGGAAATCAGTAGAAAAATCAATGAAATCAAAAACTAATTTTTTGAAAATATCAATAAAATTGACAAACCCATGGCCAGAAAAAAAAAAAAAGGCACAGATTACTAATATGAAAGATGAAAGAGGTGACATCAGTACAGATCCCATGGACATTAGAAAGATAATAAAGAAATAGTTTGAACAACTCTACCAACTCTATGCCCACAAATTTGATAACCTTAGATGAAATGTACCAATTTCTGGAAAGACAAAATCTTCCAAAAGTCCCACAAGAAGAAATAGACAATCTTAATAGGTCTATTTCTATTAAAGAAATTTAACCAGGGGCACTTGGGTGGCTCAATGGTTGAGCTCAGGTTGGGGCAGAGGTGCGGTCCCAGGGTCTTGGACTGAGTCCTATATCAGG
Source organism: Vulpes vulpes (assembly GCF_048418805.1). Classification (NCBI taxonomy): domain Eukaryota; kingdom Metazoa; phylum Chordata; class Mammalia; order Carnivora; family Canidae; genus Vulpes; species Vulpes vulpes. Next base: position 42,111,431 of record NC_132785.1, read on the forward strand.
CTCCTCTCAGGAAGCCTGCTTCTCCCTTTACCTGTGTCTCTGCCTCTCTCCCTGTGTCTCTCATGAATAAATAAATAAGTGATCTTAAAAAAAAAAAAGAAATTTAATAGCTTCCTCAAACAGAAAGTACCATGTCCAGATGGGTTCAAATAGTGAATTTGATGAAACATTTAAAAAAGAAAGCATATCAATTTTCTATAATCTCTTTCAGAAAATAGAAGCAGAGATTATGCTTCCTAACTCAATCTATGAGGTCAGCATTACACTAATACCAAAAACATGACAGTAAATGAAAAGTACAGACCAATATCTCTCATGAGCATAGATGCAAAAGTCCTCAACAAAGTATTAACATTTCTAATTAAACACCGTATAAAAGGAATTATATATCACAACCAAGTGGGATTTATCTCAGGTATGCAAGGCTTGTTTAATAATCAATAATACATTAAAGTAATCTACTACATTAATAGACTAAAAAAATCACATAATTATATCAAAAATGAGGAAAAAGCATTTGACAAAAACCAACACTCATTTATGATGAAAGATTCTCAATTCCCTATTCTCTAGGAATAGAGGGCAGCTTTCTCAATTTCAAAAAGAATATCTACAAAAAACATACAACTAACATGCCTAAACATAAGAAACTCAGAGCTTACCCACTAACATCAGATACAAAGCAAGGATATCCCCTCTTGCAACTCCTTTTTTACATTGTACTGGAAGTTCTAGCTACTGCAAGAAAACAAGGAAAGTAAATAAAAGAGACAGATTGGGAAGGGAGAAATAAAACTGGTTTTATTCACAGAAGACATTGTCTATGTAGAAAATCTGAATGGATTTCCAAAAAACTCCTGGAACTAATAAGCAATTTTAGCAAGTGTGTAGAATACAGGATTAATATACAAAAGTCAATCACTGCTGAAGGTACCAGGAATGAACAAGTGGAATTTGAAATTAAAAACACATTCAGATTGACAGATAGTAATTACACTTCTTATGATCAGCATTATGTACTGTATATAAGCATCAAATCACTATGTTGTATACTGGAAACTAATATAATATTGCATGTCAATTACACACCAATTAATTTTTTAAAATACCATTTATATTACTCCCCCAAAAAGTGAAATACATAGGTGTAAATCTAACAAGTATGTGTAAGACCTATATAAGTAAAAGTACAAAATTCTAAGGAATGAAATCAAAGAACACCTAAAATGAAGAGATATTCCATATTCATGGATAGGAAGACTCAATATTGTCAAGATCTCTTCCCAATTTAACCTATAGATTCAATGCAACTCCAATCATAATTCCAGCAATTTACTTTGTGAATATCAACAAACTCATTCTAAAGTTTATATGTGAGTTACCAAGTCATAAAAAGACATGAAAGAGTCTTAAATGCATATTACTAAGTGAAAGGAGCTAATATGAAATGGCCATGTACTTTATGATTCCAACTATATGGACATTCTGGAAAAGGCAAAACTAGGAGACAGTAAAAAAAAAAAAAAAAAAAAAATCAGTGGTTTCCAGGTTTTGGGGCTGGGGAAAAGATGAGTAGGCAAAGCACAGAGGATTTTTAAGGCAATGAAAACACCTTTTATGATACTGTAATGATATATATCATTATACATTTATTGTAACCCATAAAATACACAATAGCAATAGTGAACCCTAAGATAAATTATGGGCTCTGGTAATTACATTTTTCAACACAGGTTCATCAAGTGTAACAAATGTTGCAATTCAGTAGGAAATGTTGATAATGAGGGAGGCTATGTAAGAGCGGGGACAAGGGGTATATGGGAAATTTCTGCATCTTCTTCTCAATCTTTTTGTGAACCTAAAATTGCCCTAAAAATATCTTTACCAAAAAATATATACTAGATAAAGATAAACATATTTAATTTTTAAAAAGCAATATTAAGTGTCAGATTTGAATTAATGGTATCAAATCACTTAGATTGGACACTGGCCCAGCAATTTTCTGATCCCTTTTTGGAAATTAACAGACACAGGGTGGGATTTGAGCTAGCCAGGAGTGGCAGACCTCATACTTTTTAATTGGAGCTGCCATAATAAAAATGTAAAATATGTAATATGTGAGATGAAATTGGGGGCAGAGGCTAGGAAAATGAAGAAACTGTTAGAGGAAGCAGAAAAATGGAAAGCAAACTGTTCTAAGAAGAAGGAAAAATGGCAACCCATATCCTATACTAGCAAAGCAATTGGTAGTACCACCTCTTGTGGTAACATGGAAGATGTACTTAATGAAAGAAATTTGGACTTGACAAAGTGATTACTAGGTAAAATATTCTGTTGCGTTTAGTTAGCTAAATGCTGGTTTAAATGTACTCACTTGGTTGCATTTAGCTGCTTATTAGAAAGTAGTACAAGAAGAGATTAACTCAGAGGTGAGGCAGGGAGGATGCCAAGGACCAATCAACATGATATAAATGGGAGACTCTGTCTCGGTTCTCAGATGCCATAATAAATCAAGTAAATAAAAAATTATTAAGAGTTTAAGGGCAAAATTAACAAACTTTGATAAATATAAAATGTTTTCAATATCAGGAAATCAGAAACTATATCTTATTTTCACATATATGAGCATTTCATAAAAGAAAACTCAATATTAATCTGCAGAAAAAGCTTAATAATTCCCAGAAGCAGATATAATACCAAATAAGATCTTTGTTTAAAACGTGATATAGTTACAATATTTTTAAAGTAATTTTAAAAACCCTGGAAATTAAGAGAGAAATATTAATTCTTGAACCAAACAGGAGATCAAAATCCATACCAAATAATTTGAAAAAATAGTAAGTATGAAATATATCAGAGCGTGTAAGATTTATCAAAACCAATGTTCTCTGTGAAAATTCATAGTCTAATTATATTACTAAAAGTGAGAAATATTAATATGATAGTGGAAGTTCAGTTTTAATGGGAATGTTTTGAAGTTTCACCATTTGAAACATGATTCTGCCTCCTAATTTGGGATATATTTGTTCTGTTTCATTCCCAACTGGATATACTACAATACAATTCTGACGCTAAGACATCTGGAGAGTTAACATCAGACTCCACAGGGTTAGGGCTTCATGTGCCTCAAGATTGCCCTTTCTTCAGATGTCAGCTACATTTTAGGGGTTGTCAGGCAACTTGGACTTCCAACAAACTGACTACAAATTTGAAGGTTCCCATAATCCCCTCTTTGATAATGTACAAGAATGACTCACAGAACCTGCAAAAGTGCTATACTTAGTGATTATAGTTTTACTATGAAAGATGCACTAGAGTCAGTTCTGGAAGGGAATGTTGCAGAGTTCCTATGCCATCTTCACACAGAGACAGGACAACACTATCTTCCACTGAGCTGTTAATGTGGTTTCATAATTTAGTCATGATTGATTAAATCATTGACCATGTAGTTGAACTCAATCTCCAGCCCACTCTTTTCCCCAGAGGTCAGGCTAACTCCAAGTCCCCGCCTCTTTAAACACGTGTTTGATCTTTTGAGGACCAGACCCCATTTGAAGCTATGTAAGGGCCTACCAAGAGTTACTCTATTAGCATAACAAAGATATTTGTATCATTCACAAAATTCCAAGTGTTTTTATAGCCCTGCTAGGAACCTTGGACAAAGACAAGATATATTCTATCTTTATTTATAAACTTTACTAATGTAAAACAATGTTTGATCATACTAAGAAAGTTTCCCATCTGAAACTAATCACAGAAGAAAAACAGATGGCTCACTGAAATTAGGATAATTTGGTTCTAACAAAGAGACTATTTATTAAGGTAAGGCTGGAGTATTGGGGAACCTCAAAGGATATTTCATTAAATGTGGGATTACCTGAAGGATAGAAGGGACAGGAGATTGAAGCATTTACCAGAGAATTTAGAGGGAGAGAATCATATACAAAAGCCACCTTGAAGGAAAGTGACTTTTTTTGGGGGGGTGGGGGGGATAGCTGGGAGCAATGGTTAAGAGAGGAAACAAATTAAATATTTTGACCTTGCTTTCTTCTCATTCTGTGATCTGCTTCTGGAAAGCAGGGATCATCATTGGCTGAGCCCAGATAGACCCCAGAGATAAAACAGTCCTTTGATAGAGTCCATACAGGACAGGTTCCTGGGGGCATAGAGCAGGGTAAAGAATGATTTAAAGGGGCAAATACAATATATTCAGCACACAATGAAAAATGAGTATTGAGATTTATATAAAGCTATTTCAACATTCATGGAAAATGATCTTTTGAGTTCACATTTGGTCTATTATGATAAAAGCTGCCTAAAATTGAACTATTTTTAGATTTCCCAAAATGTTTACTTGGTTATGACGCATTAGTTTTTCAAGTGCTGCTGGATGCCATTGGTTAACTTTGAGGATTTTTACATCAATATGCATAAGAAAGATGGTTCTACATTTTTCTTATTATTTCTGATACCTTCAATTTGTATAAACAAGGACTCATTGAATTGTTTCCCAAATATGAAACAAAAAATACCAAACAAACAACAAAAAAATGGAAACCCTAGTGTCCACCTTTAGCCATACAAAGACCCAAATCTTGGAAGTTTTTCAAATTTAGGCTTTCCTTACTCACCAACCATTGCTTTAAGTAAAATGGTAAGGGAAGAGAGAGATTTTAAAAGGACCAGAGCTTTTCTGTTTGTTTCTGCTTTCCTTTTCTGTTAATTTCTGCTTTTTTTTTCTGTTAAATCCTTCTCTCTACACTTGTATTGTAGGCCTTTTAGAGCAGATAGTTCCACGGCCCATCTTAGGGCCAATAAACACTGCCTTTTCTTTTACTGTCTAGTTTTCTCAAAGCATCAGCATTAGAAGGATTTATTATCCTAGTAAATAGGAACCTCAACATTATAATTTAGGAGTTGTTTAGGATTAAATTAATTGATATGTACATAGCTACTATCACAACCTCTGGTATAGTCTAAGTATCTCCCTTTTTCTTTTACAGAAAGATTTCAGTGGTTAATTCCAGAAAGAGAAATTCAGATAGTATATAGCATTGGTTATTCTGGCCATTCTGTGTGTGTATGTATACTTTACTAATTCTGATAACTAAGGTCGTAAAGAATAAAATTGCATGTGAGCAAACACACACACACATGCACACACATATACATACACACACACCACCCCATCTACCTAGAGATGATACTATTAGACCATCTCATTTCTTCTTTTTCTTTTTTCTCTTCAAGAAATGTTTTTAATGAACAATTGGTGGAGTTAATGATTGGCCAACTCCTCTCTTTGCAGAAAATGACAATCTCTACTTTTTAGCCCTCTGCTAAAAATATGCAGATGACATTTTAGTACATAATTTTCCAAGTAGTGCTAAGACAAATTGAAGGGTAGATTTTACTAGCAAATAGGAATAATTTTATGTTCCTCTCCCCAGTCCAAAATTTTAATTGAAAAGTCAGATGCCTCCAATAGGGACAGTTTAACATTCTAAGGGTAGATTCATACAAATCAGTAGAAGATATTTCTTAGTTCCACTGGCTATGACATAGATATTTTAACATAGCAATGCATATTTCAAAATATCTTTCATATTTTTTCAGGGACATTAAATCTTTCTAAAAAATAAACTTGGTGAGAAATATTTAGGACCATTCAATAAGTAAATGGACAATGATATGTTTTGATATAAGACCAAACAGTTAAAATAATACAACCTATTTGTCACTTAAAACCATAGCCATTTACACTTCTCCTTCATCCTCTTTAAATGTATTTGCCTACCCTTTACTTTGGTGTATTGGCAGGAATGTTAAAAAATACAACTAGCATATAGATCATCAACTCTCCTAAACATTCTAAGTGTCTTCTTCAAAAAGACATGCACACCTTGCAAAAGCCTGTGTTTCTAATTTATTGTAGCTCAAATGCCGGGCTATATATTCTTGATGCTAGTCAACACTAAAGAAATATTTAATGGTGAAGATAAACCAAGCATTTCTAGCCAGTCACTTTCAACTGAGATCAATACAGTGTAATGATAATTTAGGATGCTTCTTAGTTTAACTTAAGTAATTTTCTCTTTTCTCTTTTGAGATTGTAAATCTGACTAATTGCTTTACATTCTCTAGAACTGCTTTTTCTTGCTAAGTATAATTGCTATGTCTGGGTTCTTCTATGCCCCAAGTAATTTTATAGAGGGTTTACCTACTGATCTCATTATACTTCCAACTCTGATGCATCGGGCTCCATGCTGATATTTACTTACTTTAGTATACTTGATAAATTAAATCCAGGCCTTGTTAAATTTACCCAGTTGAAGCACAACTATCACAATCTATTATGGATTAAATTAAACTAATAGACATTTTGGTTCTTCTACCATGGAAGACTTCAATTTGACCACTAATATACTAATACCAAAGGAAAAAATTATAAGGCTATTTGTGAAGTAGACATGTTTGGGAAAAGAGTATTCTAGGATAATTTTTGAAGTGGAAAAGTGAAAATATTCTATCATGGCTTAATCAGCTCTTAACTATAAAAGTGGATTGCATGGAAGATATAAAGGAAAATGAAAATGATAACGGTAGTAAAGGAGTGAAGAATAATTGCTACATGGTGCTAACATCCAATTGTAAAGCCATTATTTTGATAACCACGAAGAATTTCCCATTTAACTTCAGACCTAGCATAGTTTTGGGTTTTGTTTTGTTTTGTTTTGTTTTGTTTTGTTTTGTTTTGTTTTGTTTTCACTTAGGTCAGATTATTTCAATCCCATTAAGAAAACAAATCCAATTTGTTGAACTTTTCTGTTGCTTTGCTCCTGTGCTCACTATTCGGTGGAAGGATAGTCCACAGGTCCTTTGTCAATGGAGCCTCATTTTGAAATTTGTTAGGGTTATAATTCCTTATGAAGATTTAATCTTTTGACTGTTTTCTCTGAGTAAAACCTTTGAGCAAAGTCATTTGCATCAGCGGTGAGGTTTTATTCATCTGAAACCATCCAAGAACAAGTGTTCTCATCTTTCTTACTTTATCTTTGGAACATTTCTCTGCAGAAAATGTGTGGTATATACCCTTTAGAATATGCAGTAGAAAAGGCTCAAGTCATCTCTGAGATTTAAATATTAAATAAAGAAGAGCCTTTCCAGAGAGAAATTATCCCTTTAATCAAAGCTTTAGGAGATGGCATAAAAAAAAAAAAAAAAGGAGATGGCATAGACTGTTATTTTTCCTACAAAGAATTCTTAGATGCTAACAAAAGTGGGCATTTCTAACTTGGGTTGGTGTCACTTTAGGGATAAAAATAAAACAAAAATTTTAAAGGATTTTCAAAAATATAAAACACAGTCTATCATAAACAGAGTTTCCTGTAACCTACAGTCTGGATTTCTTTGATGAATGTTAAAGCAGACAATAAAGCACTTATATTAGTTATCTATTATTGAATAACAAATTACCCTCAAATTTCGTAACTTAAACTGATAAAATTCATAATTCTTAGTTTGGGTGGGTCAAGAATTAGGGAGTGGCTTAGCTGAATGGCCTGGGTCAGCTTGTCTCATAAGATAATATTTGCTAAAGCTATGGAAAGCTGATGGTTTGACTGGAGCTCAAGAATCCACTTCTAAGATGGCTAATTTATGTGACTATTAGTAGAAGGTCAACACTCACACAATTGTTGTGTGAGTCAGCAAGACTTGCTGACTTTTGATAGGAGCTCTCAGTTCTTTGCCACATAGACTACTTTAATGTCTTCCTGACATGGCAGCTGGTTTTCCCCAGAGTGAGTAATCTGAGAAAGAACGCTAAGAGAAGATCACAATGCCTTTTATCTCAGAAGTCATACACCATTACTTCTACCATATTCTTTTGGTTAGAAATAAATCACTGAGTCAAGTTCAATCTCAAGGGGGAGTAGAGTTGAAGGGAAGAATATTAAAAATTTTATACACATATTTAAACCACTACAGTGTCCTTCTCATCTGATTTTTTGACAGATGACACACTATTGTATTCATGGTGGACAGATTTTAAGATGGCCTCCATGATTTCACCATTAGGTCTTCCTAGCTTTGTGTAATCTTCTTCCCTGACTGTGGGCAGAAAACTGTGACTTGCTTCTAACCAACAGAATGTAGGAAAGGTGATGGAATATACACGATTCTGTAAGACTGTAGCGCTTGGGGTGCCTGGGTGGCACAGTTAGTAAAGCATCTGACCCTTGGTTTCAACTCAGTTTGTGATCACAGGGTCTTGAGATGCAGCCCCACATCAGGCTCCACACAGAGTGGAGTGAGCTTGAGATTGTCTTGCTAGGTGATCTGGCTTTGAAGAAGTAAATTGACTTGATTCCTACTGCCATAAAGAAATGAATTTTGCCATAACCTGAGCAAGCTTTGGAGCAGATCTTTCCCCAGTTGAGCCTCCAGAAGAGAATACAGCCTTGCAGAAGACCAGCAAAATCATTCCTGGACTTCTGCCCCATAGACACTTTGAGTTAGTCAGTGTTGTTTTAAGCCAATAAATCTGTGGCAATTTGTTATGCATCAAAACTAATATAGTATTGAAGCCAGGAAACTCAAGTCTGGCCTATCTTTTTTTTTTTAATAGGCCATGATACCTTGTAGAAATAAGGCACTTCATTCATATCTCAGAGCTCAGTTTCCTCATCTGTCAAAAAAAAAGGAGTGATTTTAGTAAGATCAAAGACGTTCCAACTGTTTTATGTCATGAAACATTACATTAGAGGTCAATAAACAAAACAGCTGAAATCTCTTTTTATTAAGTAGAGGGAAGATTCCTCAAGTATCTGCCCTCCTACTTATAACACAAGAGTTATAAAGAGCACAGATTGGGGATCCCTGGGTGGCTCAGCGGTTTGGCACCTGCCTTTGGCCCAGGGCACGATCCTGGAGTTCCAGGATCGAGTCCCACATCGGGCTCCTGGCATGGAGCCTGCTTCTCCCTCCTCCTGTGTTGTGTCTGCCTCTCTCTCTCTCTATGTCTATCATAAATAAATAAATAAATCTTTAAAAAAAAAAGAGCACAGATTGAATATTTTGGATTGGATCATTCTTAAAGTATCTGAATTCTTACAGCATAAACATTTTATAACAGTCTCAAAAGACAAAAATAAGGAAGTAATATGCACACCCATTCATCAAGTAGACAAGAGAAATTCCAGGCATATAGTATAAAATTTCATTTAGTATCAGATGGCATAGCTTCTACCTCTGTTTACCCTTTCCTAATTATGCCTGTCTCTCTGAGGTATATAGCAAACAAAAATAATATAGGAGTTCAATGCCATTATCCTTAATGATTTTGACTTACAAATAAAATATAGGGTGCCTGGCTGGCTTATTCAGTAGAACATACAACTCTTGATCCTGGGATCATGAGTTCAGGCCCCGCATTGGAGCTTGCCTAAGCAATAGAACTACATCTACATCTAAATCTTGATATATATCTATTTCAAGGTCCTGTGGAGGAACATATACTTTTAAAACCAAACTAGAAATCCACCCAAATTTAGTAGGAAGACATCAAGCTGTGTGTGTGTGTGTGTGTGTGTGTGTGTGTGTGTGTATTGTTTGGGGAGATGGTAACAGTCATACCCAGTTCTTTACTCAGTACTGGTAACAGTCATACCCAGTTCTTTACTCTTCCCCTTGTCTACACCCTTTGATTAGAGAATTTGCAGTTCCTCTAAAAGTAGAGTAATATTTACCTACTCCCCACATTTAGGCTTGGCCATGTTATTTGATTTGCCTAGTGGCATGTAAGCAGGCAGGGCAGTGTGCCAGTTCCAAGACTGGACCCTAAGATAACCTCCCAACTTTTCTTATGTTCTCTTGTGCCTCTGCATTTCCATATGAAGTACATCCACTAACTATTCAGTTGGTCTAAGGAGGATGAAAGACACATGAACAGAGCTACCTCAGACAACCTACAGATCTGTAATTAGAAGCAGAGTTACTCAAACTGCCCCAGCCTGTCACCTGAAGCAGTCAAATCAGCTAACTCTACTGAACTGTAGATCTTTGCAAATAATTGATTGTTCTTTTAAGTCATCAAGTGTTGGGGTAGTTTGTTACATAGTGTAATTTGTGTATAGCTAATGTACACATTAGACAAAGGTATTATAAAGAAAAATCTTACTCTCAAAATACACTGTATACCTTCCCTTATGTGTGCTAATAATTTAAACCTCTTAAAAATTTTATTACTAATAGTTTCTATCTGCTCAATTAATGACTCTATACCAGAGAAGTGTTGGTAAAATTGTTCTGTAATGGAAAAATGCCATTATTGAAAACTTTAAGAGGCCAAAGAAAACATAAAATTGATATTATAGAGAACTAATGATAATTAAGGTATACTAATAGCTAATCTCTTCAATTGTACAAAAAGCATTGCTATCAAACAGAAGTTTTTAGAATATGAAGCTTGTTGTTTGGTACATACATGTATATCATTGCTATGCCTTCTTGGTGAATTGACCTTTAACATTATGCAAAATTCCTTTTGGTCTGATCATTTTCTTTGCTCTAGAGTCTATTTTATCCAATATTAACATAGCCACTCCTGCTTTCTTTCGATTAATGTTTGCATGATAAATATTTTTCCATTGTCTTACTTTCAGTCTATCTACATCATTATATTTGAAGTGAATTTCTTATAGACAGAATATGGTTAATAATTTTTATTCACTCTGTCTAACTTTTTTGATTAGTGTATTTATACTATTCATAGTTAGTTGAAAATACTGATTTGTTAGGGCTTATGTTTGGTTTGGTTTTCTTTTTTTTTGTTTTTGTTTTTGTTTTCTGTTTATTTTCTTTTATGCGGGGCTCAATCTCACAACCCTGATATCACCACCTGAGCTGAAACTAAAAGTTGGACAATTAACTGACTATGCCACCCAAGCACACTTATTTTTCCTGCCTTCTTAAGGCTTATGTGGACATATTTTAGAATTCCACTTTGCCTGTAGCGTTTTTGAATGTCCCTGCCACATTCTTATTAACAGCTTCTTGGGATTCCATTGTATGAATATACTACCACTTATTTAATCAGCTCCTGGTCCAGTCCTTGTTCACAAACATAGACTCTGAATTTGACCTAATGTCTACAACTCCATACCTTTTCAACTGTGATATTTACTATATTAAGGAATTTTTTTTCTAAAATAGTATTTATAGTTTAGTTTCCCCAGTAAAAGTGGTGTTATTATTGAAAAGTTACAACCTCCTTAGACCTCATTTGTCATATGCCATGTAATGTGTACAAATACACTTGTATTTTCTCAGGGCTTACTAGTTGTAAGAGTAAAAATATAATTATATTAATAGCAATACAGATTGTTTTGCTGCTAATAACAACCTCTATTATGAAACTCCTAATATTCCCCTACATATATTTTTCCTCAATGGCTCTGGGCATGCCTCTCATGTCTGCTAATACAGGCCTCTTTGCAATAACGTGTCAGGAACTATTTTTCTCTTCTTTTCTAGTTTTAGTTTCCAGAGGTGATATGACAGGTATATATGATGTCCATTGAATCATTTGAAGGATTCTCAATACCACCAGTACAATTTCTCCTAAAGAGATTTTTTTTTTGTATGCAATGTTATCACACTCTGTTGGAGATTTTTTGGTATTAGAAATAGAATTACTGTTTTCTGGTTGGGGAATTGGTTTTACGTTTTTAAAGTAAAAACGTTTTTCTGGAATACCAAATTCGGTAGACAACTTTTTGTTAGCCAGCTCATTTTAAAACTATAGATCTTAAGTGGTTAACTTAAGTTAACTTAACTAACTAATCAATTTAACTATCATAATTCCTATATCTTAAACTATGTTTTGCATGGTTATAATCAAAATTTCCACAGCAGTGCTTTTACTCAATATAGCATGACCATGAGTTGTTCATAATCATAAACATAATTTCTCAAGTCGATCAATCAGTACTCATCAACAAAGATACTTCTTAAATATTGACTCATTAAAGTAGCAACTGATTCAGTGGTCCAGCATTATAGTTTGACTATATCATCAAAAAGCAGCAGATGCATTATTACATTTCCTTTAAATTGGTAAGAAGTCAGTATTCAAACCATTAAATAAGGTGTTAACGCTCTAATTCAAAGTTCTTCAGCTTCAAGGCATTGAATTGAATCTTCTAACAGTGTAAAAGATTTTTTTCCAGGTAATTTTCTATTCCATTACCATATGTGATGCACAAGAGTATAACTACACATCAACTCAGCTTTTGGGCTGATAGGTTTTTTACTGAGTATTTATAGAGCATATTATTCCATGTTGTAAGGCTCACTGCATCATGCAGATCTTTTCAAATTTATTATTATGACTTCCCTACAAGAAGCATATCCATTTTAATGATTAAAAAAAAAAAAACCCTGTGAAAACATTGACCCTTCGACCCAGAGAATCAGCACATAAATGCAAACTTTTTAACCAGGGAGTCATGCATTTCCCCAAAAAGCCTCATCAGATTGTCTTCACTGCACCAGTCTGAAAGAACAATAAGTCTCCTGCAAATTTACATTTCTCGGGCAACTTGCATTAATATAATGTATGGCAAGAAGAAATGGCTGCTTTGCAGTACCATGTATAAGTTTTTAGTGGTTTAAAAACAGTCATACAGGGTGCATGGATGGCACAGTTGGGTTAAGCGTCTGACTCTTGGTTTCAGCTCAGGTCATGATCTCAGGATTATGAGATTGAGCCTCAAGTCAGGCTCTGTGTCCAGTGTAGAGTCTGCTTGAGATTCTCTGTCTGCCCCTCTGAATAAATAAACAAAAAAATATTAAAAATAAAATAAAAACAGTCATACAATTTGCATGTGACATTCTACTGTAGATTTCATTTCAAACCTCCTTATGATGGTTAAATGAGTAGGCTTAGGTCTGGAGACAGCCTGATTTAAAATTTTGGCTTGGCCACTTACAAATCTGAACTTACTTATGTATGAGGCCTAGGCCTCAGTTTCTTCATCTGTAGAATGAGGCTAGTTTTAATACCAACCTTCGTGTATTTGAGAAATCTCTAGATAAGATTATTGACATAAAGCATTTAGCAGAATTCCTCTAAGTGGAAAAAATGTTAAAAATTATAATTGTTATATTTATGTATTTAAAGATTTTATTTATTTATTCATGAGAGACAGAGAGAGAGAGAGAGGCAGAGACATAGGCGGAGAGAGAAGCAGGCTCCTCACAGGGAGCCCGATGTGGGACTTGACCCTGGGACTCCAGGATCATGCCCTGGGCTAAAGGCAGGTGCTCAACCACTGAGCCACCCAGGCATCCCTTGTTGTTATATTTATAAGCTGATATACTGTCAGGCTTCCTTGTACACTTCATGTTAATTGCACCAGCACATGTGGTCAAAGATTACTTGAGGAACAAGGAGAAGAGAAAAATCAAAATAAAAAAATTCTAAATGCCATACGTAAGTCTTGAGAGATCTGTTGTTTCATTTGCTTGGGTATCGATGTTATAAAAATACAGTACTCAAGAGCCCACATCATCTATAAGGGAACACAAAACAGGCATTCCATCTATATAAATAGGTAATTCTGGGAAGTGAACCCATACAATCAACAGTAAAGTAAGCTTTAGAAACATTTAAATCTTCATTCTCAAGTCAACATTTTCCTAAAGCTCATCTTATTTTAGTCTTTAAAATAGAATACTAAATATGCCTTATTTCTGCCTCTCAAAATGCCATTACAATTACTTACTGAGCCACTTCTGAGGGTAAGAAAGAAAACACACGCATCGCTTTCCAGAGTTCAAAATCATTATTGTCTCTTTAAATTAACAATCATCTCTCCAGCAGAGGGAGCAAATAAGTTTCTGTGTTCTCATTTCTACTTAAAAGAACTCTGAATTCCAATGTGCTATTGGATAAACCATTTTGAATAAGAGGATATATATATATATATATATATATATATATACACACACACATATATATATATAAATAAATACATACATACATTTATATATTAAAGAATATATTTGCAATATAAATGTATTCAAGTCAACTCAATAGCAGGTATTAAATGCTGATAAAATATGCATATGTATAGGTCCTAAGCTTTTCATTTTTCTAGAGGCACTATGTTTGTGAAAATTTTATTCAAAATATTAGCCAAAGAAAAAAAAATATTTTTAAGCTCTTGAAATACTAAAGTATATATATGCATTTCAGCAATAACCCATTCTAGTTTTTTGGTTTCATTTTTTTACCTGCCTCTTAGAAAACTTGTGGTATAGAAGCATGTCAAATAAACAGTAGAAGTAAATTGTTATATATTCTGAAATAAGCTTTTTGGGCAGCCTGGGTGGCTCAGTGGTTTAGCGCCACCTTCAGCCCAGGGCGTGATCCTGGAGACCCGGGATCGAGTCCCACGTCGGGCTCCCGGCGTGGAGCCTGCTTCTCCCTCTGCCTGTGTCTCTGCCCCTCTCTCTGTATGTATCGCTCGTAAATAATAAACAAAATATTTTTAAAAATTTAAAAAAATTAAATAAGCTTTTTATGAATTAATTGTGTAATATTAAATTCACATTGAATATTATAATTTTTAGGCTTCAAAATTATAATATTTAGGTTGTGATTTTCTTATATTTAATACCAAATCATTTAAATAATTTTAAAGTGGCTTTAGATTTTGATTTCATAAAATACAAACTGTTTAATGTGTCTTTAAAATCCTATTTTGGGGATCCCTGGGTGGCTCAGCGGTTTAGTGCTGCCTTCCGCCCAGGGCGTGATCCTGGAGTGCCAGGATTGAGTCCCACAACAGGGTCTCTGCTTGGAACCTGCTTCTCCCTCTACCTGTGTCTCTGCCTCTCTCTCTGTCTCTCTGTCTCTCTCTCTCTCTCTAACTCTATGTCTCTCATGAATAAATAAATAAAATCTTTAAAAAAATAAAATAAAATCCTATTTTGGGCAGCCTGGGTGGCTCAGCGGTTTAGCCCCGCTTTCAGCCCAGGGCCTGATTCTGGAGACCTGGGATGGAGTTCCACGTCGGGTTCCCAGCATGGAGCCTGCTTCCCCTCTGCCTGTGTCTTTGCCTCTCTCTCTTTCTCTCTGTCTCTCATGAATAAATAAATAAATAAATAAATAAATAAATAAATAATAAATAAAATAACAAAATTAAAAAAATAAAATCCTATTTTATTTAGTTTTTCTTTCATAGTCCTAGGAATAATAAATTAATAGTCTTAGGAATTAATGCCTGTTCTGAGAGATCTATAGACTCTGTAGAGCTCTCATGTGCATTATAGGATGTGTAACAGCAGCAGCAGCCTCTACCCACATGATGAGGGTAGCATCCAGCCCCTAGACAATGAAAAATGTCCTCAGATCTTGCCAAATGTCGCCAGAGACCTAAGTCATCTCCCTTTGAGAACCACTGAGCTAAGTGAACTAACCCAGTCCATGATTTTATGTACCAAATGTGACAAGAGTTTTAACAGATACATCTCTTTTCTCCCTCCTTCCCCCACCTTACTCTCTCCTTCTCTAATAGAAGTCCAGGGGTAAAGTAGTTCAGTGTTGATAGGATAATCCAAAGCCTGTTTGGAACCCAATTATCTTCTTTGGCTTCATCAAAATAAGAGGGTTTTTTTTCCCTCATCCACATAGCCTGCAATGGTTCATCACTACTATTCACATTCCAGCCAACTTAGGAAAATAAAAACCCAGAGAAGTAAGTCTTTTCCTTTTCCTAAATGCATACCTCTCTTCTACTAGCTTTAAAGGAGACTAGGAAATAGAAAAATCAAATTTCTATTGCAAAAATAATATTAATAAAAATAAGTGAATAAATAATAAATAAATGAATGAATAAAAAATTGAAGTGGGGAGAATGCATATAAGGAAACAACTATCAGGATTTGCCACAACTTGTTCTTTGACCACTGAAAAATCTTATGTTCCCCTTACTTAAAAGGAATTCACCTCTTGCCCAAGGAAAACAACTACAAAATTCTGGCCAGTTACAACACCTACATCAAAGTCTAGGATCTCTAAGAAATAGTCTTCACCATAAGCTCCATGTGTTGTTTCTCCTGATCAAGTAACCTGAAGTAAAAGGAAGGTAACATGTACCCCCATCACTATATACACACACACAAACTCAACACTAGTGATGCCGTAAGAGCAAGGTAGCAGTAGTTTTAAAATAAAATAAATAAGAACTTTCCTCCCAAAGAGGTTAAGAATAGAAAATGCAGAAGAAAGAAAGAAAGGAAAGAAAAAAGAAAGAAGAAAGAAAGAAAGAAAGAAGAAAGAAAGAAAGAAAGAAAGAAAGAAAGAAAGAAAGAAAGAAAGAAAAAGAAGAAGGAAGGAAGGAAGGAAAACAAAGAAAGAAAGGAAAGAAAGAAAGAAGAGAAAGAAAGAAAGAAAGAAAGAAAGAAAGAAAGAAAGAAAGAAAAGAAAGAAAGTAAAAAAGAGAAAACAATAGAAAGAATAAATAGAGGAGAAGAAAAAAAAAAGGAAGGAAGAGGAAATCCACAGTAGTAGTTTCTCTGGTCCATAGAAATTATCAACTCCTACTAGACAGAAGCTGAGAAGACACCTACCCTAATAGGAGTATAGTTTCTGACCTGTGAAAGCCTATCTGGCAGCCCCTGATTCCTGCACCCCTAAGTTTATTTCTAGGATTATTTTGTGCTTATTCTCTGTGGTCACACAATCGTGGGGAAAAAAGGGAGATATGCCCTTTCTAGGGGCTACACTTTTGCAGCCTACTTCCTACTACTTGAGTTTTGGGTTCCTAAGGAGCTGAAATAGTCACAGGTTTTTTTCTAGGTCAGGAGTATGGGTATTTTGCTTATGGCAAATTTCTTGTTCTAGTCTCCATTTGCAAGATTTTGAGAAGTTTTGAACCTAAAGGCTTTTACTTACTAGCCTCTTGCCCTTCCAGTCTCCCTTTTCTCTCAACTTAATTGTCGCTTCTTTTAGAATTTGAAAGAATGGGCTTCCTAATAAGGCAATCTCTGTGATCTGCTCTTTGCTACTTACTGACAGAAATATATAACAGGACAAAATCTTGGGGCTACAGTGTTATCTCCCTAAAGCTAACTACTCAGAGCTGACCTTTACAACTAACTGCTCTAATTAATTTAATTAATTTGGGGTAAGATGTAGTTGATATTTTTTTTATGATGCAGAGCCCAGATTACTAGACCCTCATTCAGCATAGGTCATAATTTTCTTGTGGATATTTTTTCTATCTTCACCAGCGTCTAACACCAAGTATGACTCTTAGCAATGTTCAGTAACTGATTTTAAGTGAACTTTAAAAGGTAACTAACTATATACAAGACCTGTGAAAAACACCAAATTGATGGAAGGCTTGGCAGAGGATGTCTAAAAGAGAGATCACTTTGGCTGTGATTGCTATGAAATCCAAAGGAAGGGGTAGGATTTATGGAGAACTTTCCATGTCATGGACTTTTTCTTAAACTTCAGTTATGTCATTAAACCTTTAGATCAACCCCATGAGATAAATGATACATTACCAGTTTACAAACGACAAAACTGAGCTTCCAAGCTTACTTCTTTTAAAAAACAAAATTCATCTCTGTACATTTTATTATTCGTCTTATTCAATGATTCATTAATTGGGCAGCATCCAGTCTAACAGAAAATCGCTCCAAAGAGCTATATAAAATGAAAGACTCTTATAGGCAGAGATGGGAGTAAAAACAAGGAAGTTATACTCAGCAAAAAAAAAAAAAAAAAAAAGTGGTTTAGTTATTTACAAGGCTACTTTCCTTTAGGGGATGACAGGGGTCTTTTAGACAGATTACTTACCTACTATTGATCAGGTGATTCCTGGTTGATTGATTTAAGATTCCATTTTTGAGAGAATTGAAACTGTAATTTAGTCTCAGTTTGGTGGGATGGTATTTAGCGCCTACTGTCTTTTTTTTTTTTTTTTTTAATGTTTCTTGTTGTTGCACTACTAGTAAGAGGCAGAGGTTGAATTCAAATCCACTTCTTCCAAATTTCAAAATCTTTGCTCTTCTTATTCTTTAGAACTGTCTCTTGAATTTAGATGGAAGGAGAAGTTGGGGAGAGTATTCTAAACACAGAGACAAGTCATAAGCAAATGGTGTCAAAGAAAGAGAGAGGAATGTGTGGAAGAAAATTATGTGCACAGATCAGCCTGGAATGGGAGAAAGAGGAGTTTTGTATAGAAAAGAAATTAGTGAGAGATTAAATAGAGAATACCCTGACATCAAAAGGTATTTCAAGTAGTTTGATAACTAGTGCTTCTTGAATGGGCCTCCATTTTGCTGAGGCAAAATGGATAGGTTATGGATATTTTATTTATTTTTAGGATAGGTTTTTTAATGCTTACCCTCTTCCTTTTATGAAATAATTACTATCTGATTATCTGGAATAATAGTGTGTTGCTGTTTTTACTACATTAAGGAAAAATTGAAATTTTTTCCTTTACAAATATAATTCATGTTTAATATTTATTTCCTTCATTTATTGCCACTGCAACAAATAACACTGAAGTAAATGATGTTTTTCCTTTTCCTTGAAAAATTATTTAGAAAAAGTTACTTTATTTAGTGTTGGAGGGTGGAATTCTGGCTTTTTTTCTCTGAATGCTTTTATCTAACATAAGAAATACAAAGATACACAAATGAGTTGATTATCTTGGTATCCATTTTAGCAAGCTGGTTTCATTGTTAGTGAATTCATTATCATAGAGGAGTTTCAAAAGAAAAATTAAGGTATTTGAGGGTCACTTAATTAGATAAATGGATTTTGGTAATTAGACTTTTTGGGAAAGATAATGTATTTATCAGATGTATTTAGGCAAGTTTATTTAATAAATATCCCCAAGATATTAGTTCCTTTTGAATTTAATCATAATGAGTTTCTATACATGTCCTGAGGATATTAGGGAATTTCCTGTTCTGCTAATGGGCTGCTCCAAATTTTCTCTTAGTTTCAGACATGACAGAGATCTCATCCCAGCATTAATGACTATTTAAAGGTATTGACTGGAGTAGGTGATTAGCAGCAGGAAATAGGGTTTATGTAATTGAAATTTATCTTGAACCAAAAGAGACAGAGAAGCGGGGAGAAAGAAAAGGTTGCAAGGTCTAATCGTTTCTTACATGCCATTGGATATTGAAGGCTGAAAAAGGATACCTTTTTAAAGGTATCTCTTAAATCAGTGTTATTATCTGGCTCATTTGAATCCCTTTTTAAGCTATAGTTTTTTTTTTAAATAGTAGCTCATGTAGGCAAGACAGTTTTGCTGTTCATTCAAATAAGGCATTCACCATAAACCAGTTAACATCCTGAAATTTATAAAATGGATAGAAAGAATGTATTGGTTTCACCAATCAATCAATAACACACAATCACATGTGGCACTTTTCAGAGGAACATCAACTGTCTAAAAACATTACAATGACATTACATTACATTGTAATGTCTAAAAACATTACAAAACAAATGTGTGTATCTGGCTTTTATATAAACATATTTATGAGTCAAATTAAAGAACTGAACTTTGACACATGTAGGGAACATAAAGAATATATGTGATCTAAAAATGCAAAAGAAAAAACAAGAGGTTAGAAGTGTGGATAGTCACAAGTTGAGAATAAGTTCAGACTAGAAGAAGAATCAAGCCAATAAAACTCAGGATAATGCAAAGTATGTAAAATCACCTGGTGTACTTGAAATTCTTCACAAATGTGAATTAAATGTCTCAAATCTTGTTGAGGTTCAAGCAGACACATATAAAAAGACAATATATGAGGAACCATCATTACTTTTATTACTCAAATTCAATCAAATTGATCTCTTAATTATCAATTTGATAAGGTGAGAGTAGGATACAAAATTTCTATAGCAATTGAAGTAATAAAAAAAAAGGAATGCAATGGTTTCTCTTATATGCTGTCATTGACATAATTGGCAAGAAAAGTCCAGGGTAAAAGAACTCTAGACAGAATTCTCCCAGCAAAATTCAGCACTGGATGTGGCGGATTGCAGATAACCTGGAGTAGTGGGAAATGTAAAAGCTCAGGCATGTGTCAGACCTGTTTACATCTAACTTCCTCATTTACAAGTCCTGACTCTGGGTGAATCATTTAATTTATCATGGCCTCAGTTTTTTAACCTCTGAAGTGATGATGATAATGCGTGTCTCTGGAAAGATAATGGGACAAAGACATAAGCAAGTGTGTACAGAAGTGCTTACACAATTCCTGACACATAATAGACATTTTTATTTTTTTATTTTTTAAGACACTTTTTTAAATATGATATTCCTTTTCCAACAGAATGAAACATGAAGGCTTCTTTCTTATAATACAATTGGATAACTACAAAACCAAAGTGACGTGTCAAGCAGAGAATACAATATTAGCATTTATCCTTTTGTTAATAATGAAAGTAGAAACATTTTAAACTCAAGGTTTATTTCTATATAATGGAGGATCATCCACTGATTATAAGCTGTTATAAAATTTGGTTAATAAAAATAGCCAAAATGCTTCCCCGGGTGCTGTCTCCTGTTGTGATTTACACATCAAAATATGGGTTGTGTTTTTCAATAAAGTGCATCTTAAGCCATCTTAACTCACCCAAAATGCAATTATCAGAAACTCTGCCTTGAATGACCTATACTTTCTTACCTTTAACTTATCATTTGCAGCACTTCTTTTTCCCAAAATTCTGTAAGTCCATATGTCTTATCAAGAACTCTGGAGAATGTACTAGGTACAGGAAATAATCTTCCATGTAGATCATGAATTTTTAATATAGACATCTACAGCTATAAATCTCCCCCTAAGCACTGCTTTAGCTACAAGCCACAAATTTCATATGTTTACTTTCATTTCTACTTATTTCAAAGTTTTTCTGATTTCTTCTTTGACCCAAGGTTTATCTAGGAAGGAGTGTGTCATTTAATTTACACATTGTGAATTTTCCAAGTTTCTTTCTTGTTGGCTCATATCTAATTTCATTTCATTGTAGTCAGAGAACATACTTTGTATGGTTTCAGTCCTTTTAAGTGTATTGACATTTGTTATATGGCCTACCATATGTCCTATCCCGGACAATGTTCCATGTGTACTCAAGAAGAATGTGGATTTACCATTGTTGGGTGGAGCATTCTATACATCTCCTACATCTAGTTGGTTCATAGTGATGTGCAGGTCCTCTGTTTTCTCATTGATCTTCTGGTTGCTTGTTCTATACATTATTTAAAGTTGATTATTAATGTCTACAATTATTACTTTTGACTTCTGGCCTGGCTGCCTATCCATCTTTGCCTTGAAACTGTCTATCATACTCCCACAGTCCACTCATACACCAGGGATTGAGAAAGGTCAGGAGTGAGCATCCAAACCCAAACAGATCCAATCAATTATCCCCATTTCCTAAATAAATTAAGAATTGGACTAGGAACTTACTCATATTATTTTTCATGGAAAAATAATGGCTTATATAAGGAATGGGAAACTGAGAAAGACTGGCTTTAATCAGATTTACAAACAGACATAGGAAAGAATAAGTACATGTACACAAAAAATTTTCCTGGTATCTTTTGGCCCTCTATTCAACCCAGTCTGTTATTTTTATTATTACTATTCGTAGGATTTTATTTATTTATTTGAGAGAGAAAGCATGAATGAGGAGAAGGAGGAGGGAGAGGGAGAAGCAGACTCCTCGCTGAGCAAGGATCCTGATGCAGGGCTCGGTCCCAGGGTCCTGAGATCATGACCCAAGCCAAAGGCAGACACCTAACCAACTGAGCCATCAAAGCACCCCTCCTTTCAATCTGTTCTTAAGATCTGACTATAACTCTGATCTTGAGTTACATGAAATATCTCAGCAGTACCAAAATACATGTCCCCTTTTAACTTACACTATCCTCAAGAGGTTTCTATTTATTTCTATCAGAAAAGATCAATACATATACAGTGGAAATATTCCTATTATAGTCATGAATAGTTCAGTGTATAAAAAAATAAAATTCAGGCTGAATTGAAGATATCACCTAGGACTGGCATTCCCAAATGAATATCACTTGTAGGGATGCCTGGGTAGCTCAGTCAGTTTAATGTCTGCTTTCAGCTCAGATCATAATCCCGGAGTCCTGGGATCAAACCCCACATTGGACTCTCTACTCAGCCGGGAGCCTGCTTCTCCTTCTCTAGTTTACCCTGCCTATGCTCTTTCTCTCTCTCTTTCCATCAGTCAAATAAATGAATAAAATCTTTTTAAAAAAAGAATGTCATTTGTAGAAAAGAGAAGAAATTCCTTTAATAAAAATTTGTGGCACCTGGGTAGGTCAGTAGGTCAAATGTCTGACTCTTCATTTTAGCTCAGATTCTAATCTCAGGGTTGTAATCTCAGGATCAACAGATCAAGCCCTGTGTTGGCTTCACACTAAGTGTTGAGTCTGCTTGTGATTCTCTCATTCCCTCTCCTTCCACTGTTCCCCTCACTTGAACACATGCTCTCTCTCTAAATAAATAAATAAAATCTTAAAAAAAATTTCCAGCAAGAGATTTAGATCTAGAAAGTTAACCTAAGAAAATCAGGGATAAACACAAAAACATATATGTATAAGTAGACCACATTCACAATATTTATAATAGCAAAAAATGTCAAAAAATTAGAGATTACATGTTCAAAATTGCGGAATTTATTAAATAGTATGAATTGCTTCACATTTATATAAAAAAACATCTGGAGCACCTGGGTGGCTCAGTTGGCTAAGTATCTGACTTCTGCTCAGGTTATAATCTTAGGGTTCTGCAGTGAGCCCCCCATAGGGCTCCCCACTCAGCGGTGAGTCTGCTTGTCCATCTCCTTCTACCCCTCCCCCATTCGTTCTCTCTCTCTCTCTCTCTCTCAAGTAAGTAAATAAAAGCTTTAAAAAAATCTACACTATGATAAACATGCAGATGTATCTAAATATGGAAGAGTTTCTGTGAATTGTTAAAGAATCCAAATAATTTTGTACATAATCTCACTTTTACAAATAAGTCTGTATGTGTGTGTTTGCATGTACATATATGTGTGTGTGAACTAAAAAATATTGCATGGATATATGGCAATGTATTAACAATTATTAATCCCTGGTTTGTAGGCTGAAGGTAAATTTTTGCTATTTTTTAACTTGGTAGTTTGCATTATTTATAAGTATATAAGAAATAAAGCTATTTTCAATTTGAGGGGAAAAAAAGAAAGAAATGTACATTACCAAAGAAAATTGTGAAGTTGTAAAAAAGGCCAGAGAAACTCAAGCATTAAAAGAGAAACATAAAGTAGAGTTTAAGAGTCTTAAACTCTTAAAAGAGTGCAAAGACCAAATCTTGAGGCGCTGAGAAAAGGCTTAATTTCCAGGTAGTGTGAAAGAGCTCCTGAGGATTAGGTTATTTCACTTTTAATAACTCTAGAAAGGTAAGTAGGGCAGTCTGGTAAGGGGTAGAAAGAGAAGTTCAAGTTTGATGAATAGATTTTTTTCTTAAATATCCTGAAGAGATGTTTTAGATTATTTTGCTGGAATAAAAAGTGATAGGAATGCTCGTAGTTTGGGCTTAGGCAATTTCTTTAACTTGCTTTAATTTAGCAACTCATCTTTCACTGTTCAGATCTTCCATTTTCCCCTTCTTGTTTCCTCTGCCCCCTCTCAATTCTCTTCAGTTCTGTGAGTTCCAGCTGGAACCAAAGCAGGAGCATCCCAAGTGCTCTGGCTCTTCCTTTGGCCAATGGGAACCAAGGAAAGGAGCCTAGATAGTGATACCAGAGTAGTGAATCTACGGGCAGGCCTTCCTGCCACCTAAGGCAGAACAGAGCTTTTCTTCCCTCTGCATTTCTATGCTTCCTCACCTCATGCCTTCAAGTTTAGGAATGGAAATAGACCCCACTGCCAGTACTGCATTTATCCCTAATGCTTCCCTGCTCACTGCCCTCATTTTTGTAAATAGTTCTTTTATTAAACTCTTCAAATTACTGAATGTGTGGTATGCCATTTGTTTCCTGCAGGACCCACACAGACACAAACACTTCTCTGTAAAAATAGATCAGCAAGATCTACCCCTCTATTCTTTATAGGAAGCTACTTCATTAGATAATTTTCATCAGCTTTATGGTTGCTTGTGGAGTGCAAATGCCCTTACAATAGACCTTGTCAACTCTCTGTCCCTATCTCCTACATCTTTTTGCTGGTTTCTTTTATTTTATTCCCTAAACCTGGTTGTTCTCTTTGTTTATAGGACCACCCTCCAGCGGCCAGATGGAGGTGCCTAGAAATTTACATACCTATGATTTTTACCTAGAATCTGTTAATTACTAATCAGTGACCTGTGATATATTGGTATAAGCAGTTTGGGTCCCACATCCCACATAAGGGACAAATCTGAAGTGTGACCTACCCTATCTCTAGGTCTACTCTGCTGGATAGAGCCATGGGATTTATCTTGATATTGAAAATTTGCTTGGATTCCTCCCTTTTCCTCCCTCTCTTCCCTTCCTTGTTCTAGGTTCCCATTCATCTATGTGTTTTTCCTGGATGCACTTCCTAATAAACCATTTTCACATAAATTCTTATTTCAGGGTCTACTTCAGGGCAACCCAGTCTAAGTCAGGAATCATAGGACATGTATCAGAAAATAAAATTTCAAAAATAAAAAAGGATAGAAAAAATAAGAATTTCTTTATAACCATTGCAGGCCAATGGACATGTGTTTGAAAGAAATCTGTATCACATACATTTTTTAAATCAATAGTGATGCAAAATAATTAATTATTAGGATTGACAAAATTTTCTAAAAAGCAGTACACAGGAGAGGATTGATTCACTTTCTCTGACATCTTTTTAATGATGAGATATTAAATTCTAAAAGCATGAGCTTTGATGAAATCGTGTTATCCCTCACCTGAGGATATATCACTATAAAGAGTGAGGATAAAGCATTTGCTGCCTTTTCAAAGATCCACAGGGCTAGGAAGAAAGTTGTAGGTGCTCAGTGAACTAGTTGCTCTTGGAAAGGTCTTCTGGTCCTTTTTTTCCATACTCCAGGGCCTCTAGGCCTGACTCATCTTTAGCCTCTCCAAGGGAGAAGGGCGTCTTTGTAAAATCAGAGTAACAGAGGGAGAAGAGAACAACAAAAGAGACCAACAAGGTACAGTGCATGATTCTCTTATTTCACCCTTTACTTTGATAAATAAAGGAACAAAGTCCCAAGAGTAAAAGTGGTTTACACAAAACTGTTCAGCTGGTTCAGGAAAGGGCAGGGACTTAGACCCACATCTCCAAAGTTCTAGCTAAGTGTATGTACATTGCTGTAATACCAATTTATCCACTCTTAAAATTACATGAATATTCAGGTTGCCTACGTGGCTCAGTCGGTTAAGTGTCCAACTCTTGATCTCAGCTCAGGTCCTGGTTCTGAGTTCGAACTCCATATTGGGCTCCATGCTGGATATGGAGCCTACTTAAAAAATAATTACATAAATATTCTTCAAGATTCTAAGAGAGATGCAAATTTTGTATTTCATCACCTTTTGATTTTTTTCAATTGATTTTCTGTAATATTATCAGAAAGTTAATTGGTTTGCTTAATTTAATTACCAAAGTTGACCGAGGTTAATTATTTATAAAGGAATTAGAAAGTTTTCCCTTTATATTATCAGTCTGACTCAAAAGTGAGGGACAGAGGCGTGTGGGCTACTCTTTCTTTTCTCCTAAGAGATTGGCAGTGTCATCAGCCTCCCTCCAGAGAAAGAGTCATGTGTCACCAGCAAACCAACTACTGTGAGGAGAATGTTTAATACACAAAGTCATGTTTTATAACCAAAATTTAAAACATATATTCAAGTCAACAAAAGAAATATATTGAAATAGGGGTTTTTTTTAATTTATAAAGTCAAAAAGATGATTTTCCCTGCTTTAATTTTTAAGCAGCTTGTCAATTTAGAATGAATTAACTGGAAGAATAATTGCATTCTTAATGCACCTGTAGAACATAGTAATGATGCAAATAACTTTTTCAAAAAAAGGAGTCTGATAAATCCAGGCACCTAAATTATTTCCATTGGTAGATCATTGCTATATTTTTGAAAACCTAATAAGCAAAAATAAGATCTACAAATGAGTTCTCTCTGTGCACTGGCATTGATTACAGTGAATATTGTGTTTGGCTCTAGTTTGTATTTTGGATTATGCCTGGCTAGTTTCGACATATTTATAAAAGACTTTCTAAGTTTATATGTACATCAATGACTATCAGTTAAAAGAATATATAGTACATGGTGGTCTCATTACAAATAAACCTTAGTGATAAAGTTTAAAAAATCTTACAAATATACTTTAAAGGTAATAGATTTTGTTTGTGGCTTTGATCTGTTTGAATAGCATACATATTCTAAATAAAGGTTTTTAATTATTTTGTAAAGCTTCCTTTCCAAGATATGAGGCCATTGTTAATAGATTTTTAATCATTTACAAATTAAAATGCTGAAATGTTATACTATCCTGTGATAAACCTACACATTCTATTTCTGTAAAACTTGCTTCTACTTACATGCGAAACTAACATTGTTTGTCAGAGGAGGTTATGGAGGAATAATTAACTTTGCAAAAAAAAAAAAAAGACAAGACAAAACTATACATGTAAGCCAATAACACCACTTAGAATGTAATCACCTCATAATTAGCCATTTTGCAGAAATTTAGTTCATACGTTTGTTGTTTTGTTATATGCAGACACAACATTATCTTTGAAACAGAACCTTTATTAGGGTCCTCCAACATTAACCCCAAGGACAGAGGCTTGAACTAATGTGAGAGTTCAAACCCAAATTCACTGCTCACCAGAAGCGTGACCTCAGGCAAATAATTAACACTTCTGAGCCTCAGTTTTCTCATCTATCAGATGGGGATGTGATAATAGTAATTACTTCCTAGCAATGCTATTGATTAAAATAAATCAATCTACAGAAATACTTAGAATTCCTGACAGAGTTACACTATATACTTTATTACTGTTATAATTATTATTTCCAGTGCACCATAGGTGCTTAATAAAAATTTGTTGAATTAAATGCTCCCTCAAATAAAATAATACATAGCAGCCCTGATCAGAGAATATTACACAAAACATTTTCATATTTGATAAATATTCAAGTTCTAAGACAGTAAGTTGAGAAACTTCCAGAGGCTGGTATTCATAAAGAAATTGTTTATGCGGTGTTATCTGAGGGGCTCTGAGAACCCTGCATTGTTCCTACAAACTGTGCTCTAGTGCCTAAGGCCCACCCAATAAGACTACATAAACCATTGAAAATCTTTTTTAAAAGACAAATGTTTGGGGCACCTGGGTGGTTCATTCAGTTAAACTGCCAACTTGATTTCAGCTCAGGTCATGATCTTGCAGTCATGGAATCAAGCCCCACATGGGGCTCTGTGCTCAGCTCAGAGTCTGCTTCAGATTCTGTCTCTCCCTCCAGCTCACACTCTCTCTGAAATAAATAAAAATCTTTTTTTTTCAAAGACGTATGTTAAAGAGCAGAAAGACTTGATATTACATATTAAAACATAGTCAACCACTTAGAACAAAGTGAGAATTAAAATACTATGTAGTGAGAGTTTAGCTGTTTAGTTTATTAGATTAGACACCTAGTTAGAAACATTCTGTAGGGTTATAGCAGAGAAAGAACAAGAAAGCCAACAGGAGAGTGCTGGAAGGGCTGTTAAGATAGGAGGAATAAATTGCCAACTAATTATTTTCTTTAGAGACTAGTATACCTCTGTCTTCTCAGAATGCCATCAATACTATTTTGCAACAAAAATTTTCAATCTCAGGATGTAGGTGGTAATGCGTCTAGCTTTTGAAGTCACTGACAAAAAGACCTGATAATGTTCCATATTATGACACTCCCATTATCCCACAAAATAAAGACTTTTCTTACTTAAAAAAAAAAGTGTTTCCATGCTTCAAAGGAAAAGCTTGTCTCCACCTAACACTGATGGGTTCATTTGTACTTTGTGCAGAGTACAAATTGCAGAACAGGAGTTAGTGTGGATCAGTCAGTGACACAATTAGAGAGCCTGACACTGGGTTACCAGGGCAGACACTGCTGCTATATAACTTTGACCTGTTACACTCAAAGATGGGAAAGGAACCTGGAAACACCTGGTGTGCTATGAGAAGCAAATGGCACTGGTTTTTCAAACACGCCCACGAATGAATTCCAGAAAGTTCACAATGCTAGAGGATTACTTTGAGTTTCAGGGTCTGGGTTAATATGCTCAAGTGTGTGTTATAAAAGGAACTGAAGGTTGGAAGATTTATAGTAATCAAATGATACTTCTACTAATTAACAACTGTATAAATTTGGGGCAGTGGATCTGTGTAAAACATTCCTGTCTTTCCTTCCTGAGATCTGCTAAGACAGATGCAGGAATCAGACTGAGGAAGACGGAAGTGCTAGATCTCTTCCTTCTGAAAGCTAGCTTAGAAGACGCAAGGCAGGTATGCAGATAGATGCTTGCTAATACTCATGTGAATTTACCTTTCACATCTCCCAACACCAAGATGTGGCCAATAGCAAAATCAACTCCACTGTTCATGGAATAGAGCCGACTAGAATGTACTTTCTCTACATGTAGGCAATCCACCTCCAGAAAAAGAAAAAAGATAAATGAAACACTTTCTTCTTTCTTCTTCAGTGATGCTCACTCCTCTTTGTTTGGTGAGAGTTCAGGGAAATCATGTCCAGCATACGGCTTTTGGCTAGAAATTTCCCCTGGGGGACTTTTGGAAAGGTATGTGGATGCTCCTGGCATTTAGCCAGTGAGTGCCAGAGTTTCTAAACATGCTATAAAGTGCACTACAGTCCCAGGCAATGAACAATTATCCTGCCTAAAATCCAATAGCGCTCCTGTTGAGAAACTCTGCTGGGAACCCTTTCACAGAGGAAAGGGAGCAAGGAATAAGTCGCCAGTTTTTTGAGAAGGCATATGTGTATGCACATTTGCACCTATGGGAACACAGCTAAATTCATGTGAACTGCTTTGTTGTTTGTTTGTTTGTTTTTTTTTAAGTAACGCTATGAATTACATTTAGCAATCATCTTTTTTTTTTAAGATTTTATTTATTTGAGAGAGAGCAAGAGAGAGAGAGCATGAGCAGGGGTAGGGGTAGAGGGAGAGAGAGAAGCAGCCACCCCACTGAGTAGGGGCTTGATCCCAGGACTCATGGATCATGACCTGAGCCGAAGCCAGACGATTAACGACTAAGCCACCCAGGTACCCCAATCAACATTCTTTTTAATGGTCAGTTCTGAGACTTAACCATCAATAGAATATAGAAGAATGCTATCACCTCCAAAAATTCCCCATTGCTTTTTAGGCAACCCCTCCTACCCCAAGCCCCTAGCAGTTATTAATCTGTTCTCTACTCCCATAATTTGCCTTTTGTAGGCTATCCTAGAGATGGAAGTACATTTTTAAATCTGGGTTCTTGTACTTAGCATAGCACATTTGAGATTAATTCATGTTGCTGCATCTATCAGTGGTCCATTCCTTTTTGTTTTTTAGTCATATCTCTTTGTGTGGGTGAACCACAGTTTGCTTATCTATTCCACAATTGAGGGGCATTTCATGTGAAATTTTAACCTTTAGAAATTGAGATTACAGGTAAAATAAATATCTTTTAAAAGTTAGATCCAAACATGAACTTGTATCTCTTCTCATATTCTCTACCAACTCCTTCAGAAAGCCATTGATTCAGTGAACCCATATTTCTCATACATGCTACTACCACATTATTTACTACCATATAATAGTTTCTCCTGTAGACTTCAAACTCATTGGTGTAGAAATGGTGTCTCATTTAATATTTCTATCCAAAGCACAAGTATTATTGGAGCATATATGGTATTAATATTTGTTGAATAAATACTTGAACAAATGAATGACAAATGAACACAAAGGCTTTTATATGTGATATATCATCAAAAATGATTTTTTAAAGGTTTTTAACTTTATTTATTCATGAGAGACACAGAGAAAGGCAGAGACATAGGCAGAGGAAGGAGAAGCAGGCTCCATAAAGGAGCCTAATACAGAACTCGATCTGGGAATTCCGGGATCACATCCTGAGCGGAAGGTGGACGCTCAACTGCTGAGCCACCCAGGCATCCCCAAAGTGATTTTAATAACATATGAGCTAATGGTTCAAATATTTTGTTGTCTAATTGCATTGAAAGCAGAAAATCTGAAACCACATGATCTTCAAAAGGATTTGTTGCTTATACATTAGAATATAATTTCTCTGTGTCTAAATATACCAGAAAGCCTTACTAAAACTTAAGGAACTATTAATTATGACCACAATTATTTTACTTGGGGGCACTTTTTTTTTTTTAACCTTTATTTGGATTCCTGTGAGGCTTCCTCCTGTAACATCAATCCTAGCAGTGGTCTTAGGGACCTTCAACATAATTGACATACTCAGAAAGGATTGGAAAAAAAAATTTTTAATAGTTCATTTCAATATATTTTTTCTAATACAAGATTTTTTTTATATTTTTCATCATATCAATTAAATATATTTCCATATAAACCTTGAACCTGGCATAATGTGATTACTTCATTTATGGAAAATGTCCACAACATAACCTAATTGGCCAAATCTGACTTGCCTTCTACAAGAAATAAATCACTTTGTAGTATCGATTACTAAAGGTGTCTCATCAAGATTAAACTGATAGAGGAGCACCTGGGTGGCTCAGTCCATTAAGTGTCTAACTTCAGCTCAGGTCATGATCTCAGAGTCCTGCGTCAGGCTCCTCACTCGGTGGGGTGTCTGTTCTTTCCTCTCCCTCTGCCCTTCTCCACCCCTACCCCTCGCTCATGCTCTCTCTCCTCTCTCAAATAAATAAATAAACTTTAAAGAAAGATTAAACTGCTAGGCATCAAAATATATTCTACCCACATTTATAATTTTAGAGAAATGAGTAGAAAATATAATTTCTCTTTACTTTGTAATAAGATACAATATAGGTGAATATGCTATAGATAGCTAAAATTAAAAAGTTATTTATAAGGTATTCTGGGTGGCTCAGTGATTTAATGCTGCCTTCAGCCCAGGGCCTGATCCTGGACCCCTGGGATCGAGTCCCATGTCAGGCTCCCTGCATGGAGCTTGCTTCTCCCTCTGCCTGTGTCTCTGCCTCTCTCTCTCTCTCTCTCTGTCTCTCATGAATAAATAAAATCTTTAAAAAAAAGTCATTTATAAGAGGGAGAAGAAAAGTTATGGGATTCTTTAAAAAATGTTCATGTGCAGGGATGCCTAGTTGGCTCATTTGGTTAAGCATTCAACTCTTGACCCCACACTGGGCATGAAGCCTTTTTAAAATTTTAAAATATACATTTAAAAAATGCTCATGTGAAATTTTGAGTCCTACATTCAACTTTGTAGATTAGTTAGATAACCATCATGTATCAAATCGAGAACAACTAAATTAGCCATCAAAATGAATACATCCTTGAGCTAGTATATAATTTCAGACTGTTTATAGGTGGCAGAAAATATTAAATATTGTGTAAGGTGAAATAAAAATTAGCTATAATTAGAATCATTATTTCATTATATGACTTATTTTTTATCTCAAAGAAATCATACCAGAATCATAGACCTAGACTCTTAGTTATGAATCGTAAAAATTTTGGTAGCTCTTGAAAATATTTCAGTTAGTGTTTAAAAGCCAATGTCAATAATATATTTTGCTTTGGTTCTTTGAAGGTAATTTTTTTAAAGCTCTCCAAGGATGAATATTGAGAATACTGGAAAAGGAATGGCTTGTTTTTATATACATGGCAAAAACATTTTTCTTGCTCATTATTTTTTAATGACATCTACTTAGGTATACTTTCATGAGAATTTCCTTCCGAAGTAGTGCATTTTTCATTATTCGACACAGGAAACCGAAAAACAAAAACAAAACATTGAGTAAATATAACCATTAATTATTGAGTGAACTTCTACCAAATACCTGAATTCAGAAGATCCCACAATGATTCCATACTGACCAAAATGGCCTGCTTTCTAATACTGTGCTATATGCTTAAGAGAATGTGTATGAGGAGGGAAAGAAAGAAATCTCTAAGGGCTCTTTGTGTTTTGTCCGTCATTAAAGCTTCCACAGAGGGATCCAAAGATGTCTAAAGTTCCACGTAGATTTGGGATGTGAAGAGATGTCTAATTTTGATAAAATGGAAGAAGGGTTATTATGAAAGCATCACAGACTAATTTTAAGAAAAAGTTCATATGAAAGTAGAAGATCTGAAAAATGTCTCTTTAAAACACCTGAGCTCTCTTCTCCTCTGGAAAATTTTCTTTCATTCCCAGATTATATGTGTTCCAGTTTGAAGACCACTGGTAACAGGTGCTTTCCTAAATATTTTCTAAATATTCCAAAGACTCTTTTTGACTTAACTCCAGTGGATATTAACTTAATATTCAGTTGTAAGTAGGAATATATTGGTGACCCAACCTACTGTGGTAATACAGGATAAACAGAAATTGGTTCCTGGGCCATCTTTCTAATGGTTTCTATGGTCCTCTGTAGGATTGCACACCATTTTATTCCCAACTTGCTGGCCATTTTTAACTGTGTCTTGTCAGCCTACATAGCAGTTCTAATAACCTACTGATGGCAGTAATGTGATTTATACTGTCCAAGAGATAGTGTTATCAGATACAAAATCCCTAATAGCAACAATATATACTCCCAACATTAATGCAGTGATTTGTTTTTAAATCTTACTATGAACGGCATTATAATGCATGCAAATACATACATTTCTAACTTTGAAAAAAGTGAGATTTTTTAATAGTTTCTTTTGTTGATACTTGGGTTATTTTATAGAAGAATTCATGGGACTTAAATGATAACAAGTTGAGAACTACAGGTTTAGGAAGTAGAAAATCAATTTGGCAATAATCAGCCCCAGGTTCTCTTTCACATAATCTCTGGTCAGTGATTGCTGAATTTTGAACCATGACTTCCTATAATTTAGTCAATAATTGTTTCAAACTAAAAATGAAGTGTATTATCCTTAATATATTTCTAATAAAGCTTTCTCTATTTGTGTAGTATTAAGGTTATCCAATCATCTGGCATCCAGAATTAGTATTGTCACTTTCTGTAAAGTGGTTAAAGTAATAAAATGAGTTAAGAGAACTGAGATTACACATAGATATACTTATATATCCAGAAATAAAACCCAAGACAAGTTTTGATTCAGTAATCTATTATCCTACCAAGCCACATTTTTTATAGTTAATAATTATGATTACCCTCTCTTCCATTTTTTATCCTCTTTGAACCGTCAGTCCTTCACAGGGATAATTTGGAATATATTTTTAAAATTGGCCTTTACTTTGTTGCACATAGGTTATATTTTCAGCACACCCCACAGTGAAAGAAGAAAGAGAGAGAGAAAGGTGAGAGGAAAATAAAATGACTGAAAATCTGGACACAGAAGAACATCATGTTAAATAAATTATTACATATAAAAATTACCCATTCTACCTATTAAGAGAAAGAAAAATAGAATCTTTGTTGCTTATAACATCTTAATATTGTCATCATATTTCTACTTTAGAAGGTTCAATATAGTAACAAACCTATCCACATAAAACAATAAAGTCAGCACCAACTGACATAGGATTGAGAATAAATGAATCTTTGATAGATTACTTACAAAGTCTAGGAAAACAACTTTCTAGTTAATTTATATTTATAATTTGTTAGTGACCCAATTCAGCCCATTCAAAAAAAAATTTCTAATGCACATCTATAATTTAAATATAAAGCCAAAGAAACTGGTATAAACTATGCAGTCTATTGCTATTTTGTTTAATTTCTTTTGCTCTGTTAAGCACCTCCTTATCTAGCTCTTTAGAAACCAATTCTTTATCCAGGATAGCAGTTTCAGGAATTATGTAAAAAGTTTCTGCATATTTCTTGTTTAAAATTTCAACCGAACTATTTTACAGTTTCTAAAGGATAATTCAGACCAATCTCATACACAATAATGTGCACTTTTTTTCAAAAGAACTGATATTTATGTGCTTAGCCAATTTCTCATAGCTATTGCAATCTCAGTAAATAGTAAGAAGTTACATTAAGCATCTATATTCTATCTATAAGATCAAATGAAAATATTAGGGAAACCTTGAAGTATATGAAAAAGTTGGGAAATCTATGTGAAGAAAAGTTGGTCATTTACTTGAACTTTTTTCTTTCAAATATTCAATAGAGTCAACACATCGTGGTTATGCAGACATTAAATAAGCTGAGAAAACCTCCAAATATTTCAAATTCACATTTTTCCTTGGCCCTAAATTCCTCTGAGAATTGTACTCAACTCAGAAATGCTTGGGAATGCAGCTCCTAATTCCCCCAAAGAGAAGTTTCTTTCCATTTTGATTTTCTCAGCCACAAACTAATCAGTCTTAATTGCTCCCAGCTGTGATTTCTTCTCTCAGGGGTTGCTTCCTGCTGGTACCCAAGTAGTACAGAATCATGCAGTTTTGTTAAACTCCAATAAATACATGGGAGCTTTGTAGAATCTAATTTACTATACAAGAGTTCAAGCACTGTAACCATCAAGTAAACTTTCACTCAACTTTGAAAGCTGATCACATAATGAAGAACACTCTTTTTCAAAGAGGTGACAAGGTATTAGGCAATTAGAAGTTATATTTTTACCATTAGGGATTACAATAGAATATTATTTGTATTGGTAGTGTGTGTGTAGTGTGTATCTATATACATATACGTTTGTATATATGTGCTTATATATATACATGCATATTAAATTATTTGTGTTATATGCAAAACATTTTCCTTGTATGTCTGTAATTTTTACGTATTATTATAGCAAAAAGAGATTTAAAAATCAAACCTCATGCTGTCTGGAAACAAAATACTACCATAACACCAAGAAAGTAAATTAAAATAGGAAATATTGCCACATTAAAGTTTCATAAAATTAAGTAATTGAGTGTCCGTCCCTTATATTTTTTAATTTAACCTGAAAAACTGGGGAAAGAGAGATTATAAAATCTTTTTCAAAAATTGTAATCCTGGCTTTAAGAAAAGCATTTAAAAATGATATTACCTGAAAAGAATATCAAGAAATGATGGTTTTTAGTTGACTTATGGTACAAACTCAACCACTATTTTTAATGAGTCGATCTCTATTAATTGTTTTTATACAAAGATAGAAAAAAAAGCAACAAAAAAGGAAAAGATTAAAAGAAATTAACTACATCTGAAAGTGATTTAAGAAGTGACTGTGGGCTTTCTTATTAAAGCCAGTGAATCTGAAGGTTCAATTAATGAACCACAATTCATGGCTATTAGCTTGACTAATAAACTTTGTTACTAAGCAAAAAACTGAGGGTAATGAAGACAAAGTATTGAAGCTTGAGAACAGGTTGCCATTGGCAGAAATTGAGCAAGTTCAAAATGACTAAAAGAGAAAGTTTACAAAACAACATTAAGGAAACCACAAAATAATTGTTCTTTTGCATCTAAGGTCCTAATGAACTCACTTCGTATCACAATATAGCAAAGTTTATTTGTGCTCAAAATAGTATATACATAGATAGCATCAACATGGTGTAATACACACACAATGCTCTCTATAAGGCACTATAGAATTTTGTTATAAATGAGAAAAAATATTTAAACATTACACATTTTCAGAATTATAAAGGGACTTTCTTAGTGTTATTTTTATTTCTGAAAGTAATTTTATAAGTAATAATTTATCACTCATGGCTAAACATGTGCCATACTTCTACTAATCTCCATGCTCTGAAAACCTCTGTTTAGACAGAAATCAAATCTGGAAATTCTAAACTAAGAGAAGGATTAATTCATGCCATACTAATGCTTCCACAAAGAACAACTAAAAAAGGCAGTTAAAATGCAAAAATCCTTCATTTAAAGCGTCATTTTACTGCAGAAGCAATAAAAACTGGCAACTAATAAAATGGATGTGAGAGGACCATGGAGAGGTGAGCTGATGATTGGAAGCCATTCTTTCTGGGAGCAATTCTTTTTTCTTCCTGGAGCACCAGAAGAGAGGAAGAACCTGGCTTAGCATCGGCAGGGAGCCATTATGGGAGAACAAAACCAGTGGAGTGTTCAATAGTTGCACAGCACTGAAGAAACAAGATTGTAGAGTTGAGCAACCTCAAACATACTGCCTGTTTCCTCCAAAGACATGTGGAATAATTCTAAGACTATACAGAAAGGAAACAAAATAGCAAAGCCTAAAATTTATGAAAAGTAAAGCAGACTGTTCCATAATACTGTGATACTGAAGGGAAAAGATCCTCCAGATGAAGTGGTTCCAGTGAACACAATTATTTTCAGTTGATAGTGTTGGAAGGAGTGGTGCCTTATTGATCCACAGCTATATTTTCAACTTTTTTCTTCTAATGAGGAAAGTAAGGGATTGAGAATTCATTCTTGTCCTTGCAAAGGAGTGAGATTCAGAAATCAGTACAGACTTTAGTGGTCACATAGGGTAAATATGACAAAATTGAAGACTTGAGGGTTTCTCCTTTAAGACACTTGCTAAATTCTTAAGATGCCTAAAGAAGAAAGCTAATGAGTAATGCCAAGGGATTTTCTTCATTTACTCATTGCAAAGGATAGAAACATCCTCCACAGATGGTGATCCCAGTGAACAATTTGAAAAATTGTTCAGTGGAAAAATTGGAAGTCTAGAGTCGAAAACAAAGAACAAACCAAGGGTAGATGGAATTTATCCAAAATTGACTCAGTTTAGTAAATGGAAGATTTAGATGCCAAGCCCTGTTTTCTGTTCACTAAATGGAGGCAATAGTGATTGATGCTTCTCCCATGGAAGATAACTTCATCTGGTACCTCTGTGGTTTTTTATTGAAATGTGGGGCATCCAATCAAAATCACTGTATACCATTTAGATAAAAAATCCCTTTGATCGAAATGTAAATTGGTACAAACATTTTGGAAAACTGTTCAGAATAGTGTATATAAACTGTATACATACATATCTTATGACTGCAATTTCATTCCCAGTTATACAAAGAGCAAAAATCAGGATGCCTGGGTAGCTCAGGGGTTAAGCATCTGCCTTTGGCTCAGGGCATGATCCTGGGATCCAAGATCGGGCTCCTTGTGAGGAGCCTGCTTCTCCCTCTTCCTATATCTCCGCCTCTCTCTGTGTGTCTCTCATGAATAAATAAAAATAAAATTAAAAAAGAACAAAAATCTGTACAAATGGTTATCAAAACACATAGGCTAGAATGTTCACAGCAGCACTAGTCCTAGCAGACCCAAGATGGAGAAAAAAATCCATCATCACTAGAATGGATAAACTGTGCTATATTCATGGTATAGAATACTATAGGCTAATAAGAAATTAATAAACTATGACTACATGCAACAGTAATAAATCTCACTCATGAATTATTAAGTAATAAATCCACATACAGAAAAAAAAGTCTAGTGTATGATTCTATGTATATGAAGTTCAAAATCAGGCAAAACTATGTCAGTCTTGAGGGTATATGGATTGGAGGGGTTGGGGAGGCTTCCAGGATGCTGGTAATGTTCTCTTAATCTGGACTCTGGCATTACAGATGCATTCATTTTGTGGAAAAATTTTGAGTTCTGCATTTATAATTAGTTATCTTCACTATGTAAGTATATTTTACTAAAATGTTTACCAAAAAAGTGAAAGAAAAGAAAAACATTCTTAGTTTGTGCTCTGTATACTGATCTCTAAATACTTAAATCTGCATATATCTGAAACTATCTCTGGAGGTTGTTTAAATTGATAACCTTTGGAAAAGCTTTTATGCTGATCATGATACCTGACCCAAAACATGAATATAAAAGCAAGGGAGAAAAGGAGTGGCCTAAAATACCAGGCAAAGGGGGCATCCTTAGCAAGTTTTCTTCTGCTGCTGTCACTCCCACCTGACTGAGCTGAGGTTTGACTGTGGCAGTATTGAATGGGAAAGTATTTTTAAGGCAAACCTTGGACTGAAATTTAAGATGAATATTTCTCTTAAAATTAAGATATATATTTAAGATTTAACCATCATCCAAAGATAGGTTCAGACATATTCTATGTACCCCAACTTTACCATTTTTACAGATACAGTCTCTCTCCCACTAGGAGTCCTGACATGAGGGATATATCTCACATATGATCAGAGTTTCCAGCAGTTGTTCTGAAGCCACTTTGTTTTAGAGTTCTCAATTCTTGCTGCCCATAAACTGGTGTAGTTCTTTGTTCCACATCTATGCTCCTGCTGATCTCCACATTTCTGGTGATTTTTTTCTATCTTGGAAAATAAGGAAGTGATTGCCAAGGTCTCTAGATGGTGGAGGCAGTGAGTAGTTAAGGAGAACAGTTCCGCAGTTAGTCTTATTTTTATCTCAGCCATTTTCTTCTTTTTTTTTTTAATTTTGTTTATTTATTTATGATAGGCACACAGTGAGAGAGAGAGAGAGAGAGGCAGAGACATAGGCAGAGGGAGAAGCAGGCTCCATGCACCGGGAGCCTGATGTGGGATTCGATCCCGGGTCTCCAGGATCGCGCCCTGGGCCAAAGGCAAGCGCCAAACCACTATGCCACCCAGGGATCCCCCCATTTTCCTCTTAAAGCCCACAGTACTGCTGCTCTTCTGAGTTTAGCAGTATGAAAGCACAGCTTCATTATATACTTTTAGAATGAAGAACTTTTACTACACCTGACATTCATTCCTACCTATTCATTCTGACCTCACTTGCCAGACCCCTTTTTCATTCATGGTAACTCTCCATCAGGAACCTTCATGTCCATCTTTACCTCCAGGTATAGCAGTTTGTCAATCTGTTTCTATATATATGAATCTCAACTATACATAGTGTTCAAACTCTTCCCCAAGGGGCTGTAGATACTCTATAAATCAAGGAATTTTCCTGAATGTTATGATTTAGAACATCTCTTTGTTAAATGCCAGAAGATTCCTATCTCTACCTATAAATATATCAACTTTCCAAGATACCAAAATGTCAAAATCAAAAATAAAAAATAAAAGGACAGGCTAAGGGATAAATCAATGCAGATTGTTGGAAGAACAGCATCTTAAATTTTAATCCAAGACTAGTTTGACTTAAAGGCTGAATAGACAACTTTTCCAAAGATACTTTCCTAATCAGTACCTCCATATTCAAACCAGCTCAGTCAGGTGTGAGTGACAGAAGAGAAAAACGTATAGGGATGCCCCCTTTGCCTGGCATTTTTATACCATTCCTTTCCTCACTTGCTTTTATTTTCTCCTATTTGGCTAGATATAGTGATTAGCATGAGAGCTCTTCCAAAGTATATCAATTTTAATTGCAACTAGTAATAAGAAAAAAGAACTAAGAAATGTTGAAAATCACTCACATTTGCCTTCTCGTTCTTCCTTTCCTACATATGCTATACTGCACTGTTTTTGTTCATCTAAGATAATGAATTGGCTCTAGTGAATTGCGTTCATTATTTACCTTCAGCTTCAGTTTTGGGAAAACACAGTTCAAGATAGATCAAGTTCTGAGGTGACAGAAAATCTCCAAATATCAGGGGCATAAAAACGTTTTATTTCTCATGAGCAAGTTAGCTGTGAGTCTGGCTGATGCTTCAGGATGTCTTCTATGCAATAGCTCAGCATCATACCTCCATTATCAGTGTTGTGCCCATTGCGAATCCGAGAAACCACCAAGGAGCCAACATCCATGCAAACACATGAGGGTTTATTTACAAGCTCGAGCTTGGATCCAAGTATACCCCACACAGCAGAGCAGGGACTTGGACCCCAGGCTAAGAGGCAGAGCAGCTTTATAGGGGCCAGTGGCCAATGGGATTGTAACACACATAGAAAGTTGCAGTCATGTCGGTCCACACGCAGGTGGCCAATTGAATCACGATTCACCCTATAGTGACCATTTGATCTGGCCTATCACTCTGGTCAGAATTGGCACGCAGTTTTGGTGGGCACAAGGCGGGGTTACATTTTTATAAACCGATTTCTGGTAAGGGTGTGCCCAGCGGCTTGACTAGGGTGGGGCAGCGCCTTAAGCAATAAGCAGGTCATGTGGGGGTGATACAGGAGGTGGCGGGTGCATCACAAAATGGAGTTAGTCCTGCTCTGCTTGTCCAGGGGTAGGGGATTTTTGTTAAATTTCCTGGGTCCCACAATCAGTATTTGCTTCCATGACCACTGGCAAGGATGAAAAACTGAAAAGTCTCAAAATGAAAGGATTCATTCTGGAAAAGACATGGGCCATTTCTACTCAAAATTCCTTAGGAACGTAGGTCAAAGGCCACACATCACCTTAAGAGGG
The DNA here is from genome assembly GCF_048418805.1 of Vulpes vulpes. NCBI lineage: Eukaryota > Metazoa > Chordata > Mammalia > Carnivora > Canidae > Vulpes > Vulpes vulpes. The sequence continues at coordinate 42,151,938 of NC_132785.1, forward strand.
CTGAAAAGTGTCATCTCTCCCTGCAATCCTGTCCTAATAGTAGGCAAATATTAACTATTGGTTAAATAATTTTTTCTTAAAGTTGAATGCTTTATACAAGTCCTACAATCTAGACCAAGTCTTAATTTTGAAATAATATGAAGGAGAAAGAAATAATTAAACATGAAGAAAATGAATGCCAGATAAGGAAGAGAAAACAGAATTCTACCTAATAGTGAATCAATTTGGCATAGCTTTATAAAACACTGACTTAAGAAGAATTCTGAGGCCAGTTAGAGTGGTTTAACAGGTCGATCATACCAGGTATAAGCACAAGAATGAGGAGTATTTCTTTATATATTAACTTATTGTTCCCAATTCCGACCCTCTTTTTACATACATACCTTTGTGTGGCCTGAAGGAAGAGAGAGTGGACTTCTCCATCGCTTGACTTGGAGTTGGCTTGTAATCCATTTGGGCCATTGGCATGTAGGTTAGAAGTATGCAGTTTCTGAGCCAAGACCTCAATATCCTCCTGTGTTTCCACTTGCTCTCTAAAATTTCTGCCTTTCTCATGAGAACATACCCCAGCTGGTGATCGAGTCTCAAGAAAAGGATAACAGATATAAGAAAAACCATCCTGGTCCCCACAGCCTGAAGCAGAGCTGCCCCAGGCATCCCATTGACCTGCACAGAGTGAAAAGCAAAGCCACAAAGCTGAACTCAATCTACATCAGTGAACTTCCACCAACCTTTAGAGAGGCATGAACAGTTACAAATGATTATTGTTATAAGCCCTGGAATTTCTGGGCAATTTGTTATGCAATAAGAACTAATCAATATATGCTCCATGTGCCAGCCACTGGCCACTCATAGAGTGGATCAAAAAACAAAAAAGAATCTGGAAAACAAAAGGGATGGGAGACTGTCACACGAAGGAGAAGATTCTTGAGGATTAGAAAAAAAGTAATAGGGATCCCTGGGTGGCGCAGCGGTTTGGCGCCTGCCTTTGGCCCAGGGCACGATCCTGGAGACCCGGGATCGAATCCCACATCGGGCTCCCGGTGCATGGAGCCTGCTTCTCCCTCTGCCTGTGTCTCTGCCTCTCTCTCTCTCTCTGTGACTATCATAAATAAATAAAAAAAAAAATTTAAAAAAAAAAAAAAGAAAAAAAGTAATAAACATATTTAATGTGACTATTTTTTAAACAATCAAGATACATGAACTATGTTCTGATGTGTGACTAATATTTACACAAAACATTTATAGCTATAAAATTTAACATTTTTATGTAGTAATTACTTTTAAAGTCAGAAAAAAAATAAACTGGAATAGTACCCAATAATATACATTAGTAGCCATTAATAATTACTCTCTGAAATTATAAACTTGAACATGATGTCTATTATAAAATCTTGTATTAGAATTACAGGGATGTCTGAGTTTGAAGGAGGTGAGTTTTGAGAAAACTAAAGTAAGCATTATTTCAAACAGTAAAAGCATATGATTTAGTGACAATAAGGTATATAAAAATGTAAATAGGTTTTTCACGGTAAATTTTAGAATGGCAATTTTTCAGGTGAAGTAAAATATTTAAGAAGGCTAATTTGAAATACCTACTGAAATATCAAGAGGGTATCCAGACCCCAGCTGATATATGGGAGCAAATATTGATTTGACAGGATATGCATTCAACCCAAACTCTTCATATTTTGATAAATATGCAAGTGTGAAAGCAAATAAAAAGAATAGTGAGATGGTCAGGAGTATTTAGGAATCAATAGTTGAAGTGCTTAGAATGGCCCCAGGCTGATTTTTCTGTCACTGATGTTACTGATACTCAAGCTCAAGGATTCCCACTTTCATTTGCATTGGAACCACTTGGCAAACTTTTTAAAAATACAGGTTCCCAGGCTCCACCTCAGATTCCATTGGTCTGATATTGGTATTTCTTAAAAGATCTCAATGCCATTTTAAAGTGTAACCAGGGTAAATAAGCATAACAACTTTGACTTTTCCATAACAACACATAAGTCAATTAATAATTAATTATACTTAGCAACTCTCCAATATCAGGCTGTTCCCAGTCTCATTGCATCCAACCCAATTGGGTCATGTGCTCTAATAATCAAAACCTGGAGAAACTGTCATGCTATTAAATATTAACAAACTAATACTGTGATATTTTTATAAGTTGTGTCTCACAGTAGTTACAATGGATTGTGTAAAAAATAAAAGCAAAAGATTACCACTTAATCCCCAAAAGTGCTATATCTATAGAAATGATTTTTGCAAAAAGTACTAGTTTCCAGTGATCTGAAGCAGAGTCCCTGGTAGTCTAAGCATTATGGAAGGCTCTAAACAACAGAGAAGATTTTAAATGTTACAGGTTCAACTTTTGGAAAATAGAATACATTTTAAATAAAGATAATATAATATTGAATATTAAATTTACACATGATTTATTAATGTCACAGAAAAAAATATTAGCCAAATATTGACGAAAGTCTAGGGTTAGGAGCTGGTCACATAAAATACAAAAAGGCACAAAACTGACCCTTTCACCAAAAAGAAAGAAGGAAGGAAGGAAAGGGAAGGGAGGAAGGGAAGGGGAGAGAAAAAAAAAGAGAAGCAGAGAGTGGTAGGGAAGGAAGAAGAGAGAACAAAAGGGAAAATATTTTTTCCTTTAAATTTTGGAGAAAATCAAGCAAATAATGGAACAATTTGAAACTTTCTATTTGCCAACCTTGCTATTTGATTGAAGTCATTACATTAGAAAACTCTTTTTGGAGTTATTTTCTATAAATAGTTGTGTTTGTGACTATAGAACATCTCTGATCCTCTTACGGTTACTCATAGTCTGAAAACAAGAAGTACAACACAGAGAGTAAGACCCTGAGCAGCTTTAGCAACAACAAAAAAAAAGTTTAACAGTAAGGAGTGTGCTGTGTTTCTCTTGCACAGGGCAATCTTGATTATAACTCTCTGTGGATTTGGAAGTTACTCATCTGAGTAAAGGGGAGAAATTTATCAGCCTCCTTTGGCCACAGCTGGGCAGGTGATGGAACAAGCTGGCAGCTGGAAACATGAGCAAAGGGAGCCAGAGAGTTTCCTGCCAGGCCAACAGAGAGAAGGAAGGAGACAGAAAGAAAATGGTAACAGAAGCTTTTTCTAACGCCAGAAATGTAAGAGTGCCTTTGTTATAAAACACAAGCACTGATTTCCTGTTTCCATAACTTATGATTGGTGAGTTATTTTTACATTTATCTTAATGAGGTTACACCCTGCTCTGAGATTTCATAAGACGTTTTCCTGCCTCTGAAACAAACAAAATATTCTTCTCTCCAATTCCATTTCTCTGTTGACCTTGGGGAAACTGAACAAGAGAATGGTGTTGTTACATATTAACCTGCATGTTTCAGATTGTATGGGGAGAAGGAGCAATCAGGCTTTGTTAAAGCTGAGGAATTATTTGCCTGCAAGACTTGGTTCAATGTTATTTAAGAACTTTTGTTTGTACCCTGAAACGTTATATTTCCTAAATGGCGGAGGAAAAGTTCTCAAAAAAAAAAAAAAAAAAAAGAAAGAAAGAAAGAAAAGAAAAAAGAGAGAGAGGGTAAATATGTATTTGGCCTTGCACAATGCATTTCAAATCAATCCTGACAAAAATCTTGTGTGGGTGAATAAAAATTAATGGAACATGATTCATTGTGGGCATCATCAAATTAATAAAGAGCATAGCCAAGTAGACACAATTATTTTTATCTTTGGTTATTACCTGCATGCTGCAGTGGACAGAGGAATTTGGAATGTCCTTTATTGCTGCTATGCTGCTTCCGGCTCTGGCTTGGGAATTAAGGATTCATGCTTCCACATAATGATATATGATTAGCACTGTGAAAGTAATTGAACTCTTCATTCTAGACAATCCCTTGCAGTGTCAGCAAGAAGCTGGAGCAGACTGTGTCATTTAACAGGGTTATACTGTAAGTGAGAAAAACCTCTGATCCCTGCACAATTAACTTCCTAATAATTTTAGGTTTTCAAGATTAAATGAGAGAATTAATATAATAGACCATGTAAATGTGCATCAGAGAAATAAAGCAAGGCGAAGGCACTAAAAGGGATGGAAAATTTAAGGAAATTAACAATTGCTCTCAAATATAATAAGAGACAGGTGTCAGGCTGTTAAAAGGATGATTGTTGTAACTGGAGCAGCTGAGGATGGTAAATGTGCAGCTGTTACAAAGATTAGTTGTGTAGTAACAGAATACTTGTTTTGCTGTGCACTCTAAACTAAATTATATTACAACAAGCTCATAAAGTATCCTGGAAAGTGCAGTAATAATGATATTGACACCTATTTTACATAATAAAATACTGTAGCTCAAATAATTATCATAACTTTATGCCTTTAAAATCTCAGCAAACTGGCTTTATTATTTATGAAATTTCTCAATATTCTTTATTAAATGTATGAAATACCTCAATAACATTTTAAAACAACAATAATGCAATTGCATTATGTTCTATTACATTCAAAATGGTCAAATTTTGAAAGTAATTTGTTCTCTTTGGTGTTCACTAGTTCCATACACCTTTTTATTTGGTAATTTAGTTTTATCAAAATATTATTGTATTTGGTATAGAGTGATAAAGCTGTATTTCAAGTAATTCTGTAAAATTTGATGAGTGTTCCTCCTGAATAAGGATTAGACTATTTTTGGTTCAGTCTAGAACTCATGCTGACCTTTAGGGGGAAAAATGAAAGAAAGGAGAGTTTTCTTTGTAATTATTCTCAAATGAATTTGTTGCAACACTATCTGATTAGTCTAATTAATGTCCTCTGTACAATATGAAAGAACATAGAGCAAAAAGAAAAATATATGTCAAAATAGAGGTGCTTGATTGATAGCAGTCTATGGTGTTTCTTTAAGAGACTGAACTCTTATCTAGTCACTTATTCACAACTTACTGAAAAGTGTGTACATTCCTTAGTGGCAGGGAACTGGGTTTATTCAGTGAGGTTTTGCTTGTAATGTTTTGATAAAGTATAAATTTTTTTCTTCATGCCTCTCTAAGTCAATACCATCTCGTATGAGTTCCATTCATATTGGCAAATGAATGCTAGTTCTATCAAACATATGAATTGAAAATTAAAATACCAATATATTTGCGCGGATAAATTACTTTGAAATTGATCTCAAAAACACCATTCTTATGCAACTTGCAATTTTGGAACTCTTCTGTGTGTTTTGATGGCTGGCAAAATAAACTTTATTCACCTTAATGTTAAATTGACTGGACATCAGACACAAAACACTAGCCAAAGAAAAACTTTGTTTCTACCTGAATAGATTTAAATAAAGCATTCACCATCTACTACTAAAGTGAATTTGATACTGCAGAATTCAAATGCTTAGAATTTTATCCTTTGGGCTTTTTATGCCTTATTTTTGTTTGTGTGATTTTGGTTTTTGCTCGAGTGAGGTTGCTATGCAGTTAAACAGCTTCCATGAGTTTTTAATAACCACTGGCCCATCAAATTTGGATCCAGGGCTTGATAGACATGAACACTTTCTGGCTGGTTTCCTTACAGATTCATATTTGAATAATCAAACAGACCAATGTGAAGTGATGATGAATTTTTATATTACTGAACTACTCTCCTTATAGAGAAGGAGAAAGAAAAAACATTATATTAACTACACTAAATAGTTTTGGTTTAACTTTTCCTAAACATTTCCAAAAGTTTGGTTAAACTTTTCTATCCGTCCAAGAGAGTGATTCACTCACTTTCCAAGTGAGCAGTTATCTCACTAGTGGATTCTAAAACCTTAACGAAATTTTACTTACAAGGTGGGTGGAATGCTTTAATGAAAAATTATGTTGTCGTTGCTGATATGGATGTGTGTTAAAGGTATATATTCAGTGTGACATCAACACTTTAAGATGGTGAATCTGGTTGTGGTGTATTTAATAGTATGCTTTAATCAGCTGACTTTTTCATTATTATAATTATACGCTACTCTAGATCTTTTATTTTTTCATCAAAGTAACAACTACCAGTTGTTCAACTACCAGTTGAACAAATGAGCTAAAATATCTGAGTTTGTTTATAAATATAGAAAAATTATTGCAAGTAACAAATAAAGGCTATTATATTCAGTTCTGGAATCATGACAAATTCCACAGCATAAAAAAAGCATGCAGTGGGCCCTAGAAGTCAGAAATTCAAGCTTTAGATTATATGGTACATCAGCAACAAGACATATGCTGAGGCTTTTGAAATCCCTGTAATTCTGTACATGCATTTGTGTCCCTTACCTTATTCAAATATATTTTAATCTTCCCTTCCTTTCTCTCTGCCTCATACCTATTTTCAAAGATGTGCCAATGGCATAAGAGTAAGCTTTTGTTTTTCTCATAGTTCTGTGCCCTGCCACATCCAACAGATTGCTCTTCATTTGAAGAGTGTGCAAATAACTTTAAATGAGTGCAAATAACTTTAAATGAGTGGATCAGATGAACACCCATGAACTCAAAGCTGGAAAACAAAGATAATGTACAGGAAGCAAAGGGGGAAAAAACTATTCAGAAAGCAATAGGAAAAATAACTGAAAAACAGTAAAAGCTCTAAAAAAAATACAGAGAGGCAACCAGACTCCTTCAGGAAGGTTTGGTCAATTGGAGAAAGTTGGCATTCATTTCATTTAATACCCAAATATTAGTCACGATGAACATTGCATGACGGCAGTGAAAATAGAAGCCTCTTCCCTGACCTCCTGCAGTTCATTGCCTAGTGGGAAGGAAATAAACTTTATGCTTGGGTAGATAGTTATGGATGGGCAAGGGGTAGGATGGTCACCAGCCCCCCTCTGAATAGATGATATTTACTCTGAGAACTAAAAGGTGAGAAAAAGAAAGAACAACCATTCAAAAAGTGAGAAGTATATTCCACATAGAGTGAACATGTACAAGTGCCTGAGGTGAGAGAAAACTTGGAATGCCCAAGGAACTGGAAATAAAAACTAGTGAGGCTGGAGGAGTGAGTGAGAGGAGAGGTTTGCAGAAGGTTAAGCTGGAGAAAAGAGGTTGTACAAAAATAATGCAGAATCTTAGAACCCATGGTAAAGGTTTGATTCTAGGTGCAGTGGGAGAATGTCACACTGATTTCATGTGCAGTAGAGATCATGATCTAATTTAACTTAAAAGGAAAACAAAACAAATAAATAAAAACACCTCTCTGGTTACCATATGAAGAATAGGTTTTTTTCAAAGTATAGTTGACATATAATGTCACATTAGTTTCAGGTGTACAACGTAGAGATTTGACAAGTTTGTACATTATGCTATACTCACCGTAAGTGTGGTTACCATCTGTCACCGATACACTATTACAATACCATTGACTATATTCCCTATGCTGTACCTTTTATCTCCCTTATTTATTCATTCCATAACTAGAAACCTGGGGTGGGGGGGGAGGCACCTGACTGGCTCAGTTGGTAGAGCATGTGACTCTTGATCTCAGGATTATGAGTTCAAGCCCCATGTTGAGGGTAGAGTTTTTGTAAAAAACAAAACAAAACAAAACACTCTCTTTCACCCATCCCCATTACCCCCTCCCCTCTGGCAACCATAAGTTTGTTCTCTGTATTTATGGATCTGCTTCTATTCTTTTTTTTTTTTTTTTCAAACACACTAGGGTTTATTTACAAGCTCGAGCTTGGATCCAAGTATACCCGACACAGCAGAGCAGGGACTTGGACCCCGAGGTGGGTTTCTGCTTAGTTTTAAGGACTGGTCTAGGGGACCTCCAGAAGGGGTGGAGCAATTCCTCAAGTTCTATTTATTTTGTTTTTTTTTTTTTTTAGATTTTTTTATAATAAATTTATTTTTTATTGGTGTTCAATTTGCCAACTAACAAAATAACACCCAGTGCTCATCCCGTCAAGTGCCCCCCTCAGTGCCCGTCACCCATTCACCCTCACCCCCCACCCTCCTCCCCTTCCACCACCCCCAGTTCATTTCCCAGAGTTAGGAGTCTTTATGTTCTGTCTCCCTTTCTGATATTTCCCACACACTTCTTCTCCCTTCCCTTATATTCCCTTTCACTATTCTTTATATTCCCCAAATGAATGAGAACATATAATGTTTGTCCTTCTCCGATTGACTTACTTCACTCAGCCTAATACCCTCCAGTTCCATCCACGTTGAAGCAAATGGTGGGTATTTGTCATTTCTAATGGCTGAGTAATATTCCATTGTATACATAAACCACATCTTCTTTATCCATTCATCTTTCGATGGACACCGAGGCTCTTTCCACAGTTTGGCTATTGTGGACATTGCTGCTAGAAACATTGGGGTGCAGGTGTCCCAGCATTTCATTGCATCTGTATCTTTGGGGTAAATGCCCAACAGTGCAATTGCTGGGTCATAGGGCAGGTCTATTTTTAACTCTTTGAGGAACCTCCACAGAGTTTTCCAGAGTGGCTGCACCAGTTCACATTCCCACCAACAGTGCAGGAGGGTTCCCCTTTCTCCACACCCTCTCCAACATTTGTGGTTTCCTGCCTTGTTAATTTTCCCCATTCTCACTAGTGTGACGTGGTATCTCATTGTGGTTTTGATTTGTATTTCCCTGATGGCAAGTGATGCAGAGCATTTTCTCATGTGCTTGTTGGCCATGTCTATGTCTTCCTCTGTGAGATTTCTCTTCACGTCTTTTGCCCATTTCATGATTGGATTGTTTGTTTCTTAGGTGTTGAGTTTAATAAGTTCTTTATAGATCTTGGATACTAGCCCTTTATCTGATACGTCATTTGCAAATATCTTCTCCCATTCTGTAGGTTGTCTTTTAGTGTTGTTGACTGTGTCCTTTGCTGTGCAAAAGCTTCTTATCTTGATGAAGTCCTGATAGTTCATTTTTGCTTTTGTTTCTCTTGCCTTCATGGATGTATCTTGCAAGAAGTAACTGTGGCCGAGTTCAAAAAGGGTGTTGCCTGTGTTCTCCTCTAGGATTTTGATGGAATCTTGTCTCACATTAGATCTCTCATCCATTTTGAGTTTATCTTTGTGTGTGGTGCAAGAGAGTGGTCTAGTTTCATTCTTCTGCATGTGGATGTCCAATTTTCCCAGCACCATTTATTGAAGAGACTGTCTTTCCTCCAGTGGATAGTCTTTCCTCCTTTGTCGAATATTAGTTGACCATAAAGCTCAGTGTCCACTTCTGGGTTGTCTATTCTGTTCCATTGATCTATGTGTCTGTTTTTGTGCCAGTACCACACTGTCTTGATGACCACACTTTGTAGTACAACCTGAAATCTGGCATTGTGATGCCCCCAGATATGGTTTTCTTTTTTAAAATTCCCCTGGCTATTTGGGGTCTTTTCTGATTCCACACAAATCTTAAAATAATTTGTTCCAACTCTCTGAAGAAAGTCCATGGTATTTTGATAGGGATTGCATTAAACGTGTACATTGCCCTGGGTAACATTGACATTTTCACAATATTAATTCTGCCAATCCATGAGCGTGGAATATTTTTCCATCTCTTTGTGTCTTCCTCAATTTCTTTCAGAAGTGTTCTATAGTTTTTAGGGTATAGATCCTTTACCTCTTTGGTTAGGTTTATTCCTAGGTATCTTATGCTTTTGGGTGCAATTGTAATCGGGATTGACTCCTTAATTTCTCTCTCTTCAGTCTCATTGTTAGTGTATAGAAATGCCACTGAGGGGATCCCTGGGTGGCGCAGCAGTTTGGCGGCTGCCTTTGGCCCAGGGCACAATCCTGGAGACCTGGGATGGAATCCCACGTCGGGCTCCCAGTGCATGGAGCCTGCTTCTCCCTCTGCCTATGTCTCTGCCTCTCTCTCTGTGTGTGACTATCGTAAATAAATAAAAATTAAAAAAAAAAAAAAAGAAATGCCACTGATTTCTGGGCATTGATTTTGTATCCTGCCACACTACCAAATTGCTGTATGAGTTCTAGCAATCTTGGGGTGGAGGCTTTTGGGTTTTTTATGTAGAGTATCATGTCATCGGCGAAGAGGGAGAGTTCGACTTCTTTGCCAATTTGAATGCCTTTAATGTCTTTTTGTTGTCTGATTGCTGAGGCTAGGACTTCCAGTACTATGTTGAAGCAGTGGTGAGAGTGGACATCCTGTCCTGTTCCTGATCTTAGGGGAAAGGCTCCCAGTGCTTCCCCATTGAGAATTATATTTGCTGTGGGCTTTTTGTAGATGGCTTTTAAGATGTTGAGGAATGTTCCCTCTATCCCTACACTCTGAAGAGTTTTGATCAGGAATGGATGCTGTATTTTGTCAGATGCTTTCTCTGCATCTAATGAGAGTATCATATGGTTCTTGGTTTTTCTCTTGCTGATATGATGAATCACATTGATTGTTTTACCAGTGTTGAACCAGTCTTGTGTCCCAGGGATAAATCCTACTTGGTCATAGTGAATAATTTTCTTAATGTACTGTTGGATCCTATTGGCTACTATTTTGGGTTTTTTAAGTTTTTTTATTTATTTTTGATAGTCACAGAGAGAGAGAGAGGCAGAGACACAGGCAGAGGGAGAAGCAGGCTCTATGCGCCAAACCGCTGCGCCACCCAGGGATCCCCTGGCTAGTCTTTTGTTGAGAATTTTTGCATCCATGTTCATCAGGGATATTGGTCTGTAATTCTCCTTTTTGGTGGGGTCTTTGGTTTTGGAATTAAGGTGATGCTGGCCTCATAGAACGAATTTGGAAGTACTCCATCTCTTTCTGTCTTTTCAAACAGCTTTAGTAGAATAGGTATGGTTTCTTCTTTAAACATTTGATAGAATTCCCCTGGGAAGCCATCTGGCCCTGGACTTTTGTAAGGTTTTTGATGACTGCTTCAATTTCCTCCCTGGTTATTGGCCTATTCAAGATTTCTATTTCTTCCTGTTCCAGTTTTAGTAGTTTGTGGCTTTCCAGGAATGCGTCCATTTCTTTTAGATTGCCTAATTTATTGGCGTATAGCTGTTCATAATATGTTTATAAAATCGTTTGTATTTCCCTGATGTTGGTAGTGATCTCTCCTTTCTCATTTTTGATTTTATTAATTTGAGTCTTCTCTCTCTTCTTTTTAATAAGGCTGGCTAATGGTTTATCTCTCTTATTAATTCTTTCAAAGAACAAACTCCTGGTTTTGTTGATCTGTTCCACAGTTCTTCTGGTCTCGATTTCGTTGAGTTCTGCTCGAATCTTTATTAATTCTCTTCTTCTGCTGGGTGTAGGATCTATTTGCTGTTTTTTCTCTAGCTCCTTTAGGTGTAAGGTTAGCTTTTGTATTTGAGTTCTTTCCAGTTTTTGAATGGATGCTTGTATTGCAATGTATTTCCCCCTAGGACTGCTTTTGCTGCATCCCAAAGATTTTGAACGGTTGTATCTTCATTGTTATTAGTTTCCATGAATCTTTTTAATTCTTCCTTAATTTCCTGGTTGACCCTTTCATCTTTTAGCAGGATTGTCCTTAACCTCCACGTGTTTGAGGTCCTTCCAAACTTCTTGTTGTGATTTAGTTCTAATTTCAAGGCATTATGGTCTGAGAATATGCAGGGGACGATCTTAATCTTTTGGTATCGGTTCAGACCTGATTTGTGACCCTGTATGTGGTCTATTCTGGAGAAAGTTCCATGTGCACTTGAGAAGAATGTGTATTCAGTTGAGTTTGGATGTAAAGTTCTGTAGATATCTGTGAAATCCATCTGGTCCAGTGTATCATTTAAAGCTCTCATTTCTTTGGAGATTTTGTGTTTAGAAGACCTATCAAGTATAGAAAGCACTAGATTGAAGTCACCAAGTATAAGTGTATTATTATCTAAGAATTTCTTCACTTTGGTTATTAATTGACTTAAATATTTGGCAGCTCCCACATTCGGGGCATATATATTGAGGATTGTGAAGTCCTCTTGTTGGATAGATCCTTTAAGTATGATATAGTGTCCCTCTTCATCTCTCACTACAGTTTTCGGGGTAAATTTTAGTTTATCTGATATAAGGATGGCTACCCCTGCTTTCTTTTGAGGACCATTTGAATGGTAAGTGGTTCTTCAACCTTTTATTTTCAGGCTGTAGGTGTCCTTCTGTCTAAAATGAGTCTCTTGTAGACAGCAAATAGATGGGTCTTGCTTTTTTATCCAGTCTGAAACCCTGCGCCTTTTGATGGGGTCATTAAGCCCGTTAACGTTCAGAGTTACTATTGAGAGATATGAGTTTAGTGTCATCATGATATCTATTCAGTCCTTGTTTTTGTGGATTGTTCCACTGGACTTCTTCTTAAAGGGGAATTTTAAGAGTCCCCCTTAAAATTTCTTGCAGAGCTGGTTTGGAGGTCACATATTCTTTCAGTTCCTGCCTGTCTTGGAAGCTCTTTATCTCTCCTTCCATTTTGAATGAGAGCCTTGCTGGATAAAGTGTTCTTGGTTGCATGTTCTTCTCATTTAGGACCCTGAATATATTCTGCCAGTCCTTTCTGGCCTGCCAGGTCTCTGTGGAGAGGTCTGCTGTTACCCTAATACTCCTCCCCATAAAAGTCAGGGATTTCTTGTCTCTTGCTGCTTTAAGGATCTTCTCTTTATCTTTGGAATTTGCAAGCTTAACTATTAAATGTCGAGGTGTTGAATGGTTTTTATTGATTTGGGGGGGGGGGAATCTCTCTATTTCCTGGATCTGAATGCCTGTTTCCCTTCCCAGATTAGGAAAGTTTTCAGCTATGATTTGTTCAAATACATATTCTGGCCCTCTGGCCCTTTCGGCGCCCTCGGGAACCCCAATTAAACGTAGGTTTTTCTTCCTCAGGCTGTCGTTTATTTCCCTTAATCTATCTTCATGGTCTTTTAATTGTTTGTCTCTTTTTTCCTCAGTTTCCCTCTTTGCCATCACCTTGTCTTCTATGTCCCTCACTCGTTCTTCCACCTCATTAACCCTCTTCGTTAGGACTTCTAGTTTGGATTGCATCTCATTCAATTGATTTTTAATTTCTGCCTGATTAGATCTAAATTCTGCAGTCATGAAGTCTCTTGAGTCCTTTACGCTTTTTTCTAGAACCACCAGTAGCTTTATAATAGTGCTTCTGAATTGGCTTTCTGACATTGAATTGTAATCCTGATTTTGTAACTCTGTGGGAGAGGACTGTTTCTGATTCTTTCTTTTGAGGTGAGGTTTTCCTTCTGGTCATTTTGCTCAGTGCAGAGTGGACAAAAACAAGTTGTATTGGGAAAAGGAGAAAAAGAGAGGAGAGAAAGAAGGAAAGAAAAGAGAAAAAGAAAAAAGGAAAAAGGAAGAAAAGAAAAGTGAAGAAAAAGAGAAAGAAAGGAAAAAAAGGGGGTTGGGGGAAGCAAACAAATCAAAAAGCAAAAACAAAGAAAGAAAGAAAAAAAAAACACGGGCAGTATCTTCTGATTTTGTATACTTTAAGTCCCTTGACTTCCCCTGGAACTTGTCCCTCTAGCTGGTCTTCTGGGGGAGGGGCCTGCTGTGCTGATTTTCAGGTGTTAGCACTTGGGGGAGCTGCTCTGCCCCTGCCTGGTGCAGGGCCCAGTGGGGGTTGTTTACCCCGTGAGGCCCCAGGAGGAACAACCGCAGTGGCAGGGCCAGCTCTGCAGCCCTGGAGTCAGCCCCTGCAGTAACTCCGGGGCTCTCCGTCTGCAGGGCCTGGAGGCTCCGGGGCGGGGCCGCTGATCTGCTCAGCTCGGGGCAGGAGCGTCCTCGCTGTCCTGGGCCCTCCCGGCCTCTGCCTGTCCCGGGAGAGGCCGGATCCTGGGCTGTGTCCCGGCGCCCTGTGCTCCGGGGCCTGCGCTGTTGGATTCGCGCTCCCGCCCCGCAGCCCCCTCCGCGGAGCCGCCGCCCGAGCCCCTCCGAGCTGCTCCGGGTCCCGCCGAGCGCTGCAGCCCTTAGGGAGCTCGGCGCATCCCCCGGGGCGCAGTTCCTCTGTTACTGTCCCAGGGAGCCCGAGGGCATCCCCGCCCTCCTGGGTCCTGCTCTAACTCCCTCGAGCCCCTTTCCGCGGGAAGGTTGGTGCAGCTCCTGCTCCTCCCGGACGGGGCTCTCCTGTCCTGGGGACACTCGCCCCGGCCTCAGCCTGGCTCCTCGGGGGCCCCTCCCCCTTGGAGGCCTTTTGTTTCTTTATTTCTTTTTCCCCGTCTTCCTACCTTGATAGAAGCGTGAACTCTTCTCACTGTAGCATTCCAGCTGTTCTCTCTTTAAATCTCAGACCGAATTCGTAGATTTTCAGGATGATTTGAAGGTTATCTAGGTAATTTGTTGGGGACAGGTGACCTGGGGACCCTACTCTTCTGCCATCTTGCCCCTCCTCCTGCTTCTATTCTTTGTTTATTCATTTGTTTTGTTTTCGGGATTCCACAAATAAGCGAAATCATATAGTATTTGTCTTTCTCTGTATGCCTTATTTCACAGCATTATACCCTCTAAGTCCATCCATGTTGTTGCAGATAGCAAGATCTCCTCCTTGTTTGTGGCTGCATAATGTTCCTGTGTGTATGTATACACACATATATACATATGTATACATATATACACACATATATCACATCTTCCTTATCAGTCTATCAGTGGACGCTTAGGTTACTTCCATATCTTCACTATTGTGAATAACACTACAGTGAACATAGGGGTGTATGTTTGTTTTCTTTGGTAAATACCCAGTATTGGAATTACTGGATCATATGGTATTTCTGTTTGTAATTTTTTGAGGAACCTCTACTGTGTTTTCTACAGTGGCTATACCAATTAACATTTCACCAACAGTACAGGAGGACTCCTTTTCACCACATTCCCGCCAACCCTTGTTATTTCTTACCACATGAAAATTAGATTTTAAGGGAAACCGGGATGGAAGTAAGAAAGCCAGTTGGAAGGCCATAGAAGCATCTCTATGTGAAACTATGGCAGCCTCAATGGGGGCAATCACAATGAAACAATAAAAAGTAGAGCTCTTTGATTGACTAGCACCTGATGAAGGATTAAGTGGCAGAGATGAGAATGGCGAAAGTTAATGAACCACAGCTGACTTTTAGGTTCCAGGCTTGAGAAACTGGTGGAAGTTAATGTATTTACTCAGGTGGAGAAGCCAACAAAAAGGAGGGAAAACCAAGATTGTGTGGAAGTATGAATCAATAGCCTACTTTTATGTACATTCAAGTAGAGATACCTATTAGAGGACCAAATGGACCATGTGAATTTGGATATTAGAGGAGATCTTGACTGAGATATTAACTTGAAAAATCATCAGCACAATACAGTACTTAAAGTAAGTACAATGTATGAGATCATCCAGAGAGAAAAGAGACAAAAGTAGAGAAAAGATCCAAGTACTGCTAGCAATCAGAAATGTCATGACTATTGCTGTAAGCTTTTGTGTTTCTATCCTAGGCAGACTTCCTTAAACAATCAGGGCATAGTCATCATTGGGTCTTCCAGTGGAAATAAGAGTCATTGCTAATGACTGGGGGATATATGTGGTTGGAAAAGATACCAGGTATTAATAATTTGAAGTTTCTGTCTTAGGGATGCCAACATAGCTTTTGATTAAGAAACATCCGGCTATCTGACTCTAAATCCAAAGCCTAGTCTGCAACCTGAGGAAACCTTTCCTCTGTGTAAACATTCAATCTTATAAAAGCCTTAAATTGAAGGGAAAAGAAATGTTGGGAAATATCAGGAAGGGAGACAGAACATAAAGACTCCTAACTCGGGGAAATGAACTAGGGGTGGTGGAAGGGGAGGAGGGCGGGTGTTGGAGGGGAATGGGTGACGGGCACTGAGGTGGACACTTGACAGGATGAGCACTGGGTGTTTTTCTGTATGTTGGTAAATTGAACACCAATAAAAATTAATTTAAAAAAAAAATAAAAGCCTTAAATTTCCTGGCTGCAATTAGTTAAAATTCCTAGTGGAATGTTGGCCTCTTGAATCTGAAATCACATACTGTATCTTACCCACTCCGTACTGGATATGGTTTTCCTTTGTTGATCAACACCAGTCTCAGAAATGGATCCAACGTTAATTCTGACATAAGTGAAAATGACTGATAACTTTTAAAATATTACCTTTCCCTGAGGAATTTCTTTTCAAAAAAAATTGGAAAATTACAGTGATATCAAAAATATCAAAAGTCTAATTAAAGTCTTTAATTGTGGAATTTCAAATGATTGCATTCAGGAGAAATTTTCTGTGGTGGATGTAGAAGAATCTATGCTGCTATTGGTAGCATTAATATATTCAATGCAAAACACATTTTGGAAGTAGAAAATACAGATTTAGTTAAAATGTGTATCTTAGATATCCCCTTCATTCATTATAAAGCATGGTACTGACTCAACTGACTTCTATATAGAAGTACAAATGAGGTATCAAGCTTTTTCCTAACAAAATTGATTATTTTTTTCCTTAACTGAAAAGTATGTGTCTCATAAGGTAAAAATAATAATGATGGTGCCTACGGTTTGTTTTATATTTATGCATTTATTTTTCTTACTTCAATAGAAGATTTGAGATTACTTTAAAAATTGCCTTCAGCACCCTTCCTCTTAGGAGAAACAGAAGCAGCACACACTGGAAAGTACTAGATTTAAAAGTAGAGCAGAGGCCCTATTATTTGAAACATAGTTCAAGGCAACACAGACAATAAAGCCATTGGCTGGGGTAAAATTTAACTGACCCTTTCAAGGTTGAAAGAGGTCTTCAATCAAAATGTTTCTTTGTCAGTAAAGGAAGAGCTCTGCATTGAACTGATTTAACATTAAAACCTACTGAAATAGCTCTCACTTGGGGAAAAATAAGCTAAAACAAAAACAACAATAAAAACCCTCTACAATTATGGTAAGTAGACTTGTTGAGCTGTATTTCTCTACTTCAAATAATACAACAGAGGGAGGATTTTTTTTTTTAAAGTAAAACAAGTCAGATATTTTTTTTTAAGGAGTAATGTTATTCCTCACTCCTGTTATGTAAAGTTTATTCATTATTATATACACTTTTCATGAGATTTTTAGACCTCTCTTATGTAATATTCAAATAAAAAGACTCTAGTTTTTAACACAAAAGGACATTTATAGTTTGCTCTAATGCATTTATTATCAATATCACTGACCTGCCTTCAGGGTTAAATCTGCTAGAAAGTGTTCCACTGTAGTAAATAAGTTGTAGTGAATACATTAGCTTGTGCTTCTTGGGAAATTGAAAAAATGTTCTTTGGGAGTTGAGGATATGAATTTCATCCTAGTGAAGTATCTTTCAGTGGTTCTATTTTGCTTTCTAAGCTCTTGACCACTTTAGAAGTAATCACATAAGATGAACAGAGCCATCATTTTAATGGACACATTAAAATCAATGGGAGGTTTGAAATGATTGAACAAGGTGAGCCCAGTGTGTCTTCTTGATTTCAAAATCAAGAACAACAAAAAGTATTGCTTCACTTCTACTGATTCAGGCTGGGAGCAAATCTGATTGGTGCACAAATCCCTCACAAAGAAATGTTAATAGAAGCCCTAATTCTGACACCTTCTCAAGTTGTGGGAAGTGAGTCAGAGGCCACACAACAAACCCAGCTCCATTATGATTTTCACACTTGAGTAAAACCACACAGTTTAGTATTCGCCACATGAATTCAGACTACAGCAAACAACTAGATTCAGTGATAACCAAAAAAGAAAGTTGAGTTAAAAAAAAAAAGATTAAAACTATAGAATACAAGGCTTTCTGTCACAAAAAGTCATTTTACCAAGATATGTATTTATTTGATTTAATCATAATTTATATGTACATAATATGAACCAGCAATGAGGCCAAAGCTTATGCCATCTGAATGAATTAAAGCACAAAAGTAATTTTCCAGATAATTCCATAAATGACTATTTAGCTTGTCTGGAATCTGATTTAGGAGAAAAGTATTCTACTCTCTTTCTTTTCTATCCCCAATTGTTATTATTTTTACATTTTGTTCAATTCTTCACTTTGACAATGCAAGTTTCCCCAGTTATCAAATTTTGTCAAATAATTTTGTGATCCTTAGGAAGCCCATGTAAAGCATTGAATATAGGGCAGAAGAGCACCATGAAAACAGTGGCCTATGTTATAAATAAGTATTAGTACAACCGCTGATTGAACTGTTAAATAAATGGATAGTAGCAATTTACAGTGATACTGGCTTAGGAAAATATGTCAGGAAAGGAAGAAAGGGAGAAATTACTCAGACAATAATTTGCTTGCCAATTGATGGAAACTGATATGCTTTTCAAAGTACTATCTAATTAAAATGTAAGAGTTTCACCTACTTTTAGCTGCTTTCAACATAAAATAGTTTGCATGTGTACACGTGTATGTGCACACGTGCACACACACACACACAGAACTTCACGCATTTGTCTTTTGTTTGTGCCTTTGTCTTAAGGTCTGCATCTCTTTGGGGCCCATCAGTGAGATCTTTGGATGGCATGAATTTTCGAGTCATCTGACATGAGTAATGGACTCATGTTCACTTAGCATTTTAATTTCTTTGTACAAGGAAACATATATTCTAGTCTACATCAATGTCCCATTTCATAAGCTAATACCTGCAGCTGTGCCCTATCCATTAGATGAGTGGATGTTGTTAACACAGATGTTAATGACAAAAAACAACTATAAAGTGGAAGTATTGGTGTAAAAAAAATTCACATATTCCTCTAAGCTAATTGTTACTGACTTGAAAATTCTGGAAGCCTGTTCCAGCAAAGCCATTTGCCAAAGTATAATTGGAACCATGGTAATCCAAACCCAAACAGTGATTTACAGAAAGCAAAGGTCAGAAGCATAGGAGTTAAAATGCTCAATTTTCTACTTTAATTCATGTGTATAAATATGATCTAGGGTATATAAGTTGTTGCCATGAGAAAAGCACCATTTTAACTGGAAAATATTTGCAAGAGATTGAGCAACTTACATAGGGCATATATAGGGCAACTTACATAGCAGGCGAGGAGAGTCACAAAGAAAAGTATAACTGCTTGATTTCTAGATAAAGCAAAAGTAAAAAAAAAAAAGAAAAGGAAATTAGTGAACTGAATTCGGTAGAGTTTTTGAAATGATTTTTTTGAAGACATTTACAAGTAGTGGCCACTTTCCTCCTTGCCTTGAATTGTGAAAAGTTGACTAGCCCACACCAAGTTTCACCTCAGAAGGACATTTTTGATATTTAGAAATGCATTTGAGCTGTTTTTACCATTTGATTTATCATTTGTAGTGAATTTTCTGGTAATATAAAGGGCACAAGCACTCAAAAGCAAAGGACATTATTTTCAAGTTCGTTTCCATCAAAATACAGAAAGATATGAAAGTGGGACTGAAGTAATCCTTTACTGTATACTGTTCACCCAGGTGTCTTTCCTCCCTTCACTTCCTATATCCCCTCCTACCCTGGTTCTGTGTCATAGGCCATCCTATAGGCATAGTGTGCTTTCACTACAGCCTGCTCCAAGACCTCTGATCATTGTGCTTATTTTCCATATACTGTCATGAGAAATCAATGATACTAATTTTTCTAAAGGGATCTGGGGGGTTAAGAGTTTAAGGGAAGTTATTATCTAATATGACAGTATTAAAGATGTTAAAATGTTAAGAAATTTACAAGGGCTCTTCATATTCTCACTTCATAAGCATAGTGCTGTTTATAGAGAAGATACTTTGTTTACCTATTTACATAACCAGAAAAAGATTGAACAAATAGCACTGATTAATTTCATTTGGCATGCATGCACTTCATTCTTTTGGCAGTGAAGTCATAGAACCATCACTCTGATTTTGTTTAAACAAATAGGAAGCTTCAAATAGTTTTTTGACAGAACGATCTTTGAAGATTTGGTCCAATAGATAAAACCAGGAAAGATATTCAAAATTGATTTGGATATTATTATATTTGTAAAAGTTATATGGCCCCAAAGACATATAAGGAATATGAAATGAATGCAGGATCCCCCAAATTTGAATATCTTCATAATTTGCCAAGGAGGCCATTTAAATATTAAGAGCCAAAGAAATGTAGAGGCTAATCAAATATTATCGCACCATCAGTGGGAATTTCAAATTTTCCATGATTAAACCTAGAAAATAGACTTCTGAGGCAACTAGGGTTATGCCTCTAAACAGGACTCAGAATGTCTCATCAATGTCATGAAAAGGAGCCCAGATAATATTCTATCAAATGTCCCTGGTCATTATGCAATCATGACCAACTGAGAAGATACTCTCCAAATTGCTCAGACTAATATCATTGTTTATTTAATGAATAAGATTCATTAAACCTAGGAAAGGTATAAAATTAAGTACAGAAAGACCTAAGAGAATCAAACATATGGTGTTAATATTCTTGTATTAAGATATCTGGGCATGTAGTTTCTATGTGTAATATTTGCTGGAGTTTGACCTATTAGAACAGCCTTGTGATTCCAATTTAATATGTGTCACCAAATAATTGATTTCAAGTTCTCATTTAGAGTTGACAAGTAAAAGTGAATGATAATGAAAAATACTGGACAATGGGTAGAACTTACATATAGCCATTTCAATATGTCTAATAAGTAAAAGTATTTGAGTACTTGAAATTTGGTTTCGTCAGAAATTCAAATAGAAGTATATTTGAATATATTAAATGAGACTTTAATTTAAAATATTCACTAATCTTTAAGCTTTTTTTTAAAGATTTTATTTATTTATTCATGAGAAACACAGAGAAAGAGGCCGAGACACAGGCAAAGGGAGAAGCAGGCTCCTTTCAGGGAACCTGATATCCTGGGATTGAGGACTGCGGGATCACACCCCGAGACAAAGGCACTTGACTGCTGAGGCACCCAGGTGTCCAATCTTTAAGCTTTAAATAGCACCAACTATTAATTAAAGATCTCTTTAAAGTAGTATTAAATTCCTCCAGTATCACAACTATGTATATTGATTTATAAGCCTAACAAGAACTAAATTTTAATATGGGTAACTTTAATAAATTTCTTTTTTATGTACTCTTTTTTTAAGTTTTTATTTAAAGTCCAGTTAACATAGTGTAATATTAGTTTCAAATGTACAGTATAGTGATTCAGTAATTCCATACATCATCCTGTGCTCATCACAACAAGTGCCCTCCTTAATTGCCATCCCCCCGTCCGCTTCCCCTCTGGTAACCATGTTTGTTTATTGTAGTCAAGAACCTGTTTCTTGGTTTGCCTCTTTCTCTTTGTTTCCCTTTGCTTACTTGATATGTTTCTTAAGTTTACATATATGAGTGAAATCATATGGTATTTGTCTTTCTCTGACTTATTTCACTTAGCATAATATTCTCTAGCTCCATGCATGTTGTTGCAGATGGCAGGATTCCATTCTTTTTTATGGCTGCATAATATCTCTATTTCTATCTATCTATCTATCTATCTATCTATCTATCTATCTATCACTTCTTTATCCGTTCATAAATCAGTGGACACTTGGGCTGTTTCCATAATTTGCTTATTGTAAATAATACTGCTATAAACATCAGGGTGCATATATCACTTCGAATTCGTATTTTTG
This sequence comes from Vulpes vulpes, assembly GCF_048418805.1. Classification (NCBI taxonomy): domain Eukaryota; kingdom Metazoa; phylum Chordata; class Mammalia; order Carnivora; family Canidae; genus Vulpes; species Vulpes vulpes. The sequence goes on from NC_132785.1 coordinate 42,173,506, forward strand.
GATTCTTTGGGTAAATACCTGTATCATGGGGTAGTTTTATTTTTAACTTTTTGAGGAACCTCATACTGTTTTCCAAAGTGGCTGCGCCAGTTTATATTCCCACCAACAGTGGGTTCATTTCTTCCACATCAACACCAACATTTGTTGTTTCTTATGTTTTTGATTTTAGCTATTCATAGTTTTGATTTGAATTTCCCTGATGATGAGTGATGCTGAACATCTTTCTATGTGTCTATATGTCTTCTTTGGAAAACATGTCTATTTCTTTGGAAAAAAATGTCTGTTCATGTCATCTGCCCATTTTTAAATTGGATTATTTGGGGGTTTGAGGGTGTGGAGTTTGATAAGTTCCATATAGATTTTGGATACTAACCCTTTATCAGACATATAATTTGCAAATATTTTCTCTATTCAACAGGTTGCCTTTTAGTTTTGTTGATTGTTTCCTTACTGTCCAGAAGCTTTTTATTTGAACGTAGTCCCAATAGATAATTTTTGCTTTTGTCTCCCTTGCCTCGGGACACCTATCTAGGAAAAGGTTGCTATGGCTGATGTCACAGAACTTACTGCCTGAGCTTTTTTCAAGAACTTTTATGATTTCAGGTCCCACATTTAGGTCAATAATCCATTTTGAGTTTATTTTTGTGTATGATGAAAGAGAATGGTCCAAGTTTTATTCTTTTGCATGTTGCTGTCCGTTTTCTCAATACCATTGGTTGAAGAGACTTTATCCCATTGGATATTCTTTCCTGGTTTGTTGTAGATTAATTGACCATGTAATTATAGGTTCATTTCTAGGTTTTGTGTTCTGTTCCATTGATCTATGTGTCTATTTTTGTGCCAATGACATACTGTTTTGATTACTAGAGATTTGTAATATAACTTGAAATATGCAATTGTGATACCTCCAGCTTTGCTTTTTTTATTCCTTAATTCAGTCAAATTTAAAATATGGAAAGACATAACTGAAACCATTAATTATCTCATTTGACTTACTCTATTGCTATACTTTATTTCACTTAAAATTTAGTAAATATGAATTTTGGAACTGGCACATAAAGTATATATAGCTATATACTGTATGTATATAATATTTTTTTTTCCTCAAAAGCATATCCACTCAGTTTAGAGCAGTAGTTCATAGGTTAATGGTTTTTTAAAAACAAGCAAATAATCATTAGAAATAATTAAATTTTATTTTAACATAAGTGCATACACATTTGTCTTTCTTTACATATACTCTTTTGCTTTGATTATAAGTTACCAGATTACTATCATCCACATTCAGATATTCATTATCTAAAATTTCCAGTTTTATTTCTTCAAAATTGTCCAAGAATGTAAAGATACTAACAACATAATCAGAATATAGAAACCGTCAGCTGATATTGCTTATCTCAGTCTTGCCCAGTCCTGGTTCATACCTGCAGACCCCTTTTTTAGTGACTTGAGTCTTTTCACAGCGTTCAATATAGTTTTAATAGAAACAAAAATAGATCTTCTACTATATCTAGATACATGGATAGATATGTGCATGTCATAATATATAATGAAAGCATATATTATAAAATCCTGATGAATTGTAACCTTCTTATTTCAGTCTTTATAATACCACCATAAATGGGTAGCTTTATGATTTGTCAAAACTGATTTCTGTCTATTTAAGTCTTTGACATGTTCAGCAAATCTTTAAGAACTAAAAGAAAGAAAGAATACAAGAAGAAAGGGACATCACATGAGTTGAAACACCACTATCTTTGATCCATGTTATAATGGGCAATAACAAATATCATATATACAGAAATAATGTGCTAGGGCCAGCTCATAGAGGCTCATTAAGAGTCCATTCTTAAATTTTCAGAAATTCTGGAAATCAGTTACTAAACATAGCCATTATCAAAAATTTAATTATATAAACTTAAATAAATTACATTAAAAGCAAAGGGATTACTAAATACTCCAAACTCATTACTTTCTAATACCTTTAATGCATTTTATTAATATCTGTGCTCTCAAGATCATTTACATTTGTTACTTATTTATTGTGGAATACCCTCTAACAGTGTCCTACTGAATATCTCTTCCCAATTCTCAGTGATCTCACCTTGGTATACCTTGAAGTCACCCATAGTGAAATTATCTACACCATGGAAATGCAAATGAAACAAAAGAAGTCAGTGGTTGCTTTTTTGGGTTGGGGAGGGGAGGGATGACAGGCACAGCTGTTAAACATTTACCAGCATACCACTGAATATAAAGCATAATATATTACTAAAATGTATACTAAAAATATATTTTTGTCATCTTCTTAAAAATATTGAAAATAATTCTTGGACCATGAACCTTCAAAATGTACCTGTAGGTCATTTCTAAATGTATTATCCCACTACACTCAGGAAGAAAGAAAAGTACTTTGGCAGGCTCAACAAGAAATCTATTAAAAAAAGCCCTGCCTTCCAGTCCAGACTTGACCCATTAAATTACATTCCATTAATTGTTAAAAATAACTGTCAAAATATATTTTCAGTTGTTGGATGAGAGGCTAAATGACTTCATGGTATATATATACACACATATATGTGATTTTTTTATAAACAGAATGGAGAAAATTCCCACAGGGATGTGGGAAAATGGGCACAAAATTAAATATAGGAAATAACAGTTTCCCTCTCCCAACCTCAGTACTCCTGTACCAATCACAAGTGTTTCTTAGAAAGATAGTTTATTACCTGCTCAAGACTTTTACTGGACTCTAGACTTTTACTGGGCTGAGATAATGGGTGGAGAATTGTGCCTACAAAAATCTAAATTAGTTTATAAGAAAGAATAGAGTTACATTGGGGAAAAAAATAAGAAAGCAAGCAATCTGGAAGAAAGTGTGGTAATGTAGTAAGCTAGAGTTTTGAGAGATATCAGGGAAAGAAATGTGAGAAATAGCTACCATTATGACTTTAGGGAGAGAGAGATTTAAAAGAGATCTTAAAAGTTAACAGCAATAATAAACAATTATTGATTATTATTAATTCTGTAACAAGTACTAAGTGGCTTATATGTACGATTTCAAGTTGATCCTCACAACAACTGTATAAGATAGTTATACAACTTTAGCAGCCTCTACTTTATAAATGAGAAAACTCTGGAAATTTGAAAATAAGTAGCTTGCTTAAGGTTAATCAACTAAAAAGTGGCAGAGTTGTAATTAATACCCAAGCAATCTGGCCTTTAGCTCATTCTTTAACAGACTATAGATGGTTTACTTACAAAATATGCCTTCTAGCCATATCAACAAATATTGACAGAAAACATCAACAAAGATATTTACTTTTTAATACTTTTTTGAATTAAAATATTTCTTTCAATCATGCTAGTACATTTGAACTGACATTAATGGAGTACAGTTTTATTAAGATTATATAAGTAAAATTAAAAAAATTTGAAAACTGGGACACCTGGGTGTCTCAGTAGTTGAGCATCTGCCTTTGGTTCAGGGAGTAATCCCGGAGTCCTGGGATCAAGTCCCACGTCAGACTCCCCACAGGGACCTTGCTTCTCCCTCTGCCTATATTTCTGCCTCTCCCTTTGTGTCTCTCATGAATAAATAAATAATATCTTAAAATTTGAAACTAATGTCCTAATTATGTAACATTCAAATAAAATTAAATATAAAATGGATTGTGCTACTTAATGTTCTGTGGCTAAAAGATGAAAATTTGAAAAAATTCCTTTTGCAAAGTACAATTGTTATAACTTATAGGTATACAATTTTGCACATCAAAAACCTTTACAAATGGTCTCATGTTCTTCTTTTAACACAGAGTGATAACAAAAAACCTTGTAGGCTGGATAAGACTCAAAGAATATAAATTCAAAGTTTATTTTGCATCAGGCAAGAAGTTAAAAGAAATAAAGCCTAACATTTCTATGCATATGCTATCCTTGGAAGACATCTACTTAAGTTGATTGTGGCCAAAGTCCAGTCTTTGACCTGTACTTGGAGGTTTATGTGTTGGAAATGCTGTAAATTAATGACATGGATACTCCATTTTTAAGCGTTAGTAGCAAAGTACTAGAAACAGACTAGAGGGAAAGTAAGAGACAAACCTGGACTCAGAAAAATAGTCAAATTGAAGAATAAGAATCTGGGGTTGGAATCTTCACTTTTACACAGTCACTCTACTCTCTTTACCCCTAAGTCCTTATCGGCTCTGTCTGCAAAGGCAAATGGTATTTCATTAAATCTATAGCATTATATAAGATGCACCAAATTTGTTGAAAAAAATAGACTTTTTATGAATGGAAAATAAAAATAAATTGGTAAAGGAATTTCAGATCTTCACAAGATCTTACTTCTTGGGATAACTTCCAATGAAGTCTTTGATCCTTCTGTTTTCCCACAAAATATTGCCCTCTAATGCTATTGAGAGCACTGGTGATGCTCCTAAAATATGCCTCAATATTGTCTTTGGGGTCTTCTTCCAAGCTTCTGACATTCTGTAAGTTTTGATGCTCATGCTTTCTTGATCTTTACTGATGCTGGCAATGGAGGACTTCAGGTAGCAATCAAGACCGCTATATATACTAAATGTTTGCATATCCTCAAAATTCATATGTTGAAAAGAAGCTAATCCCCATTGTGATAGTGACATTTTGGGGTGTGACCTTTGGGAGACTATGAGGTCATGAGGGTGGAGCCCTCATGAATAGAACTGGTACCTTTATTCAAACACACCCCAAAGCCCCCTTGCCTCTTCCATCATGTGAAAGCACAGCTACAAGATAGCCATCCTATGAACTAAACACTAAATCTACCTATGCAGTGATCTTGGGTATACCAAGAGAGAGTGCACAAGGTGAGGAAGGGGCAGAGGGAGAAGCAGACTCTGCTGAGCAGGGAGCCCAATGTGGGGCTCCATCCCAGGACCCTGGGATCATGATCTGAGCTGAATGCAGACATTTAATTGACTGAGCCACCCAGGTGCTTCTAAATATTCCAGTTTTTGTATAGTTTTAGGTAAAAGGTAGAAAGTGAAAGGTATTTTAGAAGGATGAGGGAAGTGGCAAGTTTTCTGTTTCCAAGTAATCACATCATATTTGGAGAAATGGAACACATCCACTCTTGAGGTTGGCCATGTGGCTCTGAAAACTGGCCTCATTGCATAATCTTCCTCCTTAAATTTCCTCATCTCAGTAAATTGTATCACAGACTACCCAATTTCTCAAGCCTTGCAGTTGTCCTTGGTTACTTTCTCATCTCTCATAATATCAAGAAGTCTTACCAACTCTACTTCTAAATATACCTTTTTGGAGCATATATGTTATAGAACATCCAATCTTTCCATCTTCACAGTGACCACCTCAACCCTAGGCACATCATGTCTTTTTTTTCTTTTTTCACATCATGTCTTCTGAATTAAAATGACTTCTTATTTCGTGTCCTGTTTGAGCTTTCATCTCCCAACAGCCATTGCTCACACAGCAGCTATGGTAGTCTTTAAATTGCAAGTCAGGTGTCTCACCTGTTTAAAAAACAAAAGTCTTATCATGACCAAAACTTTACATGACCTAGACCTCTCCTCCTCCCTCTCTCCCTTCACTTACTGTACTTTATTTACCCCTATCAGCTTTCTTTCTGTTCTGCAAATAAGCAAGTTTCTTCTGCCTTTACAATCTTTGCATTTGCTGCTTCCTTGGGAATACAGCTGGGGACACTAAGACCTTTGCCTTGCTGGCTTCTTCTCATCCTTTAATTGTCAGCTTGGATGTCAGTGCCTCATCCTGGACTTCCCAATCCGGAGTAGATCCGGAGTGTTTCTGCCTTCTAGACTGTAAGCTCCATACAAGCAAGGACTGTTTACCATTGTTAGTCCAATGCCCAGACTATTGCCTGGCATAGAGCAAAGGTTCTTTAAACATATTTCAAATGAGTATATAAAAGTCAAATAATTGATAGCCTACCATGTTCTGTTATTGCCATCATTTAGATTATTGGTGTTCTTAGTTCACACAAATTAGACTGTGGACATTTCAAAGAATGGTGATATGTCCAGTATACCAGAGCATGGGAATATTTTTAGTTAATGTGATATTTTGGCCACCTAACTCACTACTGTGGTTCTATAACTCGTGTTACATTTAACAAATGCTTTCTATAAGATGTAATGCTGTAGGACTTAAATATATAACATCATTTTAACTTCCCATCAACTGAAGAAATTAAGTGACTTGCCCAGTGTCTCATATCTAGAATGCAGTTGCACTAGGATTGAATCCCAGATACTTCAGAGCACAAACCTGAGGAAAGAATGTAGTCACTCAAATTATATTGAAAGAGATTTAGCTTTCTTTGAATGATTCAAATGCAATTATGAAAATATGGCTGTTCTATAGCACATTGAAAACATAGTTATTTGAATTCTATGAGTTTTAAAGCAAGTGAATATAGAAGAGTTTCATATGTCTTTATACCAGAAAGGTTTTCTTCTCTGTGGAAAAAGCCTAAGGGTTGGAACCTCCAAGTTTATTTCCTCTTATGCTTATAGAAGATACAAATAAATTAATAAAATGCTCCTATGAAAATCATTTGGTTTTTAAGGCTATCATTTTAATAAGGGGACCAAAATTCTTGCTTCCTCTATGCTTTTTTTTAAATTCAAGGAATATTTAACTTAGTGTTAAATTAGTTTCCGGTGTACAATATAGTGTTTTAATGATTCTATACATTGTTTGGTGCTCATAATGATAAGTGTACTCTTTAATCCCCATCACCATTTCACCCATCCCCCCACCCACCTCCCCTCTGATACCATCAGTTTGTTCTCATAGTTGATGCTATTTCTTGATTCGTCTCTCTCTTTTTTCCCTTTGTTCATTTGTTTTGTTTCTCAAATTACACATAAGAAAGAAATCATATGGTTTGTCTTTCTCTGACTTATTTCACTTAGTATTATACTCTTTAGATCCATCCATGTTGTTAAAAATGGGAAGATTTCATTCTTTTCTATGGCTGAATAATATTCCATTATATATAGATATGTATATATGTGTGTGTGTGTGTGTGTGTGTGTGTACCACTTCCTTTTTATCCATTCGTCAATTAATGGAGATCATCTGCCTCCATAATTTGGCTATTGTAAATAATGCTGCAATAAACATAGCAGTACCTATAGCCTTTGAAAGTGGTGTTTTCCTAACAATGAGGCTGAAGAAAGAGAAATTAAGTAAGTCAATCCCATTTACAATTGCACCCAAAAGCATAAGATACCTAGGAATAAATCTAACCAAAGAGGTAAAGGATCTATACCCTAAAAACTAAAGAACACTTCTGAAAGAAATTGAGGAAGACACAAAGAGATGGAAAAAATATTCCATGCTCATGGATTGGAAGAATTAATATTGTGAAAATGTCAATGTTACCCAATGTACACGTTTAATGCAATCCCTATCAAAATACCATGGACTTTCTTCAGAGAGTTGGAACAAATTATTTTAAGATTTGTGTGGAATCAGAAAAGACCCCAAATAGCCAGGGGAATTTTAAAAAAGAAAACCATATCTGGGGGCATCACAATGCCAGATTTCAGGTTGTACTACAAAGCTGTGGTCATCAAGACAGTGTGGTACTAGCACAAAAACAGACACATAGATCAATGGAACAGAATAGAGAATCCAGAAGCGGACCCTCAACTTTATGGTCAACTAATATTCGACAAAGCAGGAAAGACTATCCACTGGAAAAAAGACAGTCTCTTCAATAAATGGTGCTGGGAAAATTGGACATCCACATGCAGAAGAATGAAACTAGACCACTCTCTTGCACCATACACAAAGATAAACTCAAAATGGATGAGAGATCTAAATGTGAGACAAGATTCCATCAAAATCCTAGAGGAGAACACAGGCAACACCCTTTTTGAACTCGGCCACAGTAACTTCTTGCAAGATACATCCACGAAGGCAAAAAAAACAAAAGCAAAAATGAACTATTGGGACTTCATCAAGATAAGAAGCTTTTGCACAGCAAAAGATACAGTCAACAAAACTCAAAGACAACCTACAGAATGGGAGAAGATATTTGCAAATGATGTATCAGATAAAGAGCTAGTATCCAAGATCTATAAAGAACTTATTAAACTCAACACCTAAGAAACAAACAATCCAATCATGAAATGGGCAAAAGACATGAAGAGAAATCTCACAGAGGAAGACATAGACATGGCCAACATACACATGAGAAAATGCTCTGCATCACTTGCCATCAGGGAAATACAAATCAAAACCACAATGAGATACCACCTCACACCAGTGAGAATGGGGAAAATTAACAAGGCAGGAAACCACAAATGTTGGAGAGGGTGTGGAGAAAGGGGAACCCTCCTGCATTGTTGGTGGGAATGTGAACTGGTGCAGCCACTCTGGAAAACTGTGTGCAGATTCCTCAAAGAGTCAAAAATAGATCTTCCCTGACCCGGCAATTGCACTGCTAGGGATTTACCCCAAAGATACAGATGCAATGAAATGCTGGGACACCTGCACCCCGATGTTTATAGCCGCAATGTCCACAATAGCTAAACTGTGGAAGGAGCCTCGGTGTCCACCGAAAGATGAGTGGATAAAGATGTGGTCTATATATACAATGGAATATTACTCAGCCATTAGAAATGACAAATACCCACCATTTGCTTCGATGTGGATGGAACTGGAGGGTATTATGCTGAGTGAAGTAAGTCAGTCAGAGAAGGACAAACATTATATGGTCTCATTCATTTGGGGAATATAAAAAATAGTGACAGGGAATAAAGGGGAAAGAAGAAAAATGAGTGGGAAATATCAGAAAGGGAGACAGAACATGAGAGACTCCTAACTCTGGGAAATGAATTAGGGGTCGGGGAAGAGGAGGTGGGGGGGTGGGGGTGACTGGGTGATGGGCACTGAGGGGGGCACTTGAATGGGATGAGCACTGAGTGTTATTTTGTATGTTGGCAAATTGAACACCAATAAAAAATAAATTTATAAAAAAAAAGGACATGGCAACAGTAAAAAGGCAACCCACATAATGGGGGAAAACATTTGCATATCACGTATCTAATAAGGGATTAATATCTAGAACATTTAAGGAACTCCTAAGATTCAACAACAAAAACCACCCAATTCAAAGGCAGGCATACGACTTGAATAGACATTTTGCTGAAAGTATACAAATGGACAATAAACAAATGAAATAACACTTAATATCATTAGTTATTAGGGTCAGACAAGTCAATACCACAGTAAGATACCACCTCACACCATTTGGGTATTATGGAGAAAACACAAAACAAGTATTATCAAGAATATGGAAAAATTGGGGACACTTGGATGGCTTAGCGGTTAAGCGCATCTGCCTTCAGCTCAGGGCATGATCCTAGAGTGCCGGGATCGTGTCACACATTGGGCTCCCTGTATAGAGCCTGCTTCTTCTTCTGCCTATGCCTCTGCCTTTCTCTTTCTGTGTCTCTCATGAATAAATAAAATCTTAAAAAAAAAAAAAAAGAAACAACAAAATGCTGTTTTCATGGTTTGGGGGGTAAATACAAAGTAGTGAGATTACTGTATCATATGGCAGTTCTATTTTTTAATTTTGAGGAACTCCATATTGTTTTTCACAGTGACTGCACCAGTTTGCATTCCCACCAACAGTTCCTGAGAGTTCCTTTTTCTCTACATCTTCACCAACACTTGTTATTTCTTGTTTTTTTTTTTTTTTATCTTAGCCATTCTGACAGGGTGTGAGGTGGTATCTCATCATGGTTTTGATTTGTATTTCTCTGATGATGAGTGATGTTGAACATCTTTTCACAGTGTGTTGGCCATCTATATGTCTTCTTTGGAAAATGTCTATTCATGTCTTCTGCCCATTTTTAATTGGATTATTTGGAGGGTCTTTTCCTGTTAAGTTTGGTAAGTTCTTTATAGATTTTGAATGCAGATATATCATTTACAAATAGCTCCCATTGAGTAGGATATCTTACTTAGTTTTGTCAGTAGTTTCCTTTGCTATGTAGAAGCTTTTTATTTTGATGTAGTCCCAATAGTTTATTTTTGCTTTTGTTTCCCTTGCCTCAGGAGACAATATCGAATATTGTTATGGCCAATGTTAGAGAATTTACTGCCCATGCTCTCTTTAAGGGCTTTTATGGTTTCCAGCCTCACATATAGACCCTTTATTCATTTTGAGTTTATTTTTGTGTATAGTGTTAGAAAGTAGTCCAGTTTCATTCTTTTGCATGTAGCTATCCAGTTTTCCCAACACCATTTGTTGAAGAGACTGTCTTTTTCCCATTGCATATCCTTGCCCTTTTTGTTGAAGACTAATTTACCATATAATCGTGGGTTTGTTTCTAGGCTCTATATTATATATTAATGATCTATGTGTTTCATCTTTTGCCAATACCATACTGTTTTGATTACTACAGCCGTGTAGCCTAACTTGAAATCTCGAATTGTACTTCTTCCAGGTTTGTTTTTCATTTTTAAGATGGCTTTGGCTATCTGGGGTCCCTTGTGGTTTCATACAAATTTTAGAATTGTTTGTTCTAGTTCTATGAAAAATACTATTGGTATTTTAATAGAGATTGCATTAAATCTATAGATTGCTTTGGGTAGTGTGGACATTTTAACAATATTTGTTCTAATCCATGAGCATGGAGTATCTTTTCATTCTTTGTGTTATCTTTAGTTTCTTTCATCAATATTTTATAGTTTTCACATTCCCACCAACAGTGTAAGAGGGTTCCCTTTTCTCTGCTTCCTCTCCAACATTTGTGGTTTCCTGCCTTGTTAATTTTCCCCATTGTCATGCAGCCACTCTGGAAAACTGTGTGGAGGTTCCTCAAAGAGTTAAAAATAGACCTGCCCTATGACCCAGCAATTGCACTGTTGGGCATTTACCCCAAAGATACAGATGCAATGAAACACCGGGACACCTGCACCCCGATGTTTCTAGCAGCAATGGCCACAATAGCCAAACTGTGGAAGGAGCCTCGGTGTCCATCGAAAGATGAATGGATAAAGAAGATGTGGTTTATGTATACAATGGAATATTACTCAGCCATTAGAAATGACAAATACCCACCATTTGCTTCAACGTGGATGGAACTGGAGGGTATTATGCTGAGTGAAGTAAGTCAATCGGAGAAGGACAAACAGTGTATGTTCTTATTCATTTGGGGAATATAAATAATAGTGAAAGGGAATATAAGGGAAGGGAGAAGAAATCTGTGGGAAATATCAGAAAAGGAGACAGAACATAAAGACTCCTAACTCTGGGAAATGAATTAGGGGTGATGGAAGGGGAGGAGGGCGGGGGGTGGGGGTGAATGGGTGACGGGCACTAAGGGGGGCACTTGACGGGATGAGCACTGGGTGTTATTCTGTATGTTGGTAAATTGAACACCAATAAAAAATAAATTTATTATTAAAAAATAATAAAAAATAAAGGGTTAAAAAATATTTTATAGTTTTCAGAATATAGGTCTTTCACCTTCTTAAGCTTATTTCTAGATATGTTATTATTTTGTTGTAATTGTAAATAGGATTGATTTTTAAATTTCTCTTTCTGCTGCCTTGTTATTGGCAACAGATTTTTGTACCTTGATTTTGTATCCTGTGACTTTACTGAATTTGTTTTTCAGTTCTAGCAGTTCTTTTGGAGGAGTCTTTCAGATTTTCTATATAGAGTATCATGTCATTTATAAATGATGAAAGTAAAAAAAATAAAAATAAAAATAAATAAATGATGAAAGTTTTTCTTCTTTCTTGCTGATTTGGATGCCTTTTGTTTCTGTTTGTTATCTGATTGCTATGGCTAGGACTTCCAGTTCTATGTTTAATAAAAGTATAAAAGTGGATATCCCTGTCTTGTACCTGACTGTAGCAGAAAATTTCTGTTTTTCCCCATTTGGGATGATGTTATCAGTCAGCTTTTCATATATAACCTTTGTTATATTGAGGTATGTTCCCTCTAAACCTACTTTGTTGAGGGTTTTTTTTTTTTTATCATGAATGCATGTTTGTCAAATGCTTTTTCTTCATCTGTTGAAATGATCTTACAGTTTTTATCCTTTGTCTTATTGATGTGATATATCATGTTGATTGATTTTTGAATATTGAACCACCCTTAATCCCCAGAATAAGTCCTACTTGATCATGATGAGTGATTTTTTTTTCATGTACTGCTGGATTTGGTTTGCTAGTATTTTGTTGAGGATTTTTGCATCTATGTTCATCAGGGATACTTGGTTGTAGTTCTCTGTCTCTCCCTCTCCTCTCTCTCTCTCTCTCTCTCTGTAGTGTCTTTATCTGGTTTTGGTATCAGAGTAATGCTAGCCTCATAGAATTAATTTGAAAGTTTTCCTTCCTCTTCTATTTTTTTGGAATATTTTGAAAAGAATAGGTATTAACTCCTCTTTAAATGTTTGGTAGAATTCATCTGTGAAGCTGTTTGGCCATGGAGTTCTATTTATTGGAAATTTTTTGATGACTAATTCAGTGTCATTGATAATAATCTATCTACTCAAATTTTCTATTTCTGATTCAGTTTTGGGAGGTTATATGTTTCTAGGAATTAATCCATTTCTTCTAGGTTGCCCAATTTATTGACATATAATTTTTCATAATATTCTCTTATAATCCTTTCTATTGCTGTGGTATCAGTTGTTATTTCTCCCTCTTTCATTTCTGATTTCACTTATTTGAGTCCTCTATCTCTTTTCTGGATGAGTCTGACTAAAGTTTTATCAATTTGTTGATTTTTTTCAAAGAATTATCTCCTAGTTTCATTAATGTGTTTTATTTATTGTGTTTAGTTTTTATTTCATTCATTTCTGCTCTACTTTATCATTTTCTTTCATCAGCTGGTTGTGAGTTTTGTTTGTTCTTCTCTTTAGCTCCTTTAGATATAAGGTTAGGTTGTTTATTTGAGATTCTTCTTACTTCTTGAGGTAGACCTGTATTTAGCTATAAACTTTCTCTTATAACAGTTTTGCTGCATCCCAAAGATTTTGAACCATTGTATTTTCATTTTCATTTGTCTCCATGTGTTTTTTGACTTCCTCTTTGATTTCTTGGTTGACTGATTCATTGTTTAGTAGCATGTCATTTAACTCCCATGTATCTGTGCTCTTTCCAGATTTTTTTCTTGTGGTTAATTTCTAGTTTCATAGTGTTGTGGGCAGAAAAGATGTATGTTATGATTTCAATCTTTTTTAATTTGTTGAGGCTTGTTTTGTAGCCTTATGTGTGATCTATTCTGGAGAATGTTCCATGTACACTTGAAAAGAATGTGCATTCTGCTGTTTTAGGATGGAATGTTCTGAATATATCTGTGAAATACATCTGGATCAATGAGTCATTTAAAGCTATTACTTCCATGTTGATTTTCTGTTTGGATGACCTGTCTACTGATATAAGTCGGCTGTTAATTCACCTACTATTATTGTATTACTATTGATTACTTCCTTCATGCTTGTTATTAACTGTTTTGTGTATTTGGGTGCTCCCATGTAGCATGCATAAATATTCACAGTTGTTATATCTTCTTGTTGGATTATTCCCTGTATGATTATATTGTGTCCTTGGTCTCTTCTAATGGTCTTTGTTTTAAAGTCTATTTTGTCTGATGTTAAGTATTGCTACCCCAGCTTTCTTTTCACATCCATTTGTATGATAAATACTTCTCCATCCCTTCAAATTTAATCTGCATGTGTCTTTAGGTCTGAAATGAGTAGGCAGTTTATAGATGGGTCTTGTTCTTTTATCCATTCTATCACCCTGTGTCTTTTGATTGAAGCATTTAATCCATTTACATTCAAAGTAATTATTGATACATATGCATGTATTGCCATTTTGTTACTTGTTTTATTGTTTTGGTAGTTCTCTATTCTTTTCTTCCTTTGTTCTTCTCTCTGATTAGTTGGCTTTCTTAAGTGATAATTCTTTTCTCTTTATTTTTTGTATATCTATTACTGGTTTTTGACTTGTGATTACCATTAGGTTTATATATAACATGTTCTGCATATAGCAGTCTATATTAAGTTGATGGTCATTAAGTTAGAACACATTCCTTACACCTCTCTCCCCCATGTTTTAGGTACATGATGTCATAATTTACATCCTTTTGTTTTCTGAGTCCCTTGACTGATTCTTACATATATACTTATTTTTACTGCCTTTGTGATCCCTACTTTCCTTACTCTTACTTATGGTCTTTCCTTTCTACTAAAAGAATCCTTTCTAACATTTTTTACAGGGCTGGCTTACTGGTCATGAATTCCTTTAACTTTTATTTGTCTGGGAAACTCTTTATCTCTTTTTTCTTAATGCGAGCCTTGCTGGACAGAGTATTCTTGGCCGCAGTTTTTTGTTGTTGTTGTTGTTGTTGTTGTTGTTGTTGTTCTCCTTTTAGCACTTTGAATATGTCAGGCCACTCCTGTCTGGCCTGGAAAGTTTGGTTTGAATAAATATGCCAATAGCATTATAGGGTTTCCCTTGTATATATCTGCTTTCTTTTGACTTGCTGCCTTTAAAATTCTCTGTCACTACTATTTGACATTTTAATTTCTGTATCTTGGAGTGGACCTCCTTGGATTGTTGGGGGGTGGGGGGGGTCTCTGTGTCTCCTGCATCTGGATTTCTATTTCCTTCCCCAGATTCCAGAAATTTTCAGCTATTATTTCTTCACATAAATTTTCTGCTCTTTTTTCTCTCTCTTCTCTTTCTAAGCTGTCTGTAATGTGAATGTTATTATGTTTGGTGGGGTCATGGAGTTGCCTAAGTCTATTCTCCTTTTGCATAATTTTTTTCTCTCACCTGTTCAGCTTGATTATTTTCCATTACTCTGTCCTCCAGGTAACTGATTTGTTCTTCTTCCTCTAGTCTGCTATTAATTCCATCTAGTTCATTTTTAATTTCATTTATTATTTTGTTCATCTTCGATTTCTTTTTATCTCTTTGTTAAGGATCTCACTGATGTCCTCACCCCTTCTCAAGTCCAGTGAGTATCTTTATGATTATTGATTTAAATTCTCTATCAGGCATATTACTTATCTTCATTTTGCTTAGGTCTCTTGCTGTGATTTGTCCTATTGTTTTATTTGGGATGTATTCCTCTGTTTCCTCATTTTGTCTCTTTGAGTCTGTTTCTGTGTTTTAGGAAAGTCAGCTACATGTCCTGCTCTTGAAAGAAGTGGCTTTATTAAACAGGGTCTATAGTTCCTTGCAGTGCAGTAGCCCGATGCAGTAGAGCCTGGCACATCAGGATCGTCTCCTCTGGGTGTTGAGTGTGCCCTGCTGTTGTAGGTGAGTCACTTTTCCCTTCAGTACAATCACGTAGCTTTCTTTGCCTGTCGTGGACAGTGTTTGGTCCCTGTGGTGTTAGTGGGCCCATCTGGAGTCACCTTGGACTTGAGTTGAGTCAGATCAGGCATTTGTGAGAAATAGTAGCACCAAACTGCAGGGCACTCTCCCTGTGTTGTCCCCTAAGCTTTCTTTGGTGGATTGGGCCTGCAGTCAGACCAGATGTCTGCCTCCAGCCCACCCCTTGGGCTACAGTCTCACTGATGTGTGTGGTTATCTTTTCCTCTCCCGGGGTCGGAAGTCTCTTTGGGGTGGTGCTAGTCCCTCTTGGGGCCACTTGCACATTGCCAGGCTTGTGGCAACTTTGGTTGGGCACTGGCCAAGAGCATATTAGAGGGAGAGGATCCACAATGTGTGCAGAGCGGGGCATATTGTGTCAGTCCTCTAGGAGAGAGGACCTGCCTTGCTGGATTGGAGCAGGCCTGACTGGAGGGGATGGATACTCTGAAGTGCAGGTAGGTGAGGCAGGGTTGTTAGCAAGTTAGGAAGTGAGTGTTGGTTGTACTGGTTTGAGCAGGTGGCCATGAGTTTATGTTAGGAGCTGGGGAAAGAAATGGTGCCCACCAGCTTCATTGCTCCTGAAGGAGTCTCCCAAGAATCTCTGCCCCTTCAGGACATGCTCTGAGATGAGTAAATAACTCTTTTCCATATGCCCCTGCCCCAGGCATTTTTCAAACTGCTGCTTCTGTGCTATATCAGAGAGGCTGCTTGTTGTGCTCTCTTTAAAGGTGACGACTCGGTTTCCTCTTGCTCTCCCAGCTAGAGAGCAAGAGCTGAGCCCACTGATTTTTAAAATTCCAGGTTTTTTTTTTAAGATTTTATTTATTTATTCATGACAGACACACAGAGAGGGAGAGGGGCAGAGACACAGGCATAGGGAGAAGCAGGCTCCATGCAGGGAGCCTCACACGTGACTCCATCCCGGGTCTCCAGGATCACACCCCGGACTGAAGATGGCGCTAAACCACTGGGCCACCGGAGCTGCCCTAAAATTCCAAGTTTTAAGTCCTGCTGGTTGTAAACACTCACAAAATTTTGCCCCTCTGGTTTTCAAAGCCAAATATTATGGGGCTTTACCTCCCATGTGGGCTTCTAGGGGTAATAGTCTGTTCCTCTCCCCTCTCCATATATGCCAGACCCTGCCTCCCTCAGTCCTGAGGCTCTGTTTAACTCCCCACTGCGTCTCTGCCCTTCTACTCTCTTCTATGTGGCCTCTTCTCTACATTTAGCTGTGGAGTTTGTTCTGCCAGTTTTTGGGTCATTTTCTGGGTTATTTACACAGATGTGTTATCTAGTTGTATCCCTGTGAGGAGGTAAGCCTAGGGTCCTCCTACTCTACTATCTTCCCACCTATCTCTTCCCTATATTCCTGACCTGAAGGGGGACATGTTTTCAGTAAGAAATTAAAATATTCTGGTATAATATTTATAAGGATATTAACCCTGTTATAGTGAAGAAAATCCAGCTTACTTATTAGGACAAAACAATTTTTATATAGTTCAATTAAAACTATAAGAAAAAAATGTGTTTTAACCAAATTGGTGTTGGACAAATCTCCTAAATAGGCCAACAGGATGAATAAGATGAAAGCTTCAAACTCTCATGGGCTATGTATCTACCTATTTAAAGACTGTCCGCTACTTTGGGCTAACTAACAATTTTTTTTACTTTTCTCGTTTCTTTATTATGTTGCAATAAGGTGTGAAGTTTCCTCAAAAATGACATTAACACATGAAAAAATAAGATTTTTAAATCAAAAAGTTGTCTTGAGGTTTTATTTTCAACTCTTCCTGTCAGCTCCTCTTAATGCTGACTATATTTAGTGAAACTTCCTTTATAAGTATGTAACGACCCTTTCAGCTATAAGTATCCCTGTTAATATTAACGGCTAAAGTTTGAGGTGTGACTTTTCACATGCCAAAACTATTTTATTTTTTGAAGTGTCAAATCCTTCTTTTCATTGCTGACTTTACCCAATGGCTAAAATCATCCCAAAGAGATATAAATAGCTATTTCAAAAATATTTTACCAAAGAATTTTTAAATAAAAGGTGTTTTAAATTATAAATACACCAATACATGTTAAATATAGAAAAGTTAGGTCTGCAGAATAATTATTTAAAACATTTGAATATCTCTTTTCAGACTTTTTTTTTTTAAGATTTTATTTATTTATTCATGAGAGAGACAGAGAGAGGCAGAGACATAGGCAGAGGGAGGAGCAGGCTCCCTGCAGGGAGCCTGATGCAGGGACTTGATCCCAGGATCCCACGTCAGGCCCTGAGCCAAAGGCAGAAGCTCAACCACTGAGCCACCCAGGCGTCCCTCTTTTCAGATTTCTATTATTTCTGTTTCTATTCAGATACTATTATAATGTCAAAAAATGGTTAATTTTCTGAAAGATACAAAAGAAAGAAATCTAAACAATTCATATGTAAGTCCCATGGCCATGTAAAACTTACTACATCCATAATAGCCACAACAATAGGGAAAAATTTTTGCATTTGAAATTTTTTCTAGTGGATGTAATAATATACAATGATACCATCAATTCCAATGTATATTATTTTACTGAGTTTCAGTAACTTTATTTTACTAAGTTTTTTTTAGGATCTTATTTATTTATTAGAGAGAAAGAAAGCATGTACACAAGAGTGAGGTGGGGGTGGGGGGAGAGGGGCTGAGGGAGAGAGGGAGAAAGGCAGAGGAAGAAGCAGACTCCCCACTGAGCAGGGAACTCCATCACCACCACCACCCTGCAGGGCTTGATCCCAGGATTCGGGGATCATGATCTGAGCCTAACCAGCTGAGCCACCCAGGCACCCCTTTACTAAATCTTTGTTTCTTTATTTCTCATCATAAAGACACCACACAGTGAAGGGAAAGCTGTCTTTGCAAGAAATCACTTAGTGGCTGATACAGAACATGCAGACTAGCCTGAATGGGGCTTAGTCCTAGCTTATGGACTGGAACAGGGAAGGCTGAAATCTAACCAGCACAGCCTATACAAGGCTGTATCTTTTGCCAGAACCTCAGGAAACAGGCCTGACGGCTCAAGCTCTAAAGCTCCTCCATAGGGACGGTACTACTGACATTCCTTATTACCTTTTATCTTCCTAGTAACCTTATCTGTTGGTTCTGCTATGGTTCTCATGTTACAAATAGAAGATACTGAAGCACAAACAGCCAGTTAAGTCACGAGCAAAGGTCTGAAGGTTGTAGGTCCAGTTTCATTCTACTGATCATATTTCCTTTCCAAACACTGGAGAACTGAGAGATTTACAGAGGGGTAAAGAGAGCCAAGGCAATGTTTCTTAGTCATTTTATGAATAAATAACTGCATATATTGGTATAAAAATGTATACACACACCCTGAGAAAGAGAGAGAATGTACATATATGTAACAATATATATATCCATGGTTGGGTAGAAAATAGCAAGTTTTAAGAACAAATGTAAAATGTAAATATAAAGATTAAAAAATAGGAGGATTAATGCTAAATTGCTTATTTAGAAAAGAAGTTATTTTCCCTATAAACTTCCATATTTGAAATCACTTCTCCACAGTATTTAGGTCATTTTTCATTCACATTAAGAGAAATTAATTGCTTTCTGTTTCAATTTACTTTTTCTTCAAGCCAGCCAAAATTTTCCCCTATATTATAGACTCATGCTTCACAGACACCATAAACTAAAAAAAAAAAAAAAAAGTTTAAGTTAATGTCAATAAAAGAATTAAGAATTTGAACTTTATCCTCATGCTATCCTGGGTTCAAATCAACTGTACCTGTTTTCTCTCCTCTAAAATGGAAGTTGTGAGGATTAAATGAGAAGATACAAATAAAGCACTTAAGACATTTGATAAATATTAAATTGTAGCCTTTACATCAAAATAACACAGAGAAGTGAGCATTTGAATATCTTCAATAATAAAACTGCCTCAGTGGTCAGTCATTCATACTAGATCTTCATTGGATTATGGAATCAATTCTCTACTGAATAAAGTATTGATTGCTAACTGCCCTACATCTTTAAATAATAAGATTTTCTTAAAACTAAAAAGTTTTTTAGCTCTTTCACTGTTTGCCATATTTAGGCAATACATTATTATTCTTGGTACAAATGCCCCATGTCTCTTGATCTTAAAACCACACTCTAAACCATTCACGACTCACTTTATTTAGGCCTTTGGAAGTATCAAACCAGCAAAACACAGAGTAACAATATCCCTAATGTTACATCACAAAAGATTTACTCATAAGTGGACAAAAGAATTTTGAGAAGAACCTTCCCAAAGTATGACTATTTTGAAAGTCTGAGAAGAATGATAAGCTCTGTACACGAAGCATTTTACCTTTGAAATTCCTGGTTTCATGAGGGTTAGATTAAGAATGCTATAGTTGAACAATTAATGCCTAGGATTCCAAGAGTAAGACTGTATTGCCTCAAGTAGCAGCCCCAAAGTAGCAGCTAGCATTTAGTCACTCAGAGCAAAGGGCTTTTTGACTGCTTATTTATGACCCCTGGCTTTTAACTGCCTGAAAGGGCCCATGTCTGCTAGTGGTAGGACATATCAAAGGATGAAGATGTGGCATATTCCACTCCTAGGACCTGTGGAATCTGGGTGGAGTTTGCATGCTACCGTTACTCAACTGGTTTTGCTTTATGTACAGCTAGTACTTTGTCATAGGATTAAGTATACTTTCATTTACAACTGAAGTTTTGCAACATGTGCATGTGCTCATGGCTTTGCATGATTAAGTCAAACCTGAGGATAGTGAGGTTTGTTCTTTGTTCTTGGGTTTGTTAGTTGTCAGTAATAAAGAAATTACTTTAGTTACCTACAGATATCATAGGTATGGTGGAATAATATAATATCTATGAGGTTAATATATCTAATATCTATCTAATACTTATGCATATATGTGTATATATGTGTGTATGTGTGTGTGTGTGTGTGTGTGTATATATATATATAATTTCTTGTTTACCAATACCTAGGCTATGGCACAGACAAGCGCTCCCAGACAAGTATCTGTTGACTGAGTAAAGAAATGAATAAGGTGGGACATCTGGATGGCTCAGTGCTTAAGCGTCTGCCTTTGGCTCAGGTTGTGATCCCGGGGTCCTGGGATCGAGTACTCTGTTGGGCTCTTTGCAGGGAGCCTTCTCCCTCTGCCCATATCTCTGCCTCTCTGTGTCTCTCATGAATGGATAAATAAAAATCTTAAGAAAAAAAAAAGAAACAAATAAGGCAAAGCTTTGAAGTTACTGACTTAGAAAGGAAAAAGAAAAGAAGATTCAGGGTAGAGGTGGAGGAAAAAAATAGTAGCAACCTATTAGGTGAGTATAACAACATGGTGCCCAAAGGCACAGAAAGTTATACACAACTAATTGAATGCACATTTTTAGTCACATTTTGTGTTCACTATTTTCCACATTTCAGTTTTTGTTTGTTTTTTTAGTTCTTTCACTGTTTGCCATATTTAGGCAATACATATGTACTATTTTTCCTTTAAATGCAGCTTAAATAGACTCACTTTTTAAAAACATTTTATTTATTTATTTATTTATTTATTTATTTATTTATTTATTTATTCATGAGAGACACAGAGAGAGAGAACGAGAGAGAGAGAGGCAAAGACACAGGCAGAGGGAGAAGCAGGCTCCATGCAGGGAGCCCAATGTTGGGACTCAATCCTGGGTCTTCAGGATCACGCCCTGGGCTGAAGGCGATGCTAAACAACTGAGCCACCCAGGCTGCCTTAAATGGACTCACTTTTAAAAAATGTGCCCCATTCTACACAGCATTACCTGTCAGATCATGGGTTTCATTCTTCATCAGTATTTCTCGTTTGATACACAAACAAGTCACCCAGGGATAGAACTAAAATGAAGATTATGGTGCAGTAAGTCTGGATGGGGCTCATTTCTACATTTTTCATGAGCCCCACGGTGAGGCTTGGAAGTACACTTTGAATATCAAGAAGCTATTTATATACACACACACACAAATACATATACTCAAATCCTTAACTAGCAATGTTTTAAAATTTATCTTTATGTCATATAAAATCCTCTCATGTACCCCCCTACCCATGGTAAACCTAATGATTTAAATAGACACTCTGCTGGGGTCGAAAAAATGCTTTAAATGTCCTTTGTATTTAGGGAACTCACTATCAAGAAGAAAGGTATTTATCAAGGAAATCAAGATAACACGTGTGATAGGCTATTCTAGAGTTCCGTGCAAAATGCTCTGAGAAAATCCTACAAAGTTTGGAAAAGGCCATGGAAGAAGCATGGGTCTGAGCATGACAGCAGCTGAGAAACTTTCACAGCAGAGCCCTGATTACTGGGCTTCCCTGTTCCTTCCCTGTCACTGTGCAGCCACCATTGTGATGCTGTGCCCCAAGCAGAGGAACCCAGATGAGGCTGCCTGGACTCTCCCCTGATCCCTCCACACAGTCTTTCACAGCATCAGCCAGAGTAGGCACTCTTTTTGAAACCATCTTCCCCTCACTGGGGAATGGGTAGCCTTTTGGGATTTTATTTGCTTGGAAAAGTACTCTTTTTTTTTTCTTTCCATAGGCCTCTTCTTCTAATCTTTCTTCCTGAAGGAGCATCTGTATTCTAATTTGTACAAACACCGTAGAGCCACACACTGAATTATGAGCATAATTTCTTGCCAAGTGGGTTTCAATTTCCTTTCCCTTTCTTACCTTTCTCTCTCATTATTATAAAGTAAGAGGATGGATAGTTTAGCAGAGCAGGGATGTAAAGAAGCTCCAGTCCTTGCTCTCAGAGACACAGTAGCCTCTCTCTTCAGGATTCTTCCTACATATTCTCTGCCATAGACAAAATAATGGCTCCCCCAAGATGTCCATGTTCTAATTTCTAGAACCTGTGAATTTGTGGTGTTACAGGACAGAGGGGAATTATGGTTGCAGACAGAATTAATGTTGCTAATTGGCTGACCTTAAAGTATCCTGAGATATCTAGGTGAGTCCCATGTAATCACAAGTCTTTTTTAAAAGTGGAAGAGGGGGGATGCCTGGGTGGCTCAATGGTTGGGCATCTGCCTTTGACTCAGGGTGTGATCCTGGGTCCAGGGATCGAGTCCCACATTGGACTCCCTGAAAGGGGCCTGCTTCTCCCTCTGCCTATGTCTGCCTCTCTCTGTGTGTCTCTCGTGAGTGAATTAAATCTTAAAAAAAAAAAAAAAGTAGAAGAGGGAGGCAAGAGGGTAGGTGATGTAATGTGATGTGATGTGATGTGATGTGATGTGATGTGATGTGATGTGATGTGATGTGAAAAGGACTGGACACAACCTGTCTTTGTTGGAGGAGGGTGCCAAAGCCAAGGGCTGTAGGCAGCTTCTAGAAGCTGGAAAGAATAGGTAGCTGATCCTTCCCTAGAGCCTCCAAAAGTAGCACAGCCCTGCCAACACCTTGATTTTAGCCCAGTGAGACCCACATAAAACTTTTGACCCACAGAATTTAAGATAGTTTTGCGTTAAGCCACAAAGACTGTAGTATTTTATAAGAGCAGCAATGGACATGGATAGACCCTTTCTCTGGTCCCAGAGACCCCTCTGTTTTGCCTCATTTTGTTTCCAGGATGCTACCCTCTCCTGCTTTTATATTTTTTACCTTTCCTTCACAGTCACTTTTGTTAAGTTCTCCTTATTATCTCCTAAAATTCATTCTTCCCCAAATTACACAGTTAGTTCTCTTTTCTCACTCTGCAGGAATCAGATTTGCTGAACATAGCCAAGATTCAGCTTGCAGATATGTTTTTTTGGCCTACACAGTGTTTTTCACAAGCCAAATTGAAATGCATATGTGAGGTATGTGTCCTTTGGTTTTCCATGATTCACACTATTCCATACTGCATTTCACCTGACCTACTTCCCTGGTTTACATTATTTGCTTTGTCCTTAAAGGTTTTGAGTTGAAGATCCTACTCTTAAACCCTAAATGTGTATTAAGATATTAAGATGTTCTATTATAAAAAGGATTCTTGGGTCAAATAGGTTTAAGGAAATGCCAAGTTAGACAAAGTAAGGTAAGTTGTTAATATGTCAGGAATTGACATCCTTGATTATGCTAATTATCACATATCTTTGTACATATATTTATGGACATCTGTATATAGCCATATACACTAGATAGCTGTCTATAGCATGCAGCATCTCCCAAATTTATGTCCCCATGGAACTAGTGGAGTATCTTATAGGTGGAATATTCTAAGTATACACATTAAGATAAAATCTTGAACAATATACAAAAGTATATATTGTTCAATATACTCTTTTCATCTGTCCTCATTACTGTAGTTGTGGCTGATATCTTGATGGCTTCCCCAACCTAAAAGTATAATAAACACTTAAAAAGCATGTACTGTATTATATGCTGTTCTAAGTACTTTCATTCCTACAAGGTGATTGACAACACTGATAAGATAATAGGCATTATTCTCATCTTTATTTTATTTATTTTTTTAAGATTTATTTATTTATTCATGAGAGAGACATAGAGAGAGAGAGGCATAGGCACAGGCAGAGGGAGAAGCAGGCTCCATGCAGGGAGCCCGACGTAGGACTCAATCCCAGGTCTCTAGGATCAGGCCATGGGCTGAAGGCGGCACTAAACTGCTGAGCCACCCGGGCTGCCCTCATCTTTATTTTATAGGTGAGACCTAGGTAACTTGTATGTCCTGTGTCACACAACTAGAGAGTTAACAGAGTTGAAATGCAAACTCAACTTGCCCTGGAGTCTGTGCACTGAAGCCATACCTCCATCTACCACTCACTCTTCTCTTGAGGTGAAGCTGTGGGTCCAGTGTAAGAAAACACTTTCTACCAGAAGTGGTTGAAAACACAGCAAGCCATCTCAGATAGTTGAATTCGTTGCCTCTAGAGATGTTCAAGAAGATGCTGGAGGAAATTCTTAGAAGGAAATTTTACGGGAGGCACAAAGACTAAAGACATCTAATCCAACCATAAAGTCTTTCCAAATGTGAGATTTCCAAATATGAGAGTCTTTTCTGGCTGAGAAGATATCATGAACAAAGATGAGGAAGGTTGTTTGGAAGTAGACCAACCTATTATGAAAAATCTGTGAAGAAGAATAGTTGCAACTAATGCTACAAAGTTGCAAGTAATGCTGCAGAAAAATAGGTGTTTGATAATATTTTAACTGATGAGGAGACTTGAAAAGTATCTTATCAGGAAAATGAGGGATCCCTGGGTGGTGCAGCGGTTTGGCGCTTGCCTTTGGCCCAGGGCGCGATCCTGGAGACCCGGGATCGAATCCCACGTCGGGCTCCCGGTGCATGGAGCCTGCTTCTCCCTCTGCCTGTGTCTCTGCCTCTCTCTCTCTCTCTCTGTGTGACTATCATAAATAAATAAAAAAATTCAAAAAAAAAAAAAGGAAAATGATAGGTATTTTTTATATTCTAACCGATTTGAAGGAAATTAATGATAGTCTTGATCTATTACTGTGTAGTGACTCAGTCATCTCTGTTGCATCTTCTCTTCCTCCTCCTTTCCACTAGGTGGCACCAGAACTCAAAATCAGGCCTCTGGAAAAGGTTATCTGCTCTAAACCTTTATTGTATGACTTGTATAAAGATATTTGATGTGATGTGTACTATCGGAAAATATATTTATTGCCAATTTCTAATATGCCTCTTCATTCTCCCTGGGGTATTTTTCCAGTAGTTAACAATTTTCAGCTTAACTGACTGTAGCGCCCTGAGGAAGCGCTTCTAGGGACCATGCCAGTTTAGAGTACTGTTGATGACCAATGTAATAACGTTGTCCTCCAGAAATTGCTAGCAGTCAGCTAGATGGAAGTTGATACAGTGGAATTTATTCAACTCTTTATGGCTTCAATAAGGGTAGAAGGGTTCTAATTCACAAGGCAAGGAGGACTTTCAGATAGTGGTTGAATTACCTCCTAGACACTTAACTCTAGTTAGAGTTGGAAGAGGTGAAAGCCTAAGCTAACTTACTAGTTAGAATTACTAGTAAGAATTACCACCTAATTCTTCAGGAAAGAAATACGAGAGCCCAGTACATTATCCCCTCCTTGCTTTCGGAATGCCTTTCTCTATACTAGTTTACAAGGAAGAGGGTTCCTCCTTTACACATTTCTTAACTGAAACTTCTTTCTTAGTACTACCGTTCTGCCTTTTTTTTTTTTTTTTTTGTCTTTTGAAAGGATGTGGAAAAGTAGGCCTTCAATTTGTTGACAAGTTAGTGTTCTCACAAATTTGTAAAAACAAAACAAAACAAACAAAAAAACCAGTCATTTCTAGTCACTTGTAAATAAAATATGTCTATAATGACAAAAATCCCCATAAATTGAGATTCCTTTTTAAACATCTGAGACTAGTTCATATGATTCAAAGAATCAAAAGGCAAATGGCATATCTCCCACATCATAGGTAAGTGGGCACACAGCATTTTCTCCTAATCCTTCAAACTGAAATTTGAGGAGGAAACACAAAGTTAGTGAACATGTCACAAAGGAGGTATTGTTTAAAGATAAATAGGCTTTTGTCTAAATACCATAGTCTCAATTTTTTCCTGATTTTAAAGAAACGGAAAAAAGATGTGTATATTCTACTTAAGTTTGTTTGCTTCAAATTTTTATGCTTTCATTTCCCCAAACCTGCTTTTCCTCCAAGATGGGGAATAGAAGAGAGAGGCTAAAATAGATGATAGAATTATGGACTTAGATAAATAATTAATGACCTGGAGTAATTAGCTGGAAGATGTTTAATCATTAATCTGTCTGAGTCATCACAGGCATTTGAGCCTACCCACAAAATATTGCACTAATTATGAGTGTATATATTTTATCAAAATGGAAATTAATATATGATGAGAACCAGCATGTTGAAAAATTAAAATATGGAACAAGTCTGTTTAGTCTACTCTTTGTTTGCTAAAGATAAACAGAATTTTGCTTTTCTTTATTTTACCTAATAAGAAAAAGGATATATAAACACCACGTGTAGGTATAACTGAGATGTTTGACTTCTTGGGTAGGGAGGCAAAGTAGTTGGCTAGTTTTGTCTTTCTTTAGGGACGACCAGGAAAAAAAAAGGGGCAAAAACAAAAAACACCTCATTATTAAAATATCTGGTGAACAATTAGGCTTCTTTCAGAGGACTTGAAGGAAAAAAAAAAGTTCTTTAACATAATGCTAAGTTTTGTAATTTATGGCTGTGTTCTTCAATGTGGTGTTTTCCAATACAATTTTATTACAGGCTCTAAATTATACTTTCACAGGAAAGGTCTGTCTTTAAACTTTTAGGTCAGAATTGTTCAGATCTTTTCACACTGAATCAATCAGGTTTAAAGCTGGCAAAATCCTTGGCAGCCTTGTAAATCTTTCAAAAGATGTTATCCAATTACCCTTCATGGGCCACAGGATTCTACAGCGTGACTATTTCCTTCTCTATGAGGAATTAAGTGCTCATGAGAGGTTAGAAACCAGTGGAGTTGAAAAATAAGGTTCTCCATTTTTCCTCCAGTTCACATGGTATAGATATAGCCACAGCTACTAATACATCGTGAGATCTGCCAGACATTCTGACCTAAACAGTGACCCTGGCATCATTGATGTTTTATATTTGTTTCAAATCAGAAACACACACACACACACACACACACACACACACGCACGCACATATTATAATACTTCCAGAACGGTTCCTGTTACAAAACCTGATTTTGGACCTGTATTAAGAATTCAGCTTTAAAGATAAATCCCCACTAGAAAGCATAGAGAATACTATTGCTTTTAGTTATTCTTTCAAGGAAAACAAATTTTTAGGTACATTTAATAAATGCACATGGGATTGAAAAAGAAAATAACAAAAAGATAAATATTCCTCTTTGGTTTGGATTTTGAACTTTTAAAAAATGTGTTTATTTTCCTTTTAAAAAACACATATTAATCTCTGTTAGTTTCTCCTCCTCTAGGTTGCCAATATGGAATACTAATAAAAAGCTAAGGAGACATTCAATTTATATAAAAGCTTATTTCATGCCACTTGGTTTCAAGGGGGAAAATAATCATGGGCAGAATCATTTTGAAATAACTTTGCAAGGAAAACCATGAACATGGGTATAGATTCCTTCACAGAAGTTAGGAAAGCATTGGTCTCCTTTGTGATGCAAAAATTCAGAGTGGAGGTTATGGGATTCCAGTTGCACCTTTGACCTCAAAGCCTCTGGAGCCAGTCACTTGTCATGACCTTTGACATTTGGCAAATCAGGACCCCGACTATCTGTTTTTCTTGATTTTTACTACCTATAACAAAAGGTCTTCCCCCCTCTGGAATACATAAACAAAAGTCATACAAATGTTGAAAATAATTTATCAACCAACAATCTGGCAGAGAGAGGATAAATATCAAAAACAAAAGAACTAAATGAAAACACAAAGCATGAAGGCAAATGCTCTACCATTTAAAGTGTCCTCTAGTGGAATAGATTGATTTCAGGGACTACAGTGTGAACAGTTGGCCATATGTTTCCTCTTTTAGAATCTTTGTTTTCTTTGATTTAAAATGTGATGTGGCAAGAGGTAGGAAGGTCAGTGTTTTTATAAATTGTGATTCTGATTCTTTGCAGGACAGTCATTAAATATTGTAGACAACACCCCTGCAGCTGCTTGTTCATCAACACTTCCTTTTAGCCACTATCTAGATTGCTTCCATCTACAAAGAAATGCAATTCCTCTTATCAGGAGTGTGAGTGAAAGATGAATATTTGTATACATTGGGAGTAAAATGTAGTATTGGAGCCAATTCGAGTACAGATGAGGGAGCCAGGTGGTTTATAGTTTTTGTGTTTTTTAAAAATTTCTTTAGTTAACATATAGTGTATTATTAGTTTCAGAGGTAGAATTTTGTGATTCATCAGTTGCATGTAATACCCGGTGCTCATTCTACCAAGTGCCCTCTTCAATGCCCATCACCGAGTTTCCCTTTCACCCCACTAACTCCCACTAACCTCCCTTCCAGTAACCCTTGGTTTGATTTCCTATAGCTAAGAGTCTTCTATGATTTGCCTCCCTCTGTTTTTATCTTATTTTATTTTTCCTTCTTTTCCTCTATGTTCATCTGTTTTGTTTCTAAATTCCACATATGACTGAAATCATACGGTATTTGTCTTTTTGACTTATTTCATTTATCATAATACCCTCTAGTTCCATCCATATTGGTGGTTCAGTTTTAAAAATGTATGTAGAAGCCCTCTGGATTGAATATTCAATTATTTAATATGTATAATCCTAAATATTACTTCATTTTTGCCATATCTATTAAGAATCTATTTAATACACACTCCTGATTGGTAACAATCAAATTATTTCAGTTTTCAGAAGTATTCCTTTCTAATATTCTAGCTTGTTTGTTTGTTTGTTGCTTCCTTGTTTTAAGCAAATAATAGGCGGTGCGGAAGGCTTAAAGGTATAAATTAATAAAAGCATCAAGAGGGCTCAGCACAGCAAAATGTGATATATACTTTTTCACCCAGATGAAAACAAATGGAATCTCTTGAATTAAAATATTCTAGGATTGGGGCAACCACTCAGTGGTTAAGTGTCTATCTTTGGCTCAGGTCCTGATCCCTGGCTTCTGGGATCAAGTCCCGCATCAGGCTCCTCCCTGGGAGTCTGCTTCTCCCTCTGCCTATGTCTCTGCCTCTCTCTATGTGTCTCTGATGAATAAATAAAAATTTAAAAAATTCTAGCATTTACCCACTTAATATTTTGATGGTTATTTATTTCCTAGCCAACATGAAGATTCTTATTTTTTCTTTTTGCATTAAGATAGAATTTTTTTCATATTTGGGGGACAGTCCTATTTTTAGCTATTTTTACTGGCTTTTAGCATTCATTCATAATCCATGTTTTTTTTTTCTGACAGTTTCTCTTTGTCTAAGGAATAAAGGAAGTGTTTAATAATTTGAAAATATAGTGAGAGCCAGTACTTTGATGAAGTTAGGTCTAGATGGGCCAATATACCCGGGTTCAATCAGAATTTGGAAGGAAAATAAAGTTTGCCAAATAAAAATAAAAAGAATTTGTCAGATACTCAAACAAGTCTGGTAAATACTTTTGCTACAGAGATTTTCAATATTCATAATTCATTTAAAAGAGTTGAGGGGTGCCTGGCTGGCTTAGTTGGTAAGAATATGCAACTCATAATCTCAGGGTCATGAGTTCAAGCTCCAAATTAGATGTGGAGCCTACTTAAAATAAAAAATAATAATAAAAAACAAAAAAGTTTTAAAAAATTTATGAAAGTTGAAAATAAAATATCTCCTAAAAATCTTAGCACAAAGCTGTTTATAGAAGTATACCTGCAATCTATACTTTTCATTATCTCTGGACAGAAAGTATTGAATAAAAAGGTGTCTAAATGTTAAAATATTACCCTTTCTGAGTTAAAGGTAGGGTAAATTGGATAGGCTACAAGCTATACATTGATATGCTATGCTATCTGAACATCTTGTGACATACTATGCTTTCTGAATGTGCTTTTTCCTATTTTTCACATCTATCACTGCAATACCAAAAACTTCTTAACAGCAATTAGAATCTTGTCCTCTCAGATCTCAGCTAAGAGTCCTATGGCTGCAAATTAGAAATCTCAGAATTTAATCTTCATTACCTTCCCCCTGGAATATTTATGACTTCCTCTACAGCTAGTCTTTAATAACACTTAACCATATGGAAATTTAGGGGAATTTGTTGCATGCTTACCTGAAAATGTTTTTAAGTCTGCAAGTTGAGTTGATAGGAAATAAATCAATTCCTTAATTTCACAGGAACCTGTAACTCATGTCATTTGAATAAGATAACTAAAAGATGAACATTATCCATCTTTTAATTGTTTCCCCCTATATTAAGCCATTTGAATAATGCTGTCACTCACTTTCTCCTTCCTGAGGAATGGGGTCCAGAATTTTTATAGTGATGATTTTAAAAAATAATAAAACTATGAATGATTGTAAACAAATTTCACTTAAGGTTTTATAAGGCTACCAATGACAGCAGTATTTCTTAAGACTCCTTTGATCACAATGTGTATCTACTACAGACTTTCTCCAGACCAATATATTTTTGAAATGCAAAAGATCAGTCTCACTGATCTTTCCTCCTATCACCCCACTCCAATACCCTACTCAGTCCTGCTTAAAAGATTTCAGTGGCTATCCATTCAGACAGAGCAGGATTTTTCAACATTGCTACAATTGGATTGACTATATGGATGGGGCAATTCTTTGTTGTTGGGGGACTGTGTTTATTCATTTTAGAAGATTTAACCTAGTCTCTACTCCCTAGGTGCCAATATCACCTTCCCCAAGGGATGGAAACCAAAAATATCTATAGACATTGCTAAATGTCTGCCAATTTGCCCCCATTTGAGAACCATTGACAGTGTGATTAAATCATTAAGAAGTGTCCACATGGTGTTTTCCTACCTACCAAAATCTTAGTATTAGTCAGAGTTCTCCAGAGAAATAGAACCAACAGGATGTGATATATGTAAAAAGATATTTATTATAAGAAATTGGCTCGCATGATTTTGGAGCCTAGTAAGTCCAGATCTGTGTTATGTGCCAATAGTCTGGAGACCCAGAAGAGCCAACAGTACAGATAAAGTTAAAGGATATTAGCTGGAGAATTCATCTCCCTCAGTGATCCCTTTCCATGATCCCTAGGCTTCAGACACACAGATCTTTCAGTTCCTTGAATATATATTCTTTCCCATCATAGGGTCTTTGCACATGATATGCCTGGCCTTGTTTTGCTTTGTTTTTTTTTTTTTTTCCATCAAACCCTTCCCTTAGGCAAGTAACTCTTCTCAGCTCACCTTCAATTGCACTTACTGAAAATTCTGTGCAGTCTTCCTGAGTAGGTGAAGTCTCCCTATAGTTCACTTTCATAGCACTTATGCAATTTCTTCTTCTTCTTTTGTAGCACTTACCGCTGCAAATACTTTGGAGATTTTTAATTCTTATGTTGCTCTATATCCCTAACTCGAGCATATAATAGATATTTGTCAAATATCTGTTGACTGACTGAATAAATGAATTAGCACTTACTCAAAATATGGTCTTCTTTTTCAGATTATTATTGGCTTACTGAGTATTGCTGTGATGCTCTAAATCACAAACATGTATGCCATGAATATTAGAAAGTTATTACAGCAATACAGTATACTTCTTTGACAAACTTCCCTTGTCAACTGTCCATGGGACTGCTGGAAAAATTACTAATGCCCTAGATCCTACTGCCATTCTTTCTTATCCCAACACTTAAACCTCTGTAATATGCATCACTTTATGTACTGTAGCATAAAATGCATGGTGAACATGTGTATAGGCACATTAGACATTTAAGAACTTAATGACTTAGGGAAAGGTAGGTATGCCGGTGATCGAATTTTTTTTTTTTTTTTTTTTGCCTCTAGTCTCCAAATTCACGTTTTATTACCCTGCTTTGTGATACTGGAGTTGGAATCAGTACGGATTTCTCCTTTGCCAGCTGGCACCATGTTAAGCTTTGTCAGTTGCTGGTGTCAGAGGACAGATTGTACCAGAGGAAGAGACTTCTCTGATTTGGTTGCTTCCTCTCTTCCTGTCTAAGGCTCAATTGCTAGAGGTGATGGGGAAGGGGAGCCGGGGAACAAACCCTCTACCAGTTTGCTGAGACACCAATGGAAGGTTTTCTGAATGCTAATCCCTGCCACCTGGCTGTGACAAGAGTTAGCCTGGACAATATAGTGAACTCTCTGCCAACCAGTAGGTCCAGCTACTCTCTCTCCAGTAAAGTCTAAATCTCAGCCTTGCAGAGGATGCCCCACTTCAAGTGCATTCCTTCACTGGGTACTGTTTCTCAGCCCCAGGGTATTCTTTGAATTTTCTTTTATCCCCTCTTAGTGGCTACTCACCTGCTACCAGTTAATAATTCTTTATATTAAATATTCTCTCTTCAGGGACACCTGGGTGGCTCAGTGGTTGAGCATCTGCCTTTGGCTCAGGGCGTGATCCCACGGTCCTGCGATTGAGTCCCACATCGGGCTCCCTGCATGGAGCCTGCTTCTCCCTCTGCCTATGTCTCTGCCTGCCTCTCTCTGTGTGTCTCTCATGAATAAATAAATAAAATCTTTAAAATAAATAAATAAATAAATAAATAAATAAATAAAATCTCTTCAAATTACTGGTATTGACTCTATTTCCTTCCTGGACCTTGTCTAGTACCGTATATCAATGAGTAAAAAGTTTCAATGAATATACACAAACACATATGTATAGTCTTATTTCAAAACTATTCTAGGATGAAAAATGTAGCAAGCAGAGCTTTTTCAAGACCTACTATACTGACTAGAATCCAAGAACAGAATTTCCCTGCTGGATGAAGCCCAAGAGGTCACTCAGGCCCTTGTTTTTATTTGAAGCATCTTGGTCACTGAGAGGTTAAGTGACTTAATTTACTGAGTAGTGAGTGGATGCCAGACCCCAGGGGCCTGAGTGGAGGCAGCTCTCCATGAAATGCCTCCACCTCCAGTGAGGACACACTCCAGGAGCTTCAGCAGATGATTCACTGGCTTTTTTATGAGGACCCAAGGGAGGAAAATTTCCTTCAAGTCTAAGTACCAGGAATAATTATGCTTTTTTTCTGAATTATTGCACTAGATTTAGCTCATGGACAGTGTAAATCATGTAACCACTGGTTTCCCATTTAGGATGGTGGCCAGAAAGTGTTGGGACAAATCAGGGTTCCTCTCCTGGCAAGGGGGCAGCACCTCATAACACTCACACCTTTTACATTCCCATCCCTCTTCTGGCTTAATGTCAATTGTTTTCTTCTCTGCTTCTCTCTTTGTCTTGATTACCTCACATGTTTATTATTGTTATCCTATTATATATCAGACATTTGAACACAGCTGCTTGAGAAGAGGTTGACTACAAATGAAATATTGGAGCATAAGTCTTCAATTTTCCTTATGCTAACGTCAGCCTTCTTTTCCTTTTTTTTTTTTTTTTTTAAGATTTTTATTTTATTTATCCATGAGAGACACAGAGAGAGAGGCAGAGGCACAGGCAAAGGGAGAATCAGGCTCCATACAGGGAGCCCAATGTGGGACTTGATCCCGGAACTCTAGGATCACACCCTGAGCAGAAGGCAGACATTCAACCACTGAGCCACCCAGCCGTCCCCAGCCTTCTTTTCCTAACAGTGTTTGCCAACAGGGAAAAAGAATTTAAATACCTGTCTCTTCCCAAGAATAGGCACACCCCAGATGCCTATAAGCAATTCTTTCAGATATTTCCAAATTTCCCCTGCCACTTGCTTACCTACTTAATATGTTTAATACATTTCCAATGACATATCCGAAGAATAACAATTGTTAGACTTATCAACTTCTTAGCGAGCCTTTCAATGCAAAGGCACCCAAATTGATCAAGCTTGACTATAACAAAGCTGACCATAAGCTCAGAAAGGTTGATATTTTCCTTTTTCTTATCTGCTCATTGAATTATGGTGTCCCAAATTGGTTTGTTTCAAGGACAGTCATTTACATATTCTACAAAATGTAGGAAAAGAAAATCTCTGTCCTTTTTCTTTATTTTTGTGCTCTTATTTTTATCTTGTCAAATAAGCACCTTTCTTTTTGCATGTCTCCAAGGCATGGCAAGAGACAGCTAGTCAAAACCATATTTACACCTGGAGCCCCTTATATTTTTGCTCCTGTAGCCCAACTTCTACACTTAACCATTGATCATGGGCAGTGACTTAGACTTCATAGGGGCAAAATAAATATTTGCTGAATAAATCCCCAGAGCTGCTACCAAAACTGGGAAGTGTTGGAAACAAAGAAGCAATCGCAGGAAATAAAGTAACTGCAGCTGTAGAAATAAAAGAACTGCAAGATATTCCTGCTTTTCTCCTTATCATTCTTCCAAAGGGAGAAAAGATTTTGTATCTCCATACTGAAGCTGAAAAAGATACGCCTTTGGCATTGTCTCATTTCAAAGAAATCATCTAAAACACTGTTTTTCTTGTTTTTCTTTACTTCAGAGAAATCCAGACGCTTAATGTCATTGTTAAATATTCATTCTTTTAAGTATCTATGTGAGAATTTGCCAAAGCCTTTGTGCAAATATACCAGGTAATCTTTTGGCTCATATCCCAGAAAACCCTCAGTGAAACAAGGTCAGGGAAACTGACCTGCAGAGCAACCTAATGGGAATTCTGGGAAACTGGCCACAGAAACTTCCTTATGTATGAGGGAGAAGTTGGAATGAAGCAATAAGGAATTGATGCCTCTGTTCTCCTCTTGATGTGACTGGTATAAGACTGAGCCTTCATGCAATCTCTTACTTAACACTGACTGTGGCTAACAGATAAGCAAGCTAGAGCCCTTTTAACTATCATATTTTCCATTTATTTCAGAAAATATAAGATCAATTTTCCATGCAATTCATTTGACTTATTGGGTTAATGCCCTTCATGCTTTAAATATGTTCTTGTGCCTTTTTCTGTTACCCAAGTCTTGATCTTCAAAACTGAAGTCTTTGTTTCTCATAGGGCTCTTCTTGGATGAAGAGCTGATCTAAACTAATGAGGAATGGACCTTTATTTTGTATACCCAACATTCTTCACCCTAACCGAGCTAACAGAAATCAAAATAGACAAAGGAATTGGGATAAACACATTTCAAATACCATAACCTATTAGTTGGTATTTATTAGAACAGGCTATAAGATTTTCAGGTATATATTGGTCTTGAAAGTGAGTTGTATTTGAAATTCTAGGGAAATATGCTTATTTTTTTTAGTGTTATCCATAATATAAAAATTTCTGTTAGGTCATTTTAGAACATCTTAATAAAACAGTCTTTACCAGAAGTTTGTAATCCTCTGCTTCAGAAAAGCACATACATTGTGTGAGTTCTCCTGGCCTGATGATGTAAGGTCAGGCAGTGATGTAAAAGGCAGTAGCACAGCAAAAACAGAGCTTTCTGGATTCTGTGCACAAAGAGGAGCCAAGGGAAGCTTAACTTATGTTGAAATATGCTGTAGTTACATTTGCTCCTGCTCTGTATGGTCAGCTCACTTCTGATAAGATGTAAAATCCTTGAGTAATTAAATCAGAACCCTAATCCTCCCACTGGAGAGCCTGTCCAAGTTAACAGTGGCACTTGACCCTGTAGGATGCATTACCTGAGCTTCCCCTTGACAATTACAGAAGTTCCTCAAAGACTATTTGCAGGATAATGTGAGCGAGTAAATATGAAGAGAAGGATGGCTTGCACAGTACTTAGTAATATAAATATGACAATTCCTGTTGCTATTTTTGACTCTTGCAGAATTACAATGGGATAAAGGAAGCATGGAAAAAGCAATGGCTTAAGTATGCTTAGTTTTGAGGTGAGGGTAGAGATAAGGGTTGGTGCAGTTAAAAATAAATGATTCTGTTGCCATGGTTTCCTTCTTCATAAATTCTTTTCAACATGAATTGCTGTTGTTGTGTTTAATTTTAGATTCATGCAGATTTTTGACAAATAAGAATTCCTATACATCTGAGAAATGTTTTTTCAAAACCTGTAGGAAAAGGTTTTTTGGCAGTCTGGCTTAAACATTTCTGAGCAAAATAACCTGCAGGGTTCTAGCTTTAGATAATCACCAAAGGAAAATGAATAAAGAGAATTAGAAATTAGAGAACCCTTAAGACTATGTTTAACCTTCTGATTAAAACATGAGTTCATATTATTGCAACATTTAAGGGTATGTTGAGTATTGAGGACTGCCTCTCAGGATCATAGGAAGATAGGTGGTCCCTCCAATGGGATAGCTTTCTTCATAATCAACTTATAAAGGATTATAGATACAGAACTTTAATTCAGATAATTATGCATTTACTAATGTCAAAGTCCCTAATTGTGTTTTCAAAATATGTTATATTACCTCAAATATGATTTTAATTTTCTTGAATAGGGTGCCAGGATTACTTATAATTTATATCTGCTTTAAAATAGCTATGTTTTGGGATGCCTGGGTGGCTCAGCGGTTGGGCTGCTGCCTTCAGCTCAGGTCATGATCCCGGGATCCAGGATGGAGTCCCACATCAGGCTCCTGCGAAGAGCCCGCTTCTCCCTCTGCCTATGTCTCTGCCTCTCTCTCTCTCTCTCTCTCTTTCTCTCAGTGTCTCAAATAAATAAATAAATAAATAAATAAATAAGCTATGTTTCGCTTTTAAAAATTCAATAATAGATATTTCAAATTTGGAAAACACAAATAAAGAGTTGACTCTACCAAAGGAATTTTTTCCTTATGCGTTTATTACAATGTTGTTTAAAAAGTTCAGTTCCCTACCACATTTAGAACAAAATCTTATTTTTTAATTATAATTTATAATGTAATTGCTATGTAAACAGTGGACACTAGAATGTTTTTAAATGTTTGCTTCAAAGGTATACTTAATAATTAAGGTTCACAGAATTTCAAATATGATTTTTACCGTTCTCTTCTAAGGATTTTGAGGTTAATCTTCAGAATCTAGTAAAATTAAAAATTCAGAAGAACATTAATTTAAGATGGTAAAGGATATAATTCATTATAATTGAAAGAAAATGAGGAAACTATATTTGTCTTTATAAACTTATTTTCTAATTCTGTTATTCTGATTTATTATAGTATAAATCAACTATTTTATTAATTGTACAGTTAGTGTTTTAGTCTAATTCCATTTTTGTTTCTTATTTAAAGAAAAAAAACCCTGAAAACTCAAAAAATAAAAAGTGATTCTTGTAGTATTTTAGTATAAAGATGAAACAGTAATTTGGAGTATTTCTCTTGATTTACTCTAAATTTAAATTTGCACATACAAATTTTCCTTTTTTTTAATTTTTTTTTAATTTTTATTTATTTATGATAGTCAGAGAGAGAGAGAGAGAGAGAGAGAGAGAGGCAGAGACATAGGCAGAGGGAGAAGCAGGCTCCATGCACCGGGAGCCTGATGTGGTATTCAATCCTGGGTCTCCAGGATCGCTCCCTGGGCCAAAGGCAGGCGCCAAACCGCTGCACCACCCAGGGATCCCACACATACAAATTTTCTTGATGGTAGCTTGCCTCTGCCCTGAAACTAAAAGCCACATTGGCTAAAAGTCATATAGGAATGTTGCCCAACCCCAGGATTCTGTGGGTATTAAGTTATTTGTCTTTGCCATAAAAATCCAAGGTAAACATCTCTGGCTATGGCAGATTAGGATAGAATGGTCTTCCCACCAAGAAAAATTCGACAAGCTTGACAAAATACTTTTTTAAAAATCTGCCTGAAGGGCAGCCCAGGTGGTTTAGTGGTTTAGCGCCACCTTCAGCCCAGGGCATGATCCTGGAGACCTGGGATTGAGTCCCACGTCAGGCTCTCTGCTCCCTCTACCTGTCTCTGCCTCTCTCTGTCTCTCTCTCTCTCTCTCTGTCCCATGAATAAATAAATAAAATCTTTTTTTAAAATCTGCTTGAAGATTGTGTAGAGCTCTCAGGGAAGCCAGACTTAAGAAGCCACGATCCCAAAGGGAACAGAAATTCATTGACATGAGACTCAGCATTTTAAGCCACTTTCCCCTTCCTAATCAGCACAGACATAAAGTCTGAGAAATTGAGCAGAATGTGATATGAAGAGGCTGGGAAGCTGAGTAGTTTTCTATAGTCTCAGAGGACTGGGAACCCTAAACTTGGTAGTCTAGGGCTTGAGGGGTCAAGATTCTGGAGAGAAGATAAACACAAAGAAGTGAACCCAGCAATCTGATCAGACCTAGAGTGAAAATAGATGACAAATGCAGATATAATACAAATACTAAAGCTATAAGGCACAGATATTACAATTAACTTGAGAAAATATTTGACAAGATGAAGAATTTTATTAGTATGATAGACTGAAGATGTGTCCTTCCAAAACTCCAGATTCTGAAACCTAATCCTCAATGTGATGGTATTAGAAAGTGCAGCTTTTGACAGGTGATTCGGTCATGAAGGTGGAGTGTTTATAAATGGGCTAGTGCCCTTATAAGGGAGCCGCCAGAGGGCTCTCTTGCGCCTTCCACCATGTGAGAGCACAGTGAGATCACCACTATGAACTGGGAAGTGGTGCTCACGAGATACCAAATCCGCCAGCACTTTGATCTTGGACTCCCCAGCTTCCAAAACTGTAAGAAAGTAAATCAATGTTGTTTATTAGCCTACATAGTTTTGTTATAGCTGCATAAACAGACTAAGACAATAAAAAATTGAAACCTGTTCAAAGAAGAAAGCAAATTAATTCTCTAGAACTAAAACATTGTGATAAATTGAAATGGAGAATGCAATACATATGTATAATAATAGGTTAGGTACAACTGAAGAGACGAAAATGACCTGGAAATTGTGTTCATGGAAAAAATGTCCAAAATAAAGTAAAGAGAGAACAAAACTAGAAAAGGGACTAAGAGACTATAGGACAAAATGTCAAAATCTAATACATGTATAATTAGAGTCCCAAAGCAGAAAATAAGAGCAAATGATAAAGAACCAATATTTGAAGACATAATAGCCAAGAAGTCTTCAAAACTAATGAAGAAATATCAAGCCATAGATTCAAAAAGCAATATGAACCCCAAGTGCAATAAATACAAAGAAAATACACTTAGGTAAATTACTAAAATTTGCTGAAAAAAATTAAAAAGAAAGGATCGGACTTTCAAAGAAGCTAGAGAAAAAATACAAGCTTTTACTTGCAAGGACCAAAATAACAAATTTATCAAAGGAAATAAAGGAAGTCAGAAAACAATAAAATAATGTCTCTTAACATAAAAACGCACCAACCTAGAAACTATAACCAGTGAAAATATTCTTCTAAAATGAAGACAAATTAAAGCATTTTTAGACAAACTAAAAGTACAACAAATTGTTGCCAACAGACATGTGTAAAATAAATATTAAAAATAATTTTTCAAGCAAAAGGAAAATTATAATCGTTGTAAGCCCAGAAATGCAGAAAAGAATAAAAACAATGAAGTTTGAAATATATGGATAAACCTAAATAAATATGGACTGAAAATAATTATAATAATTTTACCTGATTGGCTAAAAAGTACTTATAGAATTAAAATGCACGACAAAAATAATTCAAAGGCAAGAGGTGTAAATAAATGGCGTTGAAGAGTTTTAAGATCCTTATACAGTATAAAAAGTGATAAAGATTTGATTTATATTAGACTTTTGTAGGTCAAGGATACATGGTATGATTTCTAATATAATTAATTAATTAATATATAACCAAAAAGTTCAAGCTGGAATGATAAAAAAATATTTTTTTAATTAATTTTTTTAATTAATTAATATATAACCAAAAAGTTCAAGCTGGAATGATAAAAAAATATTTTATGAAATCCAAAGGATGCCAAAAACAAAAAACAAAAACACACAAAAAAAGCAAAACACCAGGAAAAGATATAGAACAGTCAGAGCAAACAGATAAAAAGGAGTAAAATGATAGAATTACTATCAAATGTATCCTTGATTACATTACATCTAACTGGCTTAGAACAATCATGAAGCAGCTCCATGGCTTTGGAAAACTTTTTGATAATTTCTTATAAAGTTAAGTGTACATTTATCCTATGACCCAGAAACTTTACACTCTTGTATTTCTCCCAGAGGAAATAGGAATGTATGTACATACAAATGATTATAACAGTCTTATTCATACTATACAAAAACTGGAAACAACTCAGTTGTATGTCAACAGGAAAATAGTTATACAATATAAATCTACTCAGTAATAAAAAGAATATGCTAGGGATCCCTGGGTGGCGCAGCGGTTTAGCGCCTTTGGCCCAGGGCGCGATCCTGGAGACCTGGGATCAAATCCCACGTCGGGCTCCCGGTGCATGGAGCCTGCTTCTCCCTCTGCCTATGTCTCTGCCTCTCTCTCTCTCTCTGTGACTATCATAAATAAAAATTTAAAAAAAAGAAATTATTAAAAAAAAGAATATGCTATATGTGTCACATATATCATGTGGAACAAAGAAAACTATATGCAAAAGCTTATAGGCTGTATAATTCAATTATATTAAATACATATCTAATCTAATCATGGTACTAGAGTTCAGAATACCGTGTATGCAAGTGGAGATTGCCTGTAATGTGGCCAGCAGAACTTTCTGGGGTGATGGAAACGTTCTATATTTGGATTGAAATGTTGTTTACACGTGTTTATATTTGTAATAACTCATCATATTATACAGTTAAGATACATTTCAACATATTTAAATTTCACTTCACTAAAAATTAAAAGCAAGCAAACAACAAAACCACACACACCACAAACATAAACACATGTGTAAACAATAAAAATAAGTGGACTAAATAATTTCTTTTAAAAAAGCAAAAACTACCAAATTGGATTTTAAAATCCAGAATAAATACTGCTTATAAGACACATTTATAAAGACATATAGAAGGACAAAGAAAGTTTGAAAGTTAAAGTATGAAAAAAATATATTCTAAACAAATACTAACTCAAAGAAAACTAACATATATAAATTAATAAAGTAAAATTTAAAGGAAGAAGTATTACTAAATATAAACAAAAGATGTTCCTTCACATTCCCCCACAAGGAAGATAAACAACTCTAAATTTATATGTACCTAATAATATAGGTACAAAATATATATTGCAAAATTTATATTGCAAAATATATTGCAGTATATTGCAAAAATTGCCAGACTATAAAGAGAGTAGAATGTTATAGTGAGAAATTTTACATACTTACTTCAATAATGGGGAAAAAAAGGCAAAAACTTCATGAAGGTTATAAATTTTTTTTTTAAAGATTTTATTTATTTATTCATGAGAGACACACAGAGAGAGAGAGGGAGAGGCAGAGACAGGCAGAGGGAGAAGTAGGCTCCTCACAGGGAGCCTGATGCAGGACTTGACTCCGGACTCCAGGATCACGCCCTGAGCTGAAGGCAGGCCCTAAACCGCTGAGCCACCCAGGGATCCCAGGCTATAAAAATTTTTAACAATACTTTTAACACACTTGACCTAATTTACCTAATATGCAGCAAAGCAACAACAACTGCAGAATGTACATTCTTTTTCAAGTAAACATTGTGTATTTATAGAAACTGGCCATATGCAGGTCTACAAAGCAAGCTGTAAGAAATTCAAAGGATTTTAATCAATAATATATTTTTGGACTATAAAGGAAGGTAGAAATCAGTTTGCATTCCCACCAACGGTATGTTCCCTTTTCTCCGTATCTTCAGCAACACTTGTTTCTTGTGTTGTTGATTTTAGCCATTCTGCCACGTGAGATAATCTCTCATTGTAGTTTTGGTTTGCATTCCCCTGAGGATGAGTGATGTTGAGCATCTTTTCATGTGTCTATTGGCCATCTCTATGTCTTTGGAGAAATGTTTATGTCTTCTGCCCATTTTTTAATTGGATTATTTAGGGCTTTTTGGTGTTGAGCTTCATTAGTTCTTTATATATTTTTGATACTAATCCGTCATCAAATCTGTAATTTGCAACTGTCTTCTCTCATTCAATAGGTTATCTTTTTGTTTGTTGATTATTTCCTTTGCTGTGTGGAAGCTTTTTATTTTGATATAGCCCCAGTAGTTTATTTTTGCTTTTATTTCCTTTGTCTCGGAAGACATCTAGAAAAATGTTGCTATACCCAATGTCAGAGAGATTACTACCTGTGTTCTCTTCAAGGATTTTTATGATTTCAGGCCTCACATTTAGGTCTTTAATCCATCTTGAATTTATTTTTGTGTATGGTGTTAGAAAGTGGTCCAGTTTCATTCTTTTGCATGTAGCCCAACATCATCTGTTGAAAAGACTGTCTTTTTCCCATTGTATATTTTTTCCTGCTGGTGCAGCCACTAGGGGAAATAGTATGGAGGTTCCTCAAGAAGTTAAAAATAGAACTATCCCCAAAATATAGTAACACTAACTCAAAGGGATACATGCACCTCCTTGTGGTCTTTTTATGTCCCTAAGTGGTCAAGGTATTTTTGAAAAACAAGTTTAAAACTACTTTCAGATATAATTTATGAGATATTCAAGTAAATAATTTCCATAATTGTGTAAGTACAAGACAGTTTTCTTTGTTGCTGTTCTTCTACCAATGCTTCACTCAGATTATCTCTCAATGTATCACTAGAGGGATTTAATAATTCAAAGGGGTAATGTGCACCAATGTTTATTACAGCACCATTTACAATAGACAAATTATGGAAGCAACCCAAGTATCCATCAATAGATGAATGGATAAAGAAGAGTGATACATATATATCATATATGTCACATATATATCATATATATATTTGATACATGATATATAAAGGATATATATGATATATAAAGGAATATTATTCATCCATCAAAAAGAATGAAATATTGCCATTTGCAATGATGTGGATGGAGGTAGAGAGTATAATGCTAAGTGAAATAAGTTAGAGAAAGACAAATACCATATGATTCACTCATGGGGAATTTAAGAAGCAAAACAAAGAAGAGAGAGAGAAGAGAGAGAGAGAAACAAGAAAAAAAACAAGAGAGAAGGGATCCCTGGGTGGCGCAGCGGTTTAGCGCCTTTGGCCCAGGGCGCGATCCTGGAGACCCGGGATCGAATCCCACATCGGGCTCCCGGTGCATGGAGCCTGCTTCTCCCTCTGCCTGTGTCTCTGCCTCTCTCTCTCTCTCACTGTGTGCCTATCATAAATAAATAAAAATTAAAAAAAAAAAAAAAACAAGAGAGAAAAGCAAGAAACAGATTCTTAACTATAGAGAACAGATTGATGGTTACCAGATGGGTGAAATAGGGTATGGGGATTAAGGAAGGCACTTGAAGTGATGAACACTGGGTGATATATGGAAGCGTGGAATTGCTATATTGTACACCTGAAACAGTATATACCTCTGTATACCTGAAACACTATATATTAACTATACTGGAATTAAAATTAAAAGTTAATTATAAAATTAAAAAATAAAAAGGTTGAGAAAAAAGAAAGTAGAAATCAATAATAGTCAAATCACTATAAAACCACTTTATGTTTGGAAATTAAGTAATATATCACCAAAAAATAAACTGGAGATTTTACCTCCTAATGGTGGGAGTCCAAATTGGTTCCATCACATTTTGTGAACTGATAGTGTCTAATGAAACTAAGATATACATGTCCACTGATACTGCAGTTCTACCCCGAAGAATGTACTCAAGAGAAATGCAGACATATGTTCAGCAAAGCACATGTTCAAAAATGTTTATGGCAATAGTATTTGAAATAGCCCAATGCTAGTTAGATCATTTCCCTCAAAAGATCATCAAACCATCATAATGGATAATGTGGCATATTCATAATATTCATTGAGTATATTGTCATGTGAAAATAAATGAGCTACTGATATCTGTAATAACGTGGATAACTATCAGTTTTGAGTAAATAATACAAAAGCATACATTCCTTTCAATCTTGCCTATATCAAGTTCTTCTCTCTAATTTATGTTGATGTATATCAGGATAGTAGTTACCTTTGGGGAAGAAAGAAATTGTGAATGACTATGAGGAGGGCACAAAGGAGGCTTTGGGGTACCAGTTATGTTCTATTTTCTAACCTGGGTTGTGATTAACCAGTGTATTCATTTTGTGGAAATTCACCAAGCTTTACTCTTAGGATTTAAACAGCTTTATATATATATTTAAATATATATATTTATATATTTCTTTTAAAAAGCAGTATTTGCTTTTCTGAAACACATATATACATTTATATATATGTATATATATATGTATTTGATTAAAAAACATGAGTCAAATTATTTTGAATATCTTTATTAATGGCAAATGTCCCCTTTGAGGATTTGACTGAATTTTTTGACAAAATCAAAGGTAACTTTTTTTGTAAAGTGAACATTTTATTTTATTTCTTCAAATTTTTATTTAAATTCTAGTTGGTTAACATACGTGCAATATTGGTTTCAGGAGTAGAATTCAGTGATTCATCACTTACATACAACATCCAGTGTTCAACACTGACAGATGCTCTCCTTAATACCCATCCCCATCTAGCCTATCCTCCCACTCACCTCTCTCCACGAACCCTCTGTTCCCTATCTTTAAGAGTCACTTGTGGGTTCTCTCCCCCTTATTTCTTCTCCCTCCTATCAAAGATAATTTTGAAATTGCTCCATGAATAAAGTAGGTAATTTAAACCAAGGAAGGGTGGTCTGACTAAAAAGGAAAT
Source organism: Vulpes vulpes (assembly GCF_048418805.1). NCBI lineage: Eukaryota > Metazoa > Chordata > Mammalia > Carnivora > Canidae > Vulpes > Vulpes vulpes. The sequence goes on from NC_132785.1 coordinate 42,218,234, forward strand.
GCAACTATAATATGAGATTGAAACTTTTATGAGACAAATGGTCATAATATCATTTCAAAACACAATTTCTAAAAATTTTAGTGAGTTGAAAACTGGTAGCAGTAAGTATAACTGTAGTAAATCATGGTATTTGTTCACATGGGTATGAATGTGTGTATTTAACCAGGTTTTCATATACAGCTTCTCATTTTGATCACTTCAACAATTTAGTGAAATAAGGGCAACTACTTTGGGAAGGCAGGTGTATTATTATCCCATAATTTTAAGGTTCTTTATTTTCTGTTTTTTGGAAAGGAGATGGGAGCAGAGGTAGGATACCCAGGAAGTGAACTAGACAAGTCACACACACAGTCACTAGAGGCTGAATTTGTATGGGTCTTCTTATTTCTGCCCACTTCCTAGTCTTGTGCATTCTAAAGAGTGATAAGGGTATCTGTATTTCTTTATCTTTGTTTTAAGATAACTGTATTTTTTTCCTTATCTATGCTATCTGTGTAACATAGCATGTGGAGCTTCTGGTTTTTTTTTTTTTTTTGAGCTTCTGATTTTATATTAAACTAATACACAATCTTTAGTATTTGTAGGGAAGCAATTTTAATGTTAGAAGATCTAGCGATTTTATATCTAGATTTGTGTCATCTATGCACAATAAAGTTAATAAGAGCATTATAAAATCAATGTTTTTCATGCACCATTGCTTCTAATACCTTATAAAATCAAGCTTTTATCTTTGAGTGAATTTATCTGATACCATTATTTTGTCATGGAGAATTGTGCAGATATTTAAATTCAAGTGCAGATTTTTTTCTTTTAAAGTTGCTAACACATTTACTAGTGTTTGGATGATATTCCAAGATACTTCTGATGAGTTATTGTGTCGTCATAGAATTAACTTAGGGCAGAGACATATAACTTGCTTCCCTGCACAATGCATTTTACATAGCAGATGATCAAAAATATTTGTAGGAATGAATGAATCAATGAATGAAACCTGCACATTTCTGCGATATGTAGATACTTTTTTCTAGTATTTCCCAGAGCCAGACTTTTATTTTTATTTTTATTTTTTTAAGATTTTATTAATCTCTTCATGAGAGACACACACAGAGGCAGAGACATAGCCAGAGGGAGAAGCAGGCTCCATGCAGAAAGCCCGATGTGGGGCTCGATCCCGGGACTCCAGGATCACGCCCCATACAAAAGGCAGACGCTCAACCGCTGAGCCACCCGGGCATCCCCAGACTTTTCTTTTAAAAGCAGTATTTGCTTTTCTGAAATTTTCACTACATTTTTTTCAGTTGTCTATGTCTACTTCCGCTTGGCTAGGTCCATGATCAGTATTTTTCTATTTAATATAAACATCTCTTTATAATTTGCGTTCAGTAAACACACACCATGTAAACTGCATACATTTCATTTCTTAAGTTTTAATTAAAAGTATTTATTAATCCCTCATGATAAACAAAATATTGTGGTTTTGTCTTGCCAGAGATATGACCAACAGTGACGCGAGGCAGGGTTCCTTGGCCTCAAAGTCATTCATAATACTGTTACCAAAATAATAATTACCAACTAATTACCAAAAACCCAAGCACATAGAGCATACTGCAAGGAAGAGAGTGCTGTGTCTTCAATCAGATTAAAATTCTAAATTGCAATATTGACATCAGGCTACCTATAGCTTTAAATTCTATCACAGTTGAACAAATGTGCATTGGAAGTGCAGTGAGAGATATAATATTCCAGATCTCATCCCAAGAATATAGTTAATAGAGTCCTGCAGTGGTTTTGCATTTCTGAGGCAATTTCGTTTTCTTCCACTTTCTGTCCTGTGCCTATGGAAATGCAGGGTGGCTCTGTGGCCTTGCCCCCTTCACACGCTGCAGCTCTGTGTGAACTACATCAGTGCTTCAGCCTTCATCCCTGACCAAATCTTCCACTGTTTTTCTGCCACATAACATTTGCAAAAAAACACACAATTTTTTTCACCCTTACAATTTGATTATTGTTTTCAACAAAATAGAAAAGATTATGTATATCATATATCAGTTTTGAAATGTAGGCCACATAGGACATCACTGTGACATGAAAGTATACCTTTCCATTTAAATTGCAATTTTTTGTATAAAAGGAAACATTCAACTGGGATTGTTCTGAATGAGATAAATATGCTGTAACCAACTTTGCAGTATTTCCATCTGTGAAAATGAAAACAGATCTGCATATCCTCTAAAATATTTATTTAGGCTTTTTCCTAAAAACTATACTTTCTTACATTTGATTGTTGCCAGCAAATATAAAAAGTGATAGCTTTTTCTAAAGGCTGGAACTAAACAAGAATTCCTATTAAGTAGCAAGAGTCCAATAGACATTGTTCTTTGTACTCACTTGCCTTGCACAATGGCTTTTAATTTGCCTGTTATTTTTATTTATTTTTTGACTGTTACTTTTAAAAAGTAAGAGGAAAAATCTTAAAATTAACATGATTTGCTCAATTTTACAAAAAAAAGTTTGGTTTAAATAATTTATGCAATATGAAAATGTCAAAAACAGTTCAAATTTTACTTGAAAATAGATTTACTTTACAATCCAATCTAAATAGTACATATATTTTGAGTCTATTAGTTTTAAATAAGAGATAGTAGATATTTTTATTACAGTATCTCCACAGAATAATACCACAACTCTGCATTTTAAAAGAATCTTTATCTTGAAAAACTGCATATCTTTCATCTCATTTTATCCTGCTTCCGAGACAGTAGAAATCCATTCTGCAGGATGAAGAACTGAGACAGAGACAAATGATTTATTGTCCAATGTGACATCTGCACAAGGGACTGGCTATGTGTGAACTTAAGACCCTAACATCTAGCATTGCTCACTCAGGGTGGCCACAGCACTAAATGACTAATAGAAAGCTCACGTCTCCCTCTGCAATCTTGGCAGCTGGTGGTCACTACCATTCTGAAGAGGGCTGCTACAGGCATGCTTTAAAATTAGAAATTCAGGAAGTAGCTAGAAACGGCTTGGACTTATTTTCTGGGGTAGGCGGAAGTAGGGAGGATTCCTCCTAAGAGTATACTAAATTTTTCATTCCAAAATGACAACTTTCTAAAGGAAATAAATAACCTCTCCATTTTGCATATTGCCAGAGAACCCTATGGGAAAGGAACTACAGCCCAGGGGAGTATGCGTTAGATAGGACATGCTAGGGCAAAGGATGGAAAGTAAGGAAAGGGCAGTGAGAGACAGAAAGCCAGATGGCAGAGGGTGAAGACATAGGGCCGGATAAGAGAAGAGTGCCGTTCAAAGATGGGGGCACTTAAAAAGATTGCTAGGAAGGCTAGAAACAAGCCCTCTCATTAATACTGCTTGAAGATGAGGATATCCCAGCAAAAGCTTGAAAGCCTTCTGAAGTAAAAGGTGGAAGGTACAAGAAGGGTAGAATTGAGACAAGACCTATTTGTTATTAACTAGAAAATGAGGAAGAATAGAAAGATTTATGTCCACAACCAAAGAGCATATCTGTAAACACGTCAACTAAAATATTTAATCAATTCTATAGTCAATGTCCATTATACTCAATTGCTCCCTTTTTGTTACAAACCCCAAAGAAGTAACTTCAACCTGTTATCCTTTGCCAAACTGCTGACTCTGGGTGGCCTCTGAAACAAAGCAGCAGCCAACACATTTCAAGGAAGGAAAGTAAAAAGTAACATCAAGTCCAGTGTTTTTGGAGCTGGACAACTTTGGAGAAGACTTGGATGCCAGCTCCAGGCTCCTTTATCTCTTTAATTTCAAATTAGGAAGAAAAACCTGTTCTCCCTGACTACATTCCTTTTCAAAAAATTTCCTTTCTCATACCCAGATGGTGGCCTTTGAACTTAAAAGCTAGAGAACTTTGTTCCCCACTGTAAATCGTCCCCACGGCCATGTTGCTTTTCCATTTAGCTGCCAAGCCGGGGGAGAATTGGCAGTTATACTGGACAATTTGCACTTTGAAATATTATACCACCACATATGTAACAGGTTAGCACAGTGCCTGGACATGAGAGCACTCCACAAATGTTAGTACCTTTCTTCCCTCTGGGCACTGAACCAGGCAAGGTCTGTTTGCGCTTCTACCACTGAGATGCATGCAGGGAAAGGAGAATGGGGAAGGTTGATGTTTGGTGTCCTAATGGGGAATAGATACAGAAAAAAAGAAAAATATCAAAGGGTGTGACTGGACCCTTATTTTAAAACTCAGTTTTAGATTTATGAGTCATAAAACAAAGCCTGAAAAAAATCAAAGTGAGAAAAAGGACAACAGGAAATGGAGATATTAATATTGAAAGTCCTGAAAACAATCAATCACCTTTATCTCTGGTTGTAAAACAATCCACACTCTAAAATCTCACAGCCCAAAGTATCATAGACACTAAACTGTTACCAGGCTGCCCTTATTAATAATTAGGATGGTGGTAATTTTTTCCCTAGCATTTTATTTAGTATAATTCAAATGTTTTCACCTAGAAGAAATAAGCAATAGCAGGACTGTTATTTATATAATCTGTGAAAATAAGCACTAACCCACTCCTCTAGTCCCTGAATAAAACCAAACATATGGTGGGTATTAAACACCAAATGTAGTCTATCGCAACTTCATAAATTTTATTTTTTTTCATGGACACTCTCACTTAAAAAGAATTTCTCTGCTTCATTCTTCCCCTAAGAGATGAATTATCTAAAACACTGCCCACCCCTTCAAAAATCCTTAATCCAGAGTAAAATGACTTCTAAAAGTATTCAGATTAACCTGGGAGTAATACGGCAATTTACTAATAAATTAGTGGGCCTTTCTAGCTATTCCGCATAAAGGTTTCCTGACCAAAGGAGGTAATTACCTCTAGCTTTGCCCTTAGCTAAGTAGTCAAGAGAAATTTGAGCCAGTGTTTACATAGGACATACATAATCCGGATTGTTATTCAAAAAAAAAAAAAAAAAAAAAGCATTGGAATTGGTTGAGTTTTCAGTTTAACCAAAAGAAGACTAGGCAGGTCAGAAGTTGTATTAGTCTTAGTTCTGTGAATCTCTGAATCTCACTTTCCTCATCTACAAAACAGATAAAAGAATCTATCTATTGTGCCTATCTCAATATAAGAAGCTTTTACAACTATCATCAGATATGCATTATTATTCACAGTCACGTGGTATTCATTTAACAAACATATTCTGAGAGTTCCTCCTTCCAAAAGGATTTATTCCATATGCATATTTATAATCATTAGATATAGCCAGAATCACTGATGTTTCTGGAAAAAAATAAGAAGGATTAAAACTCAGGTATTACAAAGCTCTCTTTATTCCTCTGACCTCTAAAGCCTTAGTTCTGGAAGTCCTGCCTATCCTCTCCACGCTGACTGCTTGATCTCACTTGGGGTAGGGAAAAAGATGCTTCTAAATTTAGTCTAAGTGGTTTTAACATATGGCATCATACCTTCCCAGGTCAAGAGGTCCCAGTGTTTCTGGAAAACTAGAAAACAGATTTTGCTGGGCGGCAGAAATTGGAGAAGGCAGACCATTCAACTATTTGGAGGAAAACAGTGACTTGGAGATTTGTTTTTTTAAGCTAAATTTCTAAAAGAAAGCTATGTCCTAATGCTAAAAGACATCTTGATTTAGGCTTTTGAGATACTTCCCTGATGGCATCTAAGACATATTAAATTATTTGGCATCTGGTCCATATGCCAAATGGACTCTGCTCCTGGAGAGTTAATCAGGCTTGGACCTGGCAAATTATCCTTATTGGATTTGAGGATAAAAATAAATAGAAGCACAAGGAGGGTTAGAATTGGGGTTTTATTTTCAAAAGCCAAAGGGTCAAAGTCAACAAAAAGGCATAAGAGAAAGGAATAAGGAAGAAAACAGTGAAATTAAAAAGACTTTTAAATTAGGAAAAAAATGTTTAATAAGGAACGTGGTTCAAACCTTATAAATTTCTTAATAACAAAGACTTGTCTTTACTTTTAGGTGAGCATGGTGGGCTTTATAGTAGCAAATGACAGCAGAGTGTATTTCTGTGAGTTTTAAATACCCATGAGTAAGAGACAGGTTATGATCTGCCATATTTCCTCATTGCTTAAGTAAGACGTAAGGATTCAAGAAGACATAGAACATGCTTTTATATCTGTCATGGGATAGCCACAATCACTAGCATTCTTAGAAATTGTTTTTTCCAAGTTGAACCAAAGGTATAAAGGGAGTCCAGAAAAATAGCAGCTTTAGAGACTAGAGTAGTATAAAATCCAAAATAAAGGTACGTATTTGGGTCTGAGCAATGAAATGACTGCAGTAAGTGCCACTGTAAACTATGTGAATACTGCCATCTAATGCACTGCTTAAAATCAGCAAGGGCATGAGAAGTTATGCTGGGAAGCAAGAGAAATTGAAAATATCCACCTAATTAGGAATGCTGTTATCAGGATTTTACTTTAAATTAAATTTAATATAGTATGTAAATAAATCACAGGTCTTGTACCTTATTTTTCAGCACAATAAGAGTACTGATTTTCCGAATACCTGCCACCCCATCCCTTCTCATTTTCAAAAAAATAGATTTTTTTTTTGTTTGTTTTACCTGTATTGTGTAGCAAGTAGTATTTAAATTCAGAAATTTTCTATCTGAGGACTATTTTGTAGCTTGGAGAAAATAGGTAATCAAACCTATCAGTTCAAAAAATTAAAAAAACCTAGAAAAGAGCCAACAATATGTCTTTACTCTATGTGAGATGTGATTAAAATGTCAGATGTTATATTGGAAGCTATCAATCCTATAAGCACCATGGCCATTTGCCTTGTTTCAAGACTACTTAGAAAAAATTTTTTGGAAAACTATTTACCATGAATAAGTTAAAAGAAGCATACCTCACATGCACACACACACACTATCATAACTCCTTCTCATCTTTATATAAGGAATATTTGGGAAATATTTAAAGATGTATGAACCACTTCTTATATTGGCATTTTGTTGAATGGTTTTACTAAAACTTCAAATGAGTCTGGCAAAATCACTTATAAAAAATCTATAGGCAAGTAAGTTGAAGTAATACCGTATTCTTTGGTTTTGCTGCCAGGAAATAGATAATGGTTATCTTGCCACAACAATTCCCACCCTGGAGAAACTGAAAATCACATTTACAAAGAAAGGATGAGTAGGGGGCCAGAGGCTAAAAGAGAGACAGTGCAGTAAACTTGGTAAGTTTGGGGAAAGTGTGCTGCTATAAAATTCCCTGACTCATCTGAGGTCGGTCCTTCATGTTAGTGGAAGATATGTGAAGGTCAAGGATTTAAAGACAGCTGTTTACATTAGCAATGGTAGGCTGTTTAGAAAATAGTTGCATTTGTGCCTTTGTTAATTCACTCTGTCTGCTGAGCTGAGATCAGTGAGGAATGGAGAGATCAAGTGAGATGATGTTCCTATGTTTTAAAACTTAACACCATTAAGAGAAAGAAGACATTCACAAATACGTAATGTTTGTCTGGCTTTGAAAGGGATTTAGTACTTCAGAGAGTAGGAGCTCAGTAATTTTTTTTTAAATGTTTGTATGTGTGGATGATTATTTGGATTAATAAGTGACATAGGTTATGGAGGTTCAGAGAAAAGACTAATTATTTCTCTTAATTTGGGTAAGAAGAGAGAAGTGAAGAAAAGATGCAACAGTTTAAGAAAGTATAGCATCATTATGTATAATAGCCAAAGGAACCCAAATGTCCATCTATAGGTAAATGGTTAAATAAGACATAGCATATCCACATAATGGAGCATTAATTGAACATGAAAAGAAACAAAGTTCTGACACATACTATCACATTGATGAAGCCCCAAAACATTGTGCTAAGTGAAAGAAGCTAGACACGAAAGGTCACTTATTCTATGATTTCAAATATATGAAATTTCTACAAGAATTAAATTCATAAAGATAGAAAACAGATTGATAGTTACCAGCAACGAGGGGGAGTAGAGGATTTGAAGTAACTGCTTAATTGGTATGGAGTTTCCTTTTGGAGTAATAGAAATGTTTTCGAACTAGGGGAGAGGTGGTTGCACACCATTGTGAGTGTACCAAATGCCACTGAATTATTCACTTTAAAATCATTAATGTTATGTCAAGTGAATTGCACCTCAATAAAAAATTTATTAAGATGAGGGAAGGATAAGAAAAATGTAAAGTAAGTTGGATGATTTTATTCACTAGCAATAGGATAGGTATACAGGGAAGAGTCACTCACTGTAGGTTCTCGATTAGAAGAGGGACATGATCACATATGTGCCAGGAAGTCTGAAGTAGCTGCAGTGTGTGCTAGAGATTGGATGAAGTAACAGGAAGGAATGTTTCCTGTTCATAATTTAAAAATTATTTCTGTAGGAGTCCATAAAACTCCAAACTATGCTGGTGGCACAAGTATAAAAATGCCAGATAGATATTAAGAAAGTAGTATGCTGTCTTCAAACCAATTTGTCTAATCCATGAACAGTAGGGTATAATGTGCAAAGAATGGTTCCAGTTATTTTTTTCTTGTAATTGAATGCTATTGCCTAAATTGACTAAAAATACAAATGGAATAGCTTTCATTGGAGAGCAGCATAAAAGGTTATTTATTCCGTTCATTCATGAGCACAAGGTATATGAAAAGGCAATAATGACTGTAGGCATATTTTAGTACACTTCTCTGAAAGTTTCAGTTATTTATACTCAATTTCTTCTTGAGAAGAACAAAAGTATTCCCTTATCAAATATTTACTGAGCATCCACAATGTACCAAGCACCACAATAGACACTGAGTTCATAAAGGTGAATGAGTTGACTTTATAATCTAGTGAAAGATAAGGAAACGGAATAATAATGTAATTAAAGAGTGGAGATGAGGGTAAGTTCAGTCAAAACAAGATATGGCAAAAAGTCACCTAAAATAATATGGGGATGATAGGCAGTGAGGTAGGAGTGTTCTTGGGAGTGTGAATAAGGTTGGACTTTGGTAATGCATCCTCAGAAAAACTCACAGCTGCAACCCTGAGAGATAAGACCTATTAGACCGAGAAAGACAAGGTTGTGGGAAGAACCACCTACATTTCTGTCCAAGACATCTGAGAAATAGTGAGAGGAGTGTTTATATATCAGTAAGCCTGCCCCCAATAGGGAAGGAAATGACTGCTTTTACCTGAAAACTAACAGGCAGGTTTTATCCTACAGGTGCAGAAATTATATTTATGTCAACAAGAAGGATGGTCCTCCATTTTCAGGCTTCATAGCAGCCTACACTTGCACTCTCAGCAGGATTGCTAAACTGGACACCAAAGTGGGAAGCCCTCACCTGTAACCATCCCATAAAAAGTCTTCCCTACAAGGGAATAATATTCAGCCATTAAATAGGTGGGGGGTATCCTCTGCCATTTGCAACAACCTGGATGAAACTGGTGGACATTGTGCTAAGTGAAATAAGCCAGATGCAGATAGACAAATACTGTATGATCTCACTTATACACGGAATGTAAAAATGTCAAACTCAGAACCAGAGAATAGAATGAATGGTGGTTACCAGAGACTGGGGGCTTGAGGAAATGGGAGGAAATGTTGGTCAAATGGTACAGACTTTCAATTATAAGGTGAATAAGTTCTGGGGATCTAATGTACAGCATATAATGATTATAGTTAATACTGGATTGTACAATTGAAATTGCTAAGAGAGTAGATCTTAAATGATTTCACTATACCCACAAAATGTGGTAACTGTGTGAGAGGATGGATGTGTTAACTTGATTACAGTCATTTTACAGTGTCTATGTATATTTAATCATCACACAAATATATACATTTATTTGTCAAGTATACTTTAATAAAGCTGGGATTTTTTTTCAAGTCCTAATCCATTCTCTGATTCACACTCACTTCTCATATTGTTAGTGATGTTGAATTTACAAAAGGATTTTTATCTGGTCCCCTTTGGTGGTTCTATCCAATTAGATTTCTATTTTTTCACTATATTGACTTGCTTTTAATGTTTTAATTAATGAGAAATGTTTTTGTGTATTTCTTATATTTTACTTTTAAATGAGGAACAAGGAGCAAAATGACAGGTTAAATGTGATGAACAGCTTTCAGTTCGTACAAATTAATCATTTTATGCCTAAAGGTTATTTTTTTTTCTTTCACCAAGCCCCCAGTTAGCAATCTATATTACGGGGAAAATGTTATGTTGAAAATATCTAAATGAAAAAAAAAAGAAAATATCTAAATGCCTTCTTTTAGAAAGATACCCAAGTAACTCTTTCTGGGGGAGAGTTTATCCAAACCTCTGACAAATTTTTCATTCAGTATCTAACTCCCCACTCTGCCATTAACCATTAAGCATTTATGGTGTTAACTCTATGTTTATTTACTTATTTACTTACATACAATTGAAGCTAGTAGTAGCACAGTCTCCTTATTATGCTTTAAATGTGGATTGTGGATGGTTTATTTGCTGTTATCTTTGATACACATGGTTTTTCAGAAAAGGTGTAAGGGACGCAGATTTAAATAGCCACCATTATCCTACGGGATACTGCATGTTCTTAAAAACATGATAAAATTCTGTGTCCTGAGTTTTAACTCTGAACCAAGTGAGGAATACTTTATTCCAAGTTGCTTTATAAACTTGCAATATTCAAATATAGCAACATTAAACCAAAATATTTATTCCAAAAGTACTGTGAGCTACCTGTTGCTGACTTTCTGTGATGGTCGTGGTACACCATTACTATATAATAGATGTTTATAATTAAGATCAATTGCTACATAATGTAATGAGTAGCCTTAGAATAAAATAGCCCTTCTTAGTTCCCATCTAGAAATTTTATTTCTCATACCTCCTAAAGGTGAGAATTTATCTCAACCAAGATAGAAATTGCAAATAGTATATTATTCCAAATGCTTTAAAATGCAATTCTTAATTTGTTTTTCTTCAATATCTTTTCCTTCTCCCCCTAACCCCATCTTCCTTTTAATATTCCTTTATTCTAAATATCTATCCTAATTCTCCAAAAGACCCTTACCTCTTCCCTCCCAACCATTATATCTCTCTAGTCAGACAAAAGAAATCCCAGTTGGGGAACTATTCATTTCCATGGGGTTTAATCACATTTTTTTTTTATTTGGAAGTTGTGCACAGTCATAAAGAGATTAATAAGACCTGTTATATTAGGAATTTATGGCTATAATCATGTAAGCCATATATTTGGAAGCATTAACATGACTGTAAAAAGCAGATTACAGCCTCTCTACCCATCATCTATAAGGAAATAATTTCTATTACACAAACATTCCCACTAAGAAATTTATATTCTAAAAATAGTCACATTTCTGTTAGATGTTTGAATATTCTTTTATATTTTCTGTTTTTGACTAATGCTATTAGAGAAAGATACCTTGAACCTGCTTACCTCATTTTAGATGGTGCTAAACAGAGTTAATGCCACTTGGTTACACACCTAAGATCTATACTAACTGAGGAGTAATAGATCCAGCCACATTTCAGCATTACAAAAGACAGAGAGTTCCCTGTCTGGGAGAACCTCCAGTTCTTCTTTCTGCTTGTATTCATCGAGCTGATATTCTCTTTGCTGTAGCTGATCTAGTGTCTCCTTTTCCGCTTCTTCAGTTGCTCAATTTCTTTCTCCAAAATGTTGGCTATGTAGTAACAATTGCAAACCAAATACTTCCAAGTCCTGTTCTTCAGAATTATTTTCCCTCTGGTCTATTTGGGGAAAGTGAAGCTGTTTCATGTCAATTACTGGGTCATTTCCTCTTGGCACTTATTTCCTTATCACATCTGAGACCTCTACTCTCTTGGTTGGCAATCACCCCACCCATTCATGCCCAGAAAGTCATTAAATCAAGGGAACATATACCATTCTTTACTGGAGGTTTCAAACAAGCCACTTAAAATTAAATATTCCACGCTTCAAATCCCTCAACCATTCTCATCTCTAGAGAAAATTTACCCTTCTACTTGGGCAACTTTCTACCATATTTCAAGGCTGCATCTGCTGCTCACTTCTTCTGGCAGCTCCCACCATTCAATTTCTCTTCATTTTATTTGCAGACAATCTGCTGTTTTGCTGTCTTCTTCCAAATCATTTAAGCATTAGCTCCAAGGTCAGACTATTAAATATTTTCTTAAACAAAAGTCTCCAGAGAAGAATTATGCCACTTTCTTAGGGACAAAAACAGCTCTGTTACTTATAATTTTAACTAGCATATTTTTTCCTCTCTGTTACTTCGTTTTATTCAAAACAGCTAATGTAGTCCTTTAGGTCAGGGTCATAATAACCAAAGATAGTCCATGAATACCCATAAGCTTTAGAAGTCCTGTTGCAAGAAAAAAGATTTATAACAGCCTAACTCGAGGTCATAGAAGATACAACAGTGATGAAAGAATTAAAATACTCATTTTCTGTTTTGGTATAAGCCAGTTCAGAGATTTAAAAAAGGAAACACTTCCTTTTTCTATTTCCAAGTTGGAGCAGTGCAGAAACTTTACGCTGACTGTGACTAAGTCATTAATTGAACAATACGCTAAATAAATTAAATAAGCAAGTGCCTTGTAAAAGTACAAGGCAATCGTGGTTATGATTAGGGAAGCTGAGGTGCAGAACACCCAGAGAGAAAGCTGACGGAAGTATTAAAGACTCCATATGTGGCCCACCTGGCTGGGAAAGAAATCTGGAGAAGTAGTCAAGTGAATAAATCAGAAAAGTAGATCAAAAACAATGTTTGAGAGTGAGATAAATGTAAGTGAATTAGAAGAGAAAACCTTTTCTATAAGATGACCAAAATTCTGAGTGACCTAAAATGTGAGATAGCAACAGCTAAGGAAAAATAGCTATATGGATCAGGAGTCTGAATATCTCCTGAATATAATTAGTCTGTTTATAAGTCACTTTAAGTATAGCAGTCAGTATCAGTATGGATCCTTGGTAGCAAGAGACATCAACCCAAATTTAAGCAAAAAAAGGAAAGAAAGACATTACCTAAAGGATACCTAGCATTTCAAAGACTTAAGAGGGTGGTTGTGGGAGGGGGCAGCTGAAGAATGAGTCTCCGAAATGGACAGCATCTTAGAAAGGGAAGTAGCTCAAGTCCCACCACTAAACATCCTGATAAGGATAATGTCTTGTTAACAGCAATTCCAGTAGGCACCCAAGATTAACTCCTCTAATGCTTCCATTGCTACAGTAGAAGATTTCTCACCAGTTGCTTTTCCTCTTAAGTTTCAACAGTTCAAAGCCCCAGGCACAAGCATTTCTTTACTGACTGAGCCAGTGTCACATGATTACTTATAGGAAGAGGAGAGAGAGTAATTTACCAGGTCTCCTAACCTCAGCTCACAGACTTGGGCAGGGGGGATTTCCTCAAAGACAAGTCTCTTCTCCACCTTCCCACCGAATAAGACATCAAATGACCTCCACAAATATTGAAAGTGCTATCAATTTTAATTTAGTTGGATTAATAAATGGAAGTAGCTAGAATTCCATTTTTCTGATTGATCTGTCCCTCACAGGAAAAAAAAAAAAAAAGGAAGGAGTGAGGAGCTGGGAGCCTCAGGGGCAGGGGCAGGGGAGCAATAATGTGTAGAGGCAAAATATGAAGACTGCTAAGTCCAGGATTTAAATCCCCTTATAACATTTACTATCTCTGAACTTGGGTAAATTTGTTACATACAACTTCATATTGGTGGTAGTTAAAATGGAAATGAGAATGCTATTCATCTCAAAGTTATTCTGAGGATGAAATTTTTAAAACACATACTACTTGCTTACTGTGTTACCTGGAACATGAGCAAATGCTCATAAAACGCGAGCAACCCCTTCCACTTAGACTGTAACTCCGTGGCCCTCCCTCCCACAGTGGTGCCAACACATGTGTTGCAAGCACAGCCACTTTAAACAAATTCTTGTTATTTTGATTTCTCATCCTCCCAATGCTGAGGAGAGCCCTAATGTAAGCCTGCTGCATCCAGTGATTTTGACTGCTTTTCTGAATTGTCTCCTCATTCTCCATTATCTTGAGCCTCAGTCTCAGGCTGCTACCCTGTAAATAAAAAGAATTCTGCATTTTTCTGTATCCTTGAGCTCCATATTGATTTTAAAAAGAAAAGTACCCCCATAGCCCTTTCTATGAGTAGAGCCCTACTTTTATCTTGCTAGCCTCCTCTCCACCAATCTTTAGTTCTTTTGTGACTGGATATCACAACCATGAACATGAGCTTGGAACCCAGGTGATCTTGACTTTGAATCAAGCTCTATCATTCATAAATTGTGTAATCCTAGACAAGTTACTTATATTCTCTGGGCTTCATTGGTATTACCTGTATAATGAGGGTGGTAATGAATATGGCACATAAAAAATGCCTCTGAATATTATCTCAGTGACTATTCTTAACTAAGAGTATATAGAAGCTTTTAGCAGGTTACTGTAATAGGAAAGGCTCTACACCTGGCCCTGATTTTCTCAGGAGAGGTTGCAGTAAGAAAGTAAGGGAAGATATGACAGAGACTGTAAGAAACTAAGATCACTCCATTTAGGAACTTCATAAAATCATTGTAAGACCAATGAGAAGAGAGCTTTCCTGCCATCACTTCAGCCAGGACTCGGGGTCATAATGGAAGGTGCAACCACAAAGTGGCAATAAACAGGATATTACTGTATTGAATCCCATCACAGAATTGTGGTTCTATCACAAGATTGCAGGATTGCAATCTTTGTGAATGGTTCTATCCAAAGAGCTGGTCCCAACCCTGGCAGCACAATGGAATCATTTGCAAGGCTTTTCAAAACACCAATCTTCAGACCTCACCCCCAAAAGTCTGTTGTTTAATAAGATGAAAGCGGGGTGGGGTGGGGTGGGGGACATAATCTAAAATATAATTTTGTTTTTGGAAATAGGAGAGGAAGAAATCACTGTCCTGGGAGGTTACTGTTTGAAGTCATCCAAGTCATTTCTCTGCTTCCTAGAAGTACGGGAAAGCTGTAACTCAGAGGTAAGTTCTTATTAGTTCTGATGTTTATGTGCTTTCAAAGCTTTACAATCAAGAAACTTTTCCTAGAGTTTAATCTAAAGCCCTCCTGATGAAAGCTAAGCTCCATCATTTTAGAGTTTAGCTCAAAGGAAACAAGAACTGCTCACAAGACTCAGATTTTACCCTTCTCTATCCTTGGAATGTCACCTTGGTTTACATAAGTGAGTTTCTCTTGTGCTTAAATGCAATTGATTTGCCATTTCAACTGATGTATAGTGTGAATCAGCTCACAAGCAACTCAGGGTAGTACCTTCTTGTTCCCTAAGCCAAATTTTGTTGTGGGAGCAAGCTTTCTTGGCCCAAGGGCCATTATGAAGATGGGATGGCAGGCCCTAGCATTTGGCCTCCACTCAGAGCAACCATTACACTGGCCGTGGGCCACAGGCACCTGGTAGTAGCCTGACTTCATCAAACCTTTCCGCCAATCCTGGGAAATGAAAAACGAGTCTTTGGCAATTTTTAGTCTGACTCAGTGTACATTTAAGCCAAGGTACAAAATATAATAGTCACTGTTACTGAGCATCTAGTATATGCCAACGATATGGTAACAAGTAAAGGAGAAATTTATGCAGAGAGCACACTGTCAGGAACATAGTAATCTCAATAAATGGTGACTAGCGTAGACATTATTGATAATCCCAAAAGTGGCCTTGAAAAGGTGACATGATTATTCTCCTTTTACAAGGATGAAATCAAGGTTCAGAAAGGTTCCATAACTTGCCCAAGGTTACACTGTTCATAAGTGGCAGAGCAGCCATTTAAACACAGGGCAATGTTTTAACAATAGAGCCTTGCTCAGGACTGAGAGGACAGAATATTTGCAACTATTTGTGGTAATTTCTCATGATTAGAAGAGGGCTGAGTGGAAAATACAATACATTACTTCCTTTTACTTTGCATAGGATCAAAAACCACCGAAAATTAATCCTCCAGTAGACTACTGGTTCTGTGTAGTGTGTATATGTATGCAAACATATACATGGGCATGTATATGCGGACAAATGTGACTCATTGGTTTAGTGGTAATAGTGGTAATAGAGAGAGGCAAATGGTAGATTGAATTACAGCAATAGCACAAACTGACCACATTCAGAGAGATTAATCAATGTCATTCATTTCAGTTCTCCAAGTAGTTATTATCAAGGGCATATTATGTGCTTGATAGTAAGTGCTAAGTTTATTAGAGAATATAAAAGAAGAATATGGCCGAAACCCAGCACTCAAAAACCTTTGGTGTAGTTAAAACTCATTGTGAAATAAAGAATCCAAGAATATATGAACTTTTTCTTTAAAGTGCTAAATAAACATAAAAGTAAGCACCAAGATATATAATAGGTTCTTCCAGGATGAATTAAGGGCAAGGAAAGTTTGGGTCATTATCAAGGAAGACTCCATGAGGAAAGATGAGCAGGACTTGAGTGTTGAGGAGCTGAAGCTCAACAAATAAAGAAAAGAGCATGAATGTCCCTTCCTTTCTTTCACCATCCCTTGGGAAGCAGCCTGAACAAAGCACTGAAATCAGGAATTCATTTAATTATTCATTCATTAGATGAGATGTGCCAGATACCTGGTAGGAAAAGAATAAGCATGATGTGTACAGGGAAGAAGGAGGAAGCTTACTTACTGGAACAGAGTTTGAGAGGGAGTCATCAGAAAATAGGATGGGGGAGTATTCTGGATGTCCTGAGAGACAGAAATGGAATGGCCTGTGAGGAACTGCTCTAAACTGTGGAAGAGGAGAAAGGAAGGTACAGTGAGAATGGTATCAGAGAAAAATTCACCTGGAGCCATGCTCAGGTTCCCTGGTGCCAAGCCAAAAGACTTACATATGCACCCATACCCACACCCATACATTCATATGTATCCAGAGAGACACAGAGACAGATCATTTACTTACTTGCAAAACTCATAAGGCCATGCTGGGTCTTCAAGAAAAATAATAATTGAATATGACAATGGATACCTTCAAAGGCAGAGACAGAGCAGTAACACTCAACGGTGGTTTCCAGTTGATATTTAGATAGCCCTGGTCCATTCCCATCTAGGGAACATCTCATCATTCATAACATAGGTATGATTTTCCATTACCAGTAAACAGAATATATGGAAGTTTTTCATCCACACATAGAAGTCCACGTGGTTAGTTAAATAGGGAACTTTTCCCTCAGAGGCATAAGGCAATGGAATGAGAAAGCAAAATCTTTCTGATGAAACAAAAGAAGTTTAAACAGCTTCATGGGCCCCACAGCTTCTAAAAAGGCACAGAGACCAATTCTTATTTTCATACTGTCAGACCCAAAATCTCATTCTTTAAGGAATCCATGGTACCCTAGTTAATTAGAATAGATCTGTCCTAAATTGCAATTGGCTTCATTAAATGACAAAAAACATATTACAATGACTCTCCGGAGGAGGGGAGAATGTAAAAATTGCCAAAGAATGGTTTTAATTTTAGAATGCCAGGAAGAATTTCACACAGCAGCAAACATAATTTCACTAAAGCTGCATGAAAACATTACATACCTAAACAGCTATAAATCTTTGCTTGTAAAAATAACAGTAAATGCAAGACTCCTAATGAATAAAAATGAAGTTGAAATCTATATTCGGTATTGGTTTGGCTGCTAACTGTTTTGGTCTAAATCTTAGTTAATGACTTTCTTGGTCCTCTCCAAACCATGAGATTGTACTCCTCCCATTTTGGGTTTACCAAATATGAAAGCAGCCATCCCAACCACCAGCCACTTAAACGAAAGGAGAGTGTTTGTCTGAACTTCAACATGCCTCTTGGCAAAGTTGGAGCTTCAGCAGATAGGAGTGGCCTAAGACTTCACAATGTAGTTGATGCCTCTGAGATCACACTGCCCTTTCCTGCTGCTGCACAGTGATCAGTAGGATCAGCCGCAGACGGGATTTCAGCTAAGAAATGGAGTTCAGAAATTCTAGACAGACAAATCCCTTGTGATCAATCCAGTGCCTCCAGTGATTTCACTACTTCACTTTGACAGTTTCTGAAGAAATAGAAGCTATCACTTTAAAATAACGCCTGGCTTGGGCATCTGGGTTTTTCAGTGGTTGAGCATCTGCCTTTGGCTCAGGTCATGACCCAGGGTCCTAGGATCCAGTCCCACGTCAGGCTCCCCACAGGGAGCCTGCTCCTCCCTCTGCCTATGTCTTTGCCTCTTTCCCTGTGTGTCTCATAAATAAATAAGTAAAATATATATAAAATATATATATTAAAAGAATAAATAAGCCCTGGTCAATTTTTACTGGTCATCCCAAGCTTCTCATATAGTTGTTCTTCCAATTGTTCATATAAGAAAGAAGCAGAAAAGTCAGCTATAGACTGGAGAAGTAAGGGATTGGGATTTTGCTCTCATGACATTGATAGGATCATGGAAAGCAGGAGCTTATATAATCAGACAATAGAATGCTTTAGAGCAATGCTATACCCATATGCCTATTCTAGTGTGGACATGTTGGCTAATATTTTGTCATTCTGAAATACATAGCCATCCCTGTCCTTTCAAAGGCAGAAAGGATGTGCCAATCTAGGCATGTATAATGAGGGATGCCCAATTTGTCTGCTTATTTGCTCTGGTGTGTTAACAGATTAGACCTAATCTGATGGGAAAAAAATTACCATTAAGTATAAAAGGAAAATATGTACATCAAGTTATTTTTCGTAGATCACACTAAGTACCACTTCGTTTTACATTCCATTGTCCTCAGTTAAAGGGGGGTTGGGCTAAAGGTGAGACTATCAGTTCTCTATACCTGGAAAAAAGTTGGACAAGAAGTAATATAAGACAGCATATAATATACAGCCATAAACTGGGCCTTATCAGGAATAATAAAGAAAAACATAACCTAAAATTTTGTTTTTTTTCCTCCTAATTAGAGAAAACAGAATAGATCTATGCAAAGTAGAAATCAAATCTAACAGCAAGACCATCAACAGACTCCACTTCCCTCTATTCAGGTCATGTTGCATTTACAAAATATAGCTTGTGCTACAAGGCAAAATATGCACTCCAAAAAAAGCCTCATATTCTGTAAATCATATATGAAGAAAAATAACTAGAGATTATGCAATATATATATTATATGCTATATATATATGTATATATATATAGTTATGGGCAGACCACTCACAATCTATGATTTGTAACAAGAACTCTAACAAAACAAAAACAATCTTGATAAAAATGCTAGTTCAGCTAAAAAGACATTGACATTCCTAATAAAGAAAAAAATACTAAGTGAAAGTAGATTGACAGAGGCGATGTAAGGAGGAGTTAAGGCTGCTGAGTTGTAGAAACAAAATCAAAATGTACAAATGTTAGGGAGAATTGCAAAATAGAAACTTCCAGGACAAAGCATGTGGCCATGCTGAGTCAAGAGGAATAATATAGGACAATAAACATCATGTATAGGACTTTATTCTCTACGGCAGTGGTGCTCATGTATTTTGCATTCAGCTGCTATCATGAGATGTGTAAAACATACCTGCTGTGTGAAAGTGTTGGTGTAAAACATTAGCATGCTGGAACAAATCACACATGGAAAAACATATGGGATGGATGCACTATAATGGCACCCCTCCTCTATCTACCTACCATGTATAAGCTAGCTCTTGATGCAGAAACAAAAGTTTTAGTAGAGCAAATCAAACATTATAGTTTATTATATTTTCTTATCCAAACACTCACTTCATATCAGTTTCTCCCATTTTTACTAATGGTGTTACCAATATCTGAATATCCCAAGATTGAACTGCATGTTTTTTACTTCATCCTACCTTCAAATAGTAGTTTGTAGAATATTTCATTTATCATCATGAAATAATGCATCAAGGGGATCTGGGGGTTGTGACTGTTTAGGCATCGGGTTCTTGGTCTTGGGGTGGTGAGATGGAACCTCCCTATCCAACTCCATGTTCAGCAAGGAGTCTGCTTAGGACTCTCTCCTTTACTCCTCTACCTGGCTCTCTGTCTCAAATAAATAAATAAATAAATAAATAAATAAATAAATAAATCTTAAAAATAATAATACTTTAGCATTCAGGCCCTTCTTTCCTGTCAGGGTTGGAGAAAGATGAACTAGCAGAGTGGGAACAAGATATAGGACAGGGGTAATTCTTGTCTCCTCTCATGAAAATGAAAATGAAACCAGAATTAGACCTGGTAGTCATGACTAGTGAGGTGGGGAGGGAGGAGACACAGAGTTCTTTAAGAATAACAAATGCAAGTCTTGTCAAACTAAGGAGCTAAGTGGAGTGTGGTGGCCACCATATAAGGATAATACAAGGCAAAGGCAAAGTACCAGGAAAACAAAAATGGCAAAGGGGATACAGTCTGGTCAGGACTCATCCATGATTTACATGAAATCCAAGAACAAGTTTGTTGGGAAGGTGGATTTTATTTTATAAAGCTCAAATAGGATGAGCAAGATGACCATCAAAATCTGATCATTCTCTTTACAGTACAGAGAGTTATCCTGAGTGTGTCACCTTCTAATTATAGACTATACTAGGTTTACTTACAGTTAGGTGTGGATTATGACTACACTGTGGCAAAGGACTATGGGCAGAAGTGATAGATGCCTTTTCAGCCTCAAAGTGAAATAAGGCTATGCCTTAAAACCAAGAACATATCTGTTCTATGGCCTCTCTCCCCTAATTTTTTACTGCAACCCAGACATGGTAGCAATCCAGCTTCTTGATTGCTCTGCAGGATGCTGGAACATGAAATTAGCAGAAACCTGGGTAGCAAATAATTTCAAGGAGTAGAGTTGCCCTACTGACCTACAAATATTACCTGAGAAAGAAATCATCTCCTGTATTCTTTAAACCTTCATCCCTTGGAGTTTAGCTTTCTCTCAAATACCCCTTCTATCACATTCAAAAGTCTATGAAGTCATAACTGTTGGTTAGTTAATTAATGTTAAACAAATGTATTATGTAAAATGTGGCTTTAAATATTAAATAATCTTCCCATTTCTGACCAAAAGAAAGCAAATCCCTACATACCTGTTATAAGCAAGCTTACATGAGCTGTGTTTTCCAAGTGATGTGCTTTGGTGAGAGGTTCTTAAACATCTTCAGCTGTTATAAATTTTTATAATTACAGTTTTTGAGGAGACTGACAAAGCAACCCTTTATTTCATTTAGAAGAATAAATCATCTAGAATACACAGAATTTTTTTAATAAGGAGATTTCTGAAGTATTAAAATGCTCTTTATAAACTATAATAATTTTTAAAAGGGAGGTACTGACCTAGGGAGAAAGAGATGGATACATGGAATGTATATACACTTAGGTATAACTACAGGTAAAGATGGCATCTATAATCAGAAAATTAATAAAAACTGCATTAGGACCAGCTCTCCATTTGGAAGAAAGCAGCTAAAATAAAATGTATCTCATCTCTCAGAGCAAAATTATTTACAGACCAACAAGAGGCTAAGGTGAAAAATAAATATGTAAATTTCATAGCGAATATTTATCTACTTTGTCTAATAAGATAGGAAAGGAATATTTAAGAATGACAAACAGAGGGGATCCCTGGGTGGCTCAGTTGTTTACGCCTGCCTTCTGCCCAGGACGTGATCCTGGGGACCCGGGATGGAGTCCCACATCAGGCTCCCTGCATGGAGCCTGCTTCTCCCTCTGCCTGTGTCTCTGCCTCTCTCTCTTTCTCTCTCTCTCTCTCTCTCTCTGTGTGTGTGCCTCATAAATAAATAAATAAATAAATAAATAAATAAATAAATAAATAAAATCTTAAAAAAAAGACAAAAATAGGAAAATGTATACAGAAGATATCAATGTCCTTAAAACACATAAAGTTCTTACTGGTTATTAAGAAAAACATGCCAATAGAAAAATGAATAAAGGATTTGAGTAATCAAGTCATAAGATAATCTATTAAAATTGGTTTGAGCATATTAATAGGTTCAGGTTCCCTAGTAATTCAAAATTTCAAATCAAAATAAAAATGAGAGGCTGTACTTCAACTATCAGATTAGTGGAGAAGCTTATCCCACTAACAGGAGAACTCACAAATTGGGAGCTGCATGCAAATTAAGGTTTATGAAACTCTCCCTCTACTTGGACCACATGGGCATCTCTTCCACAGACTTACAGGCTCTCTGAGTGTCCTGGGTATCTGATCCTCAGGGGGTTGGTTCATAGATGTGCCTTTATTTACAAGTATAGTTACTGACGACTTTTTCTGTTTATGTCTGAGATTCTAGAAGATCCTTTCTGGTGCTCATATCTTTAAATATGATCATGCACATTAAGGTATCACCCATCATCAGGTAATGATTTCTTTTTTTGTCAGAACTAAAAAACAACACTGTAAAGGTTTCTTGCTGGAAAAGTGGGGGCATAGACAGGATGAATTTCATGTCCACATGAAAATACTGTTAATGAGGTCACCTCTACTTGATTGTCCCTCCCCCCTGCTTCATCCTCTCTCTGGATCATCTGCCTGCAAGACAGACTCCCTTTTTCCAGAGTATCTCCCCATATGAGACTGCATCTAAGCTATTTCCTATTTTGTCAAGATAAGCAAATCAATCAAATTGATTTCCACTAATGAGGCAGTGGGTGCATCTTCTAACTTTTGGGAAAAAGTGTCTGAATGTAAACAAGTGTTTCTAATGGAGACATTTGTCAACACTGTGATGTAGGTTTCCACCCTAATAGCAAATGGGAATAGCCTGAGAATGGCACCAAAACAGATTTTAAAACCATACCAAAATGGCCAGGTCTTATGATAAACCAATTAACTCAGAAGGTCTGGCACTGGAGCTGGGGCATACATTTTGTTGTTGTTGTTTTGTTTGTCTTTTAAAGCTCTGGGGGTTGATTTGGATAGGGTTCAGTGAGCATTAGACTCAGTCCTAGGACTGAGTTTTCCAGTTTGAGAACTCAGTTTCCAGTTTTCCAGTTTCCAGCAGTTTTCCAGTTTGAGAACTCAGTGGTTCTCAAAGCGGGGTCCCCAGAGCAGCATCAAGATCACCTAGAAACCTGTTAGAAAATGCAGATTCACAGGCTCCACCCCAAACCTACACAATCAGAAACATCAAGGGTGAGACCCCAGACTCTGTTAGCAATGCCTCCCAGTGATCCTGACATGCACATCAAATTTGAGAGTCACCATATTAGGGCACTTAGCAACATGACTGTGTCCAGACACTAGGCATATAAAAATGAAATGAAGGATAAAAAAAAAAAAAAGATTAACAATAAAATATGAAAGACCACTGGAAGAAACCACAGCCTCTAAAATCATCACGTGGTCCTAAAATTTGACCTTGACCACACACAAGGCCACGTTAGATGAGCCATCAGACCACAGACGGGCAGTTTTAAACCTAAATATCCTGTTTGCTTCCTAACTTCTGCTGAGGGATCAACTACCGGAGTCACAGAGCGCACCCAAGATCAAGAGGAAGAGTGGCAGACTGCGTGTCCTTCTGCTCTGAAGCCGCCGATCTCCTCCGCGGGACCCCACCTCTCCCGGCCTCCTTCCCAAGACGTGGCCAGGCAAGTTCGGCCAAGTTTAAAGGCTCTGGTCCAGCACTGAGCACGCGGGCAGCGAGCAGCCGGAGCCAGGCCCCGAGGGCACACGCATCCCTGCGCGCCCGCACTCGAGCCCGCCCGTGCCTCGGGGCCCCGCGGCGCCGCAGCTCCTCCCGCGCTCACCGGAGGAAGGAAAGGAGCCGGCGAGCCGCGGGGAGCCTCGGGGAGCCGCGGGGAGCCTCGGGGAGCCGCGGGGAGCCGCGCGGCCGCTCCGCTGAGGCTGCCCACGCCCGAGCTGCCAGGGGACCGTACCACTTCCCCATCGCCGGCGGGCGGCGGGGCGCTCCCCCCGCGGTCGGTGGCGGTGCTCGCGGCCGCCGGGCGCGTCCTCCGCGGGGGCGCAAGAGCCCAGCTCCGAGCCGAGCGCGCAGGCGGGGCGGGGCGGGGCGGGGCGGGGCGGGCGGCGCCGCGGAGGGGACGGGCGGGCGGCGTTCGCGGCTGCGCCTGGGACGCGGCTCGCCCAGCCTCGGGAGCAGCAGCCCCGCGCCGGCCGCCCCCCGCTGGCGGAAGCCCGCGCCCGGCCCCGCGCCGCGCCCAGGGCGGGGAAGCCGGGCGGAGCTCCTCCCGGGCCCGCCCCAGCCCCCTTGGGCCACCTTCTCCACTTCGCCTCTTCCTCCTTTTCTGGACCTTTCTGCAGCTCTCGTCACAGACACTGAGTTTTAATAGTGGGAGGGAGCCGCCGCCGCCCTGCTGGATCCTTGACCTTGCACATTCCAGAAGGCACCTTCCAAGAAGGCTTGAAGAAGGAAAAGCAAAGGCTCATGTTGCTGGAAAGAATCAACGGAAGTTATTTTAGCAATCTACCGCCTCCGCCACGCACGCCAGGCTGTGCTCGCACCTGAAGACGGTCCAGGAGCATCACCAGCAAAATTATCAAGGAGACGAAATAGATATTCTTTTTCTGAGACACACACACACACACACACACACACACACACACACCTTCTCACACCCCTAACAGGCACAGGCGCGAGGACCTCTATGTTCTGACCCCCTTATGCCACTTGGTTGCTCCCGCTAGTGGCATCATATACATTGTAGCTTTCTCCATAAATGGTGACTGTCCCCTCTCAATTTGCACATGTTCTGCTAGGCTACTGGAATGTACGAGTCTAGCTCTACCTGAATTAAGCCTATCCCTGAAGTCTTACTGAATGTTGAAAGGGATAAGGATAAACTTTGGGGCAGTAAAAGAAAAAAAATGTCTATCTGTAACTTGAAAGCATATCTTAGTTCATCATTATTACCTAGTGCACAGCACTGGTTTGCTGGGGAAGGGATACTTGGCCTGTCTTTTGGAGGAGGGAGGGGGTCCAGCAGGGCCCAGAACAATCACCTTTAGTCCTGACTGCATGTAATAATTACCTAGGAGACAAGGAAGTGTGATGGAAGAGTGTGTGTGTGTGTGTGTGTGTGTGTGTGTGTATACAAAGTGCTAGGATTGGAGCTTGGGTACACATCAGTCATTTTAAAATGCAAAAACCATTTTTAGACTCTGGAACAGGCCTGGACGTAATTTGGGTTTTGTTTGTTTGTTTTGATATTTTCTAATTCCTTAGCTGATTCTAAGATACTATCATGAATCAGGGCCACTATATTAAAGCAGTTCTTAAAGTGTGGCTTCAGGACCAGCAATAACAACATCACATTAGAGCTTGTTAAAAATGCCAGTTCTCAGGTCCCACCCCAGATCCACTGAATCGGAAAGTCTGGGGGTGAGGTACAGCTCTTTGTGTTTCAACAAGCCCTCCAGATTATTTGGATGCATGCTAAAAGCTGTGAACCATTAGGGAATGACAGGTTTATACTACCATGAAAGCTAAGAATGATTTGAATATTTTAAAAGAGCTATGAACAGAGAACAACGAAGACTATACAACAGACCTAGATGGCCCACAAAGCCAAAAATATTTACTGTAGTGCCCCTTACAGAAAAACACCCCGTTCTAGACTAGAGAGTCACATGGTGAGGGACTCTGTAAGCCCACTGGATCCTGGCAGTATAAGAGCACTGAGAAACTTTGTGAAAGAGTGGGGTACTGGAGATTACAGGGAAGAGAGAGGCTAGGAAGCTATCAAGAGTAGAGAGAGGGAAATAACATTTTATTCTTATTCGAGTGAAAGACCAAGCTTTGCTTAAGGGATGTGCCAAAAGGTCAGAGTAGGATTTCCTTCTTTTTTGTAGATGTGTGTTATTATGGCATCAAGCAAAGAGATATGTCGGATAGGTCTTATATATGGCATATATGAGCCCCAGCAGCCTTCCAAGTGAATATTAAGTCAGCTCATGCCAGGTTCTTGTCCCCACCCAGCTTCCCTGGGTTGGCTAGAGGAGAGGGTGTCTGTGCGTTGGTTTGCATTGCCTAAGCTCTTTGAGGACAGGAAGTAGAGGCTGTATATATCTTCATGTTTATCACCTGAGCACTGTAATAGGCACACAAAAGGTACTTAAATGTGTACCCACTTAATAAACACTTCTTTATTTAATTCCTACTTGTGATTTTCCACATTATAGCACCAACTCTACATCTGTGCTAAGTTAGGTGTTTGGAGAGACTGTACCAACTATTGTTTGTTTTTTTTAAGATTTTATTTATTTATTCATGAGAGAGAGAGAGAGAGAGAGAGAGAGGCAGAGACACAGGCAGAGGGAGAAGCAGGCTCCATGCAGGGAGCCTGACGTGGGACTTGATCCCAGGTCTCCAGGATCATGCCCTGGGCCGAAGTTGGCGCTAAACCTCTGAGCCACCCGGGCTGCCCTGTACCAACTGTTTTAAAGGGAGGATTCTAAATAAAATGAAGGCTCCAGGGCATCTGAAATAGTGAACATTAAATATACATTTATATTTCTGATTATATTTCTATAACATTATTTATTATATTGCATATAAGAAAATATACAACGTATTATATATTTTATATTATATATATATAGTTAATATATTATACATGTTATTTTTAAAGGAAATAGTATCTGTCCTTTATATAATGGTACATCCCTGACAAAATGGTGTGTATCTTTAACCACCCAAAACAAATATTTCATTAGAGAGGTTTATTGTTGGTTACTGTTGTCAGTGTTATTTTTTTACCTAATAAGGGTCACCTCCCTGTTCGCCATTCTTCATTACGTTAGCAAAATAAATGTATGCTTAGACTTCAGTTTTAAGGATCAGAATTATAGGACCCATTTCTATTGAATGATGCTATTTCTGGGTCCTGGCTGACAGCCATTATAATACTACTTGGCTGTGGTAAGGCTGAAATGAATTCTATTAAAAGAAAAAATCCTAAATAACAGATATGTTCACGAGTTGCTCTACATTTAGCATTCAATCTGTTCTGAAATATGGGATTCTTTAAATCCAGAATTAATGTAAAATGATTGCATTTCAGCATGGTATTATTTTTTAAATTAATGTATTTACTTTTAATGGAACTATAATTGACATATAATGCTATATTAGATTCCGATGTATAGCATAGTGAATCATAGTAAAATCACTATGTTATTTGACATTTATATACATTACAAAATGCTCACCACAGTAAGTGGAGTTACCATCTGTCACCAAATAACGTTATTACAATATTGTTGACTAAATTCCCTGTGCTGTACTCCCTGTGATTTATTTATAATTGGAAGTTTGTACGTCTTAATAAACTAATTTTTTGGCCAAAATGTCATGTTGAAATTTGGGAGAAAAGCAGTCACTTTGAGAGTAAGTAGCCTTTTCTTGAAAAAGAAAAAACCTCATTGATTCACAAGCAAATGTTTGTTTCCTCAGTTAATTCTTATCGGAATTAATGGTCAAGTTTCAAGGTCACTTCCTGCCATCCAGACATCTTACTTGCCATTAAATTAAGAACAAGTGTAGCACCACTGGCATAATCTACTACAGTTAAACTGTGGTAGATTTTAAAATCTAGAGATTCAGCATCATCAAGTGTAGAGTACCTGGGCAAATCCAATTGGACGCAGCTATCATAAAGAGTCTCATTTGTGCCTGTAGTTGTAAAAACACAACTTTAACTTGTATCTTCAGCAGAAGTAATTTTTAAAAATCTGCTGAATGACAATATGCCTTCAGAAAATAAGGTATATTACGAAAGTGTAGGTTTAAGGTGCCTAGGAGGTTGGGTGCACATAGATGCTGAAAATAACATATTTTGAATATTGCTGAACAGCAAAAGTCACCAATAAAGACAGAAAAGATTAATTTTATTAGAAGTATGCAAATACCATATAAAATTTTTGCCTCAAATTCTGATGAAATACTTTTGCCTATGAAAACCATGTTGTCTTGCTGCATGCTTGGCACCACACTTTCCCAAGCAAGAGGTAAATTTTAAAAATAGATGGCAGGATGAAAGCCATACATAAGAGAAAAAAAAATACAACACAACACAAAACAGAATGACCCTGGGCCAATTGTCTGTATCTCAAAATCCATATACATGAATATATACATTCACATACAAACATAGAAATATACAAATTAGATGCATATTTTATGAGTGGAGTTACTCAGCTTATCTCTATAGTATCTTTGTATAGCAAACAACCCTGAAAGATAGAGATGGTATCTCCTCCTAGGGGAGAGAATTTTTTCTATTTGTTGTTGTTATTTGTTGTGCAGTGTAATAGAGATAAATCTTACTCTGGGAAAGGTCAGGTAGCTTTGTTTACAGTCCACCATAAAAGATCTGGATTCTTTAAGCTTGGGATTCCTGAGCTGTGTTGCAAACCCACTTGGTATACAGCATCCATCTGGGTTGTTTACATAACGGAGCAGTCTTGGATGGCAAGAGGGGCTAACAAGGAATGTGAAACAAGCTTCTTGATATGCCATAAGTAATAACACCCTTAGTCTTTGATCCAAGAGTCTTGTGTCTTCTACCAGCATCCTCAAAACTATAGCAGATTAACTTGTTAGCTTGCAAGTAGAAAAAATCTCAGACCCTTCCCATTTCTTGACTCTAGGGATGAAACCTGGGTAAGTTAAGAGAGAGGCCTTGGTCATGAAATTTAAGGAGATTTCCTTAACTCCGTCTAGTCTTGGTCTTGCTTGACATCTTGTGTAGTAAGTATATAAATCATCATTTTACTCATCTTATAGATACATTTTCTAGATGCTTTAGCTCCAGTTTAATCTCCATCCAAATCAATGGATGGAGATATATATTTTCCAATATATATATTCAATCATGAAGTATTTGCAGGTTTGGAGAGTCTGAAGTATCAACGGTGTCATGAACTGTTAAAGAGAAACAGAATTGTATGATCAGCAAAAGAAAACATGCTTTCAAACTATTTAGAAGAGAGTAGACATTGTCATCTGTGATACCATTTTGACTTTGGAGTTCAGGATGCACAGCTTTCCTTGTCCCACAGACAAATTATAGTCTCCTGGGCTCTGCTGCCCAGCAATACGAATGTATTACCAGACCTTCACATAGAAGACATCAGAACTTCCTTTGGAGTTTTCTCAGTCAAAGAGATATCCACACTATAGAAAATTGGTTGCTATGAAAGAATAACTGAGTCCGAACTAAAATGCTTTGCAGACCATGAAGGAAAGTGGCAGAGCTGTAAACACTAATGGACCTTGTAAACAGTGATTTCAGACGTTATATCTGACCTCTGTGGCAGATGGGTCACACTTTTCTTTTTTGTCTTTAGTGTCAAATTCAACCAGTAGGAAAAGACATCACTGGTGTCTTCCTTGTATGCTAATGATAAATTTTATGGAATATAAGAGGAAAGGGGATGTCAGGGAGACTTAAAATGATACTTTCATTCAGACTACTTAAAGTTTAAAAATCTCTCCTAAATGAGGTGCTTAACTCTCTATTAGAAAGGTTAATTTGGTGGTTTAAGTGAAAAACCTAATATCCATTAATAGACACTAACATTAGAATTGGATGTTGTTCCATTTGATAAAATAGAAGGGATGGGAGTGAGGAGGGCAGACAAGGTCAAATTTAAACATTGAAGTGAATGGTTTATCTTAGAAAATTAAAAGCTATAAAATACTAAGTCATGTCTAGGGGTCCTTAAATCCCAGCCCTGGAATAATGAAAATTACCCTATATTTAATTTTGATTAGCTGATATAGCAAGCATTAAAAAGGCAAGATCCATATACATGAATGTAGATATTCACATACAAACATATAGATACAAATTATATACATATGTGTGTGTGTGTGTGTGTGTGTGTACACACAGACATACATACAGGTGGCACACTCAGACTATAGTAAGTCTTGATAAAACAATATTGTATAAAGAAGGCTACTTACTCTGTTTGCCCATCATGGGATCCAGTACCTTTACTGAGATCATTAGGTAAAATCCTTTCACTCCAACTGCATCTGTATCAATTTAAAGGTATTTTAAAAATTACAAATAAATAAATAAATAAATAAATAAATAAATAAATAAATAAATAAAATAAAAATTACCTAAAAGGCTTCTTTAACTTACAACTTTATGAAACAATAAAAGACTCAATGTAGAATGATTGAACCAATGTGGTAGAAGACTTGTATTCAGTTTAACTGATCAGTTAACTTACACACTGACACTGGTTACCTTAGGCAAGTTACTTAACATCTCTTAGCTTCAGTTTTCTCCCAAGGAACATAATAGGAAAGAATACTTTACCATTATTGTGGATTAGATATGGACAATAAAGTGCTTGGCATATACCTAGCTTTTAAAAATGTTAACTATTGGGATCCCTGGGTGGTGCAGCGGTTTGGCGCCTGCCTTTGGCCTAGGGCAAGATCCTGGAGACCCAGGATTGAATCCCACGTTGGGCTCCCGGTGCATGGAGCCTGCTTTTCCCTCTGCCTATGTCTCTGCCTCTCTCTCTCTCTCTCTCTCTCTCTCTGTGTGTGTGTGTGTGACTATCAAAAATCAATAAATAAAAATTTTTAAAAAAATGTTAACTATTATTTTTTTTATCATGCATATCATGGAAAATACACTTTTTCCCTTACTGAGAATTGGTGGAAACCATTAGCTGATGCTAAGCATCTGATCTACAGTTCTCTTCTGATCTCTAGGCTCTGTTTACCACACTCAGAGTCTCTCACAATATTCTCACTCTGCCCTTCATGGGGGTTGTCTGCCTCCCAGCACCAGAGAAGAGAATTCTCAGATGTTATCTACGATATCTCAAAAGTTCACATTTCAATATCCAACTCTTTGTCTACCCTGGTAAATGATCTACAAACTCTCCTCCAAAGTGCCCCTCTGAATGCTTGCCAAGGATTACTCATGTCTCTGAAAATGGTTTCTCTCTCAATATGTGCATCCTGCAGCTGCCTGTTCCTCTCTGTGAGCTGTGTGCCTGACACCTCTCTGCACGGCCAGATCTGTGTCCTGTGCTCTGCTCTATTGCAGAGATGGAGGGAACCTGATTCCATGACATTTCCAGTGGGAAGAATCGCCTCTGAGTTTGGTCATTGCTGAAAAGAATCCCACCATTGTGTTGCATGTAAACCATGATGACTCCTATTTGGCTCAACTGAACACCAATCTGCCTGGCAACAGCAGCGGAGAGAGCTAGCTTTTTATGAATTTCATTCCTGATATTTTGTGTACAGTAAAATATAGAGACAAGAAAAAAAAACAAAACAAGACTTATTTTATAGAAATGCACTCTAGGGGAGTTATGATTAGAGACACAATGGCATCTCCCAAGCCCTCAGCAGCAAACACGTAGTTCTGTCTACATGCCATGTATTATTCTGAGTATTTTACATATAAGCAATCATATAATCCTCAATAGCAAGACTATGCTGGGAACTAGTATTATAGAATTTTAGGTATGGAAGGGTTAATACTACACAGCTAGTAAGTAGCTGAACTAGGATTCTGATCAGAGGTGGCAATCATTCTCATTCAAATGGTACTTTTTTAAATGAGATTATACACAACCGTTACAAATAACACCTACTATTGGCCATTCACTAATTTTGAAATTTTAATCATTGACATTTATGCGATTTTATCCACAACAAGAGAAAAACTATTTAAAATTCACAAAAGAAACACTTTGGATATTTAACATTAGAAACAAACCTACCGGAAATAAAGGCACTTGTCTTTTAGCAGCTTCCTGCAAACAGAAGTAAATACAAGAGGCAAGAGATTATGAAACCAGATCTGCAGTACATTTTATGCATTCCCTTTGCAGAAGAAAAAAATGCAGAATAAATAACTATTTCATGAAACGTTCTTAGGAGAATTATAACTACCTTTAGAAGTAGCTGCAACAGAAGTCAACTCTGAATGTCTTGATTAATACTGCCATCTAATGCCCGATGGTGAAATCCAAATTTAGTTTAGACTGAATATATCCTAGTGCTGTCCTCCAAAATTACTAACAGAAATGGCAGCACAAATTGTATTATCAACTAGAACTCATTAACTTTATCAATCATTTTGAGATAAATTCTAGAAAGAAAGGAGGGCTCAGACTCTTTAAAATTAGAGTCCAACTTAAGGCACTTTTGGTGTTCAGGCTCATTATAAAACTGATTTCATTATAGCTTCCCACAGTGAATAAGACAAAACACCGCAAAGTAGCAACAGTAAAGCCATGTTGATATAGTCAATGTTTGTTCTGGTTTCAGTTTAAATCTTTTTAGTTTCTCAGATTTTTCCCCTTTTTTTCTTGAAAAGGATATCAATAAAATATTTCTTCCCTTGGATAAAACATTTCTTTAGAAATATACCAAACAAAAAAATCCAGTCATGAATTGGGCAGAAGACATGAAAAGAAATTTCACCAAAGAAGACATACTCATGGCCAACAAGCACATGAAAAAATGTTCTGTCTGCATCACTTGCCATCAGGGAAATACAAATCAAAACCACCATGAGATATCACCTCACACCAGTGAGGATAGCAAAAATTAATGACAGGAAACAACAAATATTGGAGAGAATGTGGAGAAAGGAGAATCCTCTTGCACTGTTGGTGGGAATGCGAACTGGTACAGCCACTCTGGAAAATAGTGTGGAGGTTCCTCAAAGAGTTAAAAATAGAGCTACCCTATGATCCAGCAATTGCACTGCTGGGGATTTACCCCAAAGAAACAGATGTAGTGAAATGCTGGGACACCTGCACCCCAATGTTCATAGCAGCAATATCCACAATAGCCAAACTGTGAAAGGAGCCATGATGTCCTTTGACAGATGAATGGATAGAGATGTGGTCTATATGTATAATGGAATATTACTTAGCCATCAGAAAGGATGAATACCCACCATTTGCTTTGATGTAGATGGAACTATAGGGTATTATGCTGAGTGAATTAAGTTAATTGGAGAAAGACAATCATCATATGGTTTCACTCATATGGGGAATATAAGAACTAGTGAAAGGGATTATAAAGGAAAAGGGGAACCAAGTGGGAAAAATAAGACAGGGAGACAAACAATTAGAGACTCCTAACTCTGGGAAATGAACAAAGAGTTGTGGAAGGGGTGGTGGGTGAGGGGTTGGGGTAACTGGTTGATGGGTACTGAGGAGGGCACTTGATGGGATGAGCACTGGGTGTTATACTATATGCTGGCAAATCGAACTTCAATGAAAACAAAAAACAAAAAAATAAAAAATTATAAAAAACTGTATCAGATTCTAAAAAAACATATATATAAATATACCAAAAGAAAATGCAGAAGCTAAGAAAAACCAAAAGTTTGAAGGTAAAACAAGGTGCCAAATACATAAAGAGAGGTACAGAGTGCACATTCACAGATATGTATTAATGTAAATGCATTTTTTTCCATTTTTAACTCCCCTGGATGATTTCCCAATACTTGATTGATAATTATTTATGGATCTAAGTATTGGGTGATCCTGGATGAACAAATTTTAGCTAGGATGTTAAAGATAAAAAGGAAGAATTATTCATTGTAATTTATATATTTGCAATTTAAAGAAACTTGTCTCATCCTTAAAAGCTCCTCTAGTTTTGACATGTTTATTTCATCTTTGCTTAAATTTCATATATTCTAGGTATTATTGCATTTTTATCACCAAAATCTTGGTTAATAATATTCTCTTAATGAGACTGATTGATCAGTTTCACATGGACCATCTCCAACGGAGTGGCCTGAAACAAGGCTCCACCCAGAGCACATGGGGCAAATGGAAGGATACAGTGGGCACAATATCAGGAC
This sequence comes from Vulpes vulpes, assembly GCF_048418805.1. Lineage (NCBI taxonomy): Eukaryota > Metazoa > Chordata > Mammalia > Carnivora > Canidae > Vulpes > Vulpes vulpes. The sequence continues at coordinate 42,252,131 of NC_132785.1, forward strand.
TACAGAAAGGATGTGTAGGTGAACTGCGACCTTGCCATGGTTTATCCACCTAGCATCTCCCATCCTCTTTGCCTTCAGCTCTACTCTGTGGCTGCCCTGCTAAGTCTGACAAGAAAAGTACGGTCACTGATTGCAAAGGGCAGAAAATCTTCCAGAGCTAGAACATTCTCTAGATACAGACTAATTCCATCTTACAACATTTACACAAGTATCTAGGGAAAAGAAAATATGGTATCTATGCAACTCCAAACCAGTTGTTGTTGTTGTTGTTGTTTTAACAAAGAGGTGATTTACTGTTAAAAGTGATTCTAAGAAGTAATAAAATAGCCAAATTTGTAACTAAGTAGCTATATTCAGAATAGCAAGTGGTTTGAGTACAGTCAACCTCTACAGTTCAAATCAGTTTGTTGATGATTCAGCCAAAATCACTTGCTGGGGTACTTGGAATTGAGCACAAAGGAAAGGAAATAACTTGACCTGACATTAATTAATATAACGTTGCTAGGAGCAATTTAGCTTGCTAGATGCAAGACCAAAATTCTTTGAGATTTAACCTTCTGGTATGAAGTACTTCTAAGCAATTTTTAGCAACTCCATGTGGAATTCTTAAAATGCAGAACTAACATTATTAGAATAATGCCTGTGAACCAAGAGTGGGAGAGAGGCAGACATTCATCCTGACAGAGATAAATAACAGGCAAAGTAAATTATTAGCTGGATACTTGTTATAATGAACTAAAGCATCTCACTTACTTTATACACAAAGCATAAAGCAAAAGGAAAAACAACTGCACTGGAATCCACGTGAATGAGTACAATAGTACTTACTAGGGAAAATCTATTTTGTTTTTTTTGTTTGTTTGTTTTTTGTTTTGTTTTGTTTTGTTTTTTAAAAGCTTTCTTTTTTTTTTAATTTATTTTATTTATGATAGTCACACAGAGAGAGAGAGAGAGGCAGAAACACAGGCAGAGGGAGAAGCAGGCTCCATGCACCAGGAGCCCGACGTGGGATTCAATCCCGGGTCTCCAGGATCGCGCCCTGGGCCAAAGGCAGGCGCCAAACCGCTGCGCCACCCAGGGATCCCGGGAAAATCTATTTTGATTGTATCATTAAATTTAAAGCATTCCCTTTAGGCACTGAACACAGCCCTCCAGTGGGCCTTTTATCATAGGCTTAATGTGAAGAGTGCAAAAAAAAAAAAAAAAAAAAAACCACAAAACCCAAAAACCAAACAAACAAACAAAACTTGCAGGCTAATGTATTTAGCATCTAAGGTTCTCCTCACTTTGTGGTTGGAACATTGAAAATAGACACTCAGAAAAAAATATCAGCATTGCATTCCTCAAAATAACTTCAAAAATAATGTGGAAATATGAGAAAGACTAAAGGGAAGGGCTTTACTTCCGCGTGTACTGATTTTCTATCCATTCAGGTTAGTGAATTTCATTGGCATTAGGGATGAGAAGGCCCATTCTCTCTCTAGACTTCATGCAAGACAAAACCCATAGTATAGGTCACTTGAAAAAAATAAGTTATTTATCACAAACTGAAATGAACATTAAAGTTTTATGAGAGTATTGATTGCCTGTGTTTTGGGAAAATTGCCTCTTGTTGCCCTGATTTTTCTGTTTAAAAAACGGAATTATCCATCAGTGATTAAAGTTTACCATCTGAGTAGCAATCCCTAATCTTCTTAATTCTTTTTGGTGTTACATATCCCTTGGGTAATCTGATGTCACCCCTGAAAAATCTGCATACTCATCCCTTCAGTTCTGTATGGTTCAGTGATACACAGAGGCTTTCTTCAGTTTAATAATGTGATGATAAAGGAATATAATGACTAAGAGCAATTCTGGAATAAGGTTTGGATGGTTTGAGGTCACTATGTACAGCTCCATGAAGATTATGAGATGAATGGTATCCTGGTCCTGAGGGTATTTGAATTCTGACACTTTGGGGGATCCCTGGGTGGCGCAGCGGTTTGGCGCCTGCCTTTGGCCCAGGGCGCGATCCTGGAGACCCGGGATCGAATCCCACGTCGGGCTCCCGGTGCATGGAGCCTGCTTCTCCCTCTGCCTGTGTCTCTGCCTCTCTCTCTCTCTCTCTCTGACTATCATAAATTAAAAAAAAAAAAAAAAAAGAGTTGAATTCTGACACTTTGTTTCATAAGCTCCATGACCTTGGTTAAGTTCTTAGCCTTAGTTTGTTCATCTTAAATCCTGTATCACTGTTTTGAGTATACCAAGATTAGCACCTATAAAATGCTTTAAATGAAAAGAGCCTGATACATAGTAAGCACATACTAAATTTAGGTTGTTATCACTTTGTTCAAGTTGGAACTAGTAAAATCTTATAGATTGACATTTCAAGCTATTTTTCTAATATTTCATTGCCAACCTCTTGGATATTTTTTTCTACCTGCTTGTACTGTGCACATATTATTTCCTGTTCCCTTTCCCTGAAATGTTCTATTTTTCCCACAGCCCTTTTCATCCTCATAAGCTACTACTCAGTGTTTAATACCCAGCTCAAATACCCTTCCACTGAAATGACTTCTCCAATTCCCTTAGAGTTAGCTGTTCCTTTTCTACACTTATAGCATATATTATGTAATTCATCACATTATACTGAGATTTTAAATCTTCCTTTTCGATTGTGACCTATTTATATTTCTGTTCCCAAGACTGGCAAAAATGAAAAGTTTGACAACAGGTGGATATGGGTAAATGGAAAGAAGAAAGGAAAGGAGAGAGTACTACGGAAAGAAAGGAAGGCAGACTGGTTGCATGGGCTGCTTCAAATCACAACTAGATAAAAGTGAACCCAATATCTCCCCCCTACCTCCAAATATCCTTTGTAGTTCTCTGTATTTTTTCAATACAAATGCCATCTCCTACTCCTAGGCTCAAAACTAGTCTTAGTTTATTATTTCTTCTTCAATCCCTTTATAAAGTTAACCAATTAGAAGCCCATCTCATCTCTCTCCACAAAATGTCTAAATCTGTCTACCCCTTGTTATTCCTTTTGCACTATTAGTTTAGAATTTACATCTAAACTATTTCAAACCTTCCTAATTAGTACCCCTTTTTGGTCTCTTCTATATTCTCCCTACTGAAAAATTAATTTTCCTAGAGAAAAACTAATTGTGTCGTGTTCTTGCTAGAAAACCTCCCAGGGCTCCCCACTGCCTGACATTGATCATGCTCCGAAGTGGGCCCCAGCTGACTTATCCAGCATTCTCAATTTTTTTCATATTTATCCTATACTCTTGTCACATTTCTTTAACTCTGTACCTTTGTCTTCTTACTGCATACCACATATTTGTTCATGGTCATTCTCTTCTCCAAAATCTTTCCTTTTATTAGCTCATCTAAGTCTTTTAATTAATAGCGATTGATTTATCTGAGGCCCAAGACCAATGATTCTTAGCTTATGGAGTGATAGAAATCACTTTCATATTTAAAAAACTAATTGTTGAAGATCTCCAGGTCTGTCAGAAATGGGTGAAGGATATAAGATTTTCACCTACTTACAGGTTAATAAGTTAGCCTGTGATTGCTGCATGGATGCTGTTGGAAGGCAAGAGTCTCCTAGACCTGAGACTAAAGATGTTTTAATCCTGTTAGCACAAGAAACAATGTGAGCATCAGCACATGGGTTTTCTTAGCCCTTTTGTCCCCAGTCTTGCCAGGGCAACATTGCTGGCCCAGATAGGTGTTACTCATGCACTAGATTTGCTTCACAAATAAGAACCCCAGAGACAAGGCTCAGCAATATTTTTGAGTGAGTAGCAAACACTGTAGCAAGTAATAAACAGCTACACCTCCTTTCTCCAGGGAGCATGGAATTGCAAGGATGTCAGGGTATGATTCTCCTGACCTACTAGCTGTCTGTATAGTTATCTATAGAAATAGCTCTGGACTAGGAGATAGATAAGTCTGGCAGTCTGATACACTCAGCAGTATGCAGGAATATTCAAGACCCATGATGGACTGTCCTTAATGATATTGAGTGACGAACCTCATGACAAACAAGTATACATTAATGAACTTTTGTTAGTCATAAGAGTTATCTCACTACATTTAAAAAATAGTTATACATTTAATTTTTAAAATGTGTTATTCAATCTACAGATAATGCAACTTACATTTCTGTGGTTGTTGAGGGTCTGTAATATAAGTAAGTTGGAAACCATTAATTTTTTGTTGTAAAGCTCTTTGAGGGCTCACACTGCATTTTGCTGTCTTTTTGTTTCCCATGGCCTACCACAATGTTTTGTTTGTCTTTGCTATTTAATAAATATCTTTAAAGAAGAAAATGAAGTTAGAGTTTTCCAGTAAATTGGAGTAAAAACTGCAGAGATAAGTTTCCCTAAACAATATCAATGAAGACTACTGACTTTGAAAATAATATGAGACAAAGACTATCTGTGTTCAGATTCAATATGTTGGGAGGTAGGTTCATGTATGAGTTTTTGATCTAGCGAGAAAAATCTAAAATGAGGAGAAGAAGGGTTAAAGTTTATGTCTACTGCCTTCATAGGAATCAGTACAATAGTCAAAATTTCTATTCCCTGGTTACTGAATTATGGAGAAGTGTCAATTTCATAATACCTGACTGTATTTACTTCTAATTTAGGTCAACTGTAAGCTTTTGTAGAAGAGTAGGAACATGTCTTAATTACTTTTGTATCCCCAACATACTCAAACACAGGGCATTCATGTATTTTACCACATTGGTTTGTCCCAACAGCTCCTTGAGGCAGGTTCCATTATTGCCATTATTCAGTGGTGGAACTGAGACTCAGGAAATTTATGTGACTTTACCAAAGTCACAGAACTGGTAAACGATGTTGTTGGAACAGAACTTCTACTCAGTACTTAAAAGTACAGTAATGGATTTCAGCTGACCAGATTCAAATCCAGCTTATCGGGTGGTCTGTGTGGCCCAGTTGGTTAAACATCTGCCTTTGGCTCAGGTCATGATTCCGGAGTCCTGGGATCGAGCCCTGTGTCAGGCTCCCTCCTCAGCACAGAGCCTGCTTCTCCCTCTGCTCCTCGCCCTGCTCATGCTCTTTCTCTTCCTCTCTCTCAAATAAATAAAATCTTAAAAAAAAAAAAATCCAGTTTATCACTGTGTGACTCTTCTGTGTCCCAATTTCATCATCTGTAAAATTGTGGCCACTGACTAGATATAGTAAATGCTCAACAAACCTATGAATTATTGTGATTCTATAAATGTCATACTCCAGATCCTACAGTAGCAGTTTTGATCACAAAATGTTTTAAAGATAATGTTCAGGAATTATCCAGGATATCACATACTTTCATTTTCATACATTTGTCCTAGTGACATATCCCAGTAAGATTGATAGTAAATAGTTGGTCTGACAATAAAGTCCTCTGGTGTTTAATTTTTCATTTTTATGTTTTTAGTTTGTCTACTAAAGAGTTGTCTAGTCAGAGTGCAATTTTTTGTCATAGCATTACATACAACATATAAGAAGTAAAGCTTTCAATTTGGTATTTTTATTTTATTTTATGATTGATTTAAAATGGAAAAGTCAAAATTTGAGCAGATGGTTAAGATTTGACTATATTTTTCTTTGGTATATAATAGAATTCATACAAAACATATTAAAAGTCCTGAGGCATAACATTTAATAGCCAATGAAAGTTACTTCCAATACTGACTATTTAGTAAAAGTATCATGGCAGAGCTCAAATAGAGTTAGAATAGTAGAGCTCAAATAGTAGAATAGAGCTCAAATAGTAGTAGAATATAATCAAAAGATCCAGATTCTAGTTTAAGTTTTTCTCCTAACAAATAGTGTTATTTGATGCATTATACCTGTCTGGGTCTCAGTCTCCTTATCTACAAAAATGAGGATACGGCTAACCTCTGCAGTGGATGCTACTGGGGCCTCACTGCTGTAGATAGAAAAAAAAATGGCCACACATTTTTTTCGTTCCTTCCATAAAGAGGTAGAGTCTATTTCCTAAATTCCTTGAATGTGGACTGGTCTTGTGACTTCCTTTAACTAACAGAATTTGTCAGAATTTCTTTGTGCCTGTCCTAAGCCTAGGGCTCAAGAAGCCATGCAGCTTCCATTAGCATGGTAGCTTCCTCTACCATGCAAGCCAGCCAAACTATCTTGCTTCCATTAGCATGGTAGCTTCCTCTACCATGCAAGCCAGCCAAACTATCTTGATAAATCAGGGTCAGCAAACTTATTACTGTAAAGAGTCAAGTGGTAAATATTTTAGACTTGGGGAATCATGTCGTGTCTGTCAAAACTACTCAGCTGTGCCGTTTTAAGTAATAAGGAGCCATAAACAATACATAAACAAATGAGCATAGTTGTACTCCAATAAAGCTTTATTTACAAAAACCAAATTTGCAATTGGTAGATCTCTGTGGTAGATAAGATGAAATCGTATGATGAGAAGCCAGTCACCCCAACTGTCACAGCCATCCAAGCTGAGACCCCAGATGTGAATGAGAACAGCTGGGACCTCCTAAGACCTAAAGGATCACTCAGCTGAGCTCCCATCCAACGGTCAACCTAAGGAAATGTGAAATGTCAAAAATCTCTGCAGCATTAGACCAGTAAGCCATTTGTTACACTGTAAAAACTTAATGATGCACACATTTTAATCTTTACCAGTCTGGAGTGCCCATTCTCCAGCTCCTCCGAGTTTTCCGAGGGCTCAGGGCTGCCCCCTACTCCTGAGAATTGCCTTCCCGGGTAGATTCCACCGCCCCAGAGGTAAGCCACAATAAATGACTGAGGGAAAGTACAGCCAACCTCCTGCCTCAAGAAGGGGCCAACTCTTTGCTCCAATTCCTATTCCACAAGCTCCCTCTGAGAACAGGCTGAAGCTAGTTTCCATCTGAAATCTTGCTTAGCTAGCTGAAGCCCTATCTTGCTTCCCTTACTCCCCTTCTCCTGCAGGTAACTCTGCAATAAACCCCTTACACAGAAATCACCCTCTCATGTTTCTGCTTTCAGGAAGCCTGATTAAGATAACTTCCAAGAATCACTTTGTTAGCAATCATAATCAAAAGGCAGCCTGGGATAAAAGACTAAAATGCAAATGGTTAGGCCAATGGAATAAGCCAAAAAGACAAACTTGAACCCACTTTAAGAAATAGCAAAAAGACCCCTTCCTCTACTTTGCTAGCCAGCCTGAGCCATCCTAATAGATCAGGGTCAGCAAACATTTTCTGTAAAGAGCCAAATGAGAAATATTTTAGGATTTGGAAATCATAGTCTTTGTCACACTACTAAACTCTGCCAAGTTACTAATAAAGCAGACATAGACATATAAACAAATGAGCTGATCACAGGGAGTGATCTACAAACCCTCAAATGCCTTAGTTTGAATCTAGGAGTGCAAGTAAGGGAAGGGAAATTCAAAGTAGAATTTCTTGAAATAAAATTAATTCTGGTAATTTTACTCCACTTAGTACCGTTTTCTTAAAATTAGTGAAGTCAACTAAATTTTTAACATAGATACATCGTTCCCCAAAACTTGTCCTATTGAACATTGTCCTCATAGCACTTATGGTTTTTTGAGTCCCAAGTCCTTTCTTCTCTATTCACTTCTCTTTCACTCACGGAGAGGAAAAACAAACTAATCCACCACATTATGGGAAAATAGAAACTATTAATGAATTAATGCACATATATTACATTGAGATTATCAGATGGAGGGTACTTTATAAATACAATATACCTATTACCATTATTAGGCAGACAACATTCTGAGTATTTTGAGTAAAAAAAAAAAAAAGAAAGAGAAAAGGAAAGAAATATTGCCAGCAGCAGATTCCCTGCAAACTGGGAATTGGGTAGCTGGCAAAAAGAGATCTGAAGAAAGTCTAAAGAAAACTTAATGACAGCAGCAGGGTTTCCCTTTCAAAAGAAGAGAAATAAGGAATTGTCAAAAAGGAAACATTACAAACTAGCAGAGTGAAGTATGTGGAAAGAATCTGTGAGAGATGTGATATAGAAACAGACAGAAAGCTTAAATCTAGAGGCTAAAAAAGGAATATATGAGAAAAGAAACTGCATTTATTGGAACAGATGAAGATGACTCTCCTATGTTGTTATGGCTCTTGGAGATTGAAATCCTCAGAAAGAGCATTGTGAAGAATAAAACAGGGACACCTTGACAAGCATATAGTAGAATTTATACATTCCTGGACATTACACAATTAAAAAATAAAAATTTAAACTAATATTTTCATTTTAAAATGTCACCATTTCAATTGCTTGATTTTTTTTCTTAGTCATAATTATATTCAAACAAAACCAGTTCTGTCACACTTGCTTTCTTAAAGGAAAGAAGAAGGAAAGAACAGAGAACATATCTCAAAAAATACAAGCTTCATTTTGAAACCCTAAGTACATCATCCAAATTTTCTACATTTCAGTTTCCTCATCTGTAAATGAGAAGTTCAGGAAATGTTTTGAAATTCAATAATTCTTAGGAAAATACTGGGTTTCTATTACATGAATACTAACTGGAGGAAACATTCTAAATGGGATTTTAAAGTCAGATTGCTGTTTGTAACCTTAGAATACAACTTAGAAAAGCAATACTTTCTGTGTTGCCTGAAATCATAAACTAAAAGTACTCAAGTAAGCTAATTTTGTACAGCTGGAAAGAGATCTAAGGATGTATGTTAATTTAATGACTGTTTAGTATAGGAAATTATAGCTTCAATAATTTATATGAAGTTATATATTCATTAAGGTTTTACAGCATTTCAAAATGAGTTATTTTAAGATCAGGAACTAAAAATAGTGGCACTTTTCTTCACAGAAACCAGAGATAAGTATATGGCAAAGCACAATTAATCTAAAGATTACTTGGTTTTAGTGTTTATGCAAACTAAGAGTTACAAAAAATAATAAAGCACTTTGAGTTACGTGTGTGTATATTTACAGAGAATGAAAAAATATGCAAGATTGAAAAAAAGAAACAACTAGATTCCCTTTAAAATGGGCTGGAGGGCTTGGGGAAGAATTGCTATGGATAAGCTTGACTCAGTCATAATCAAGAGGAAGGAGATAAAAAGGAAGATGAGGATAAAGATGGCAAAAGAGAAGAGACAATTAAGAAGTAAAGTGCCAGAAGGAGTGAAAGCAGTGAGGATCCTATACTCATATACAGAGGAATCAGGCTGGAAATGCAGAGAAACCGTGTTCCCCAGAGACATCCAGGAAGGGAGAAGAGGAGGGCAAATGTAATTATTTTCCAAGGCATTCGGTTTTTCATGAGCTCTAATTCTGGTCTTTTGTCTGATTCTAAACCACACCTTCTTGGCCACCAGCATGTGGAACAAGTACTTCTTGACCTCAGGTAGTTCAACTGCTTTTCCCTGTGCTGCAAGTTCTATGTCCATTTTGATATCCACCCTCTGTGTACTGGTATTTCATAGATCTGATAGGGTTCCAAAATGGATTTCTGAGTTGAGATCATCAAATTACTATGAATATTCCCATCTGAAATGTCATCTATTTTTCACTCTCCTGAAACTATCCACCTGCACTCCCACAGTTGTGACTATTTGGTTATCACAAAGTATTTGAATTGTCTAATCAAGATATTCAATATATGCTACAGTCTAGATTGCTGTGATATAAAATATATATAAAGTATCCCCTTCCCTTTCAGTGTGAACTATTTGCACTTAAATTACTTATTATTTAGGCATCAATGCATTATATAATAGATATACTTAATTATGTATGATTTTATAATATAAATATGTGTGTATAGTTGTATTAATAACAATGTTGGAGATTTAAAATAAATTATCATGTTATTAATACCAAAACCATGTATTTTTTAAAATTACTTTAGATCCTGATTAAGTATCTTGCTCTCAAAATCTTTCTATTAAATGCAAGATAATGGGGCACCTGGGTGGCTCAATTGGTTGGGCATCAGACATTTGATTTCGGCACAGGTCCTAATCTCAGGGTTGTGAGATCAAGTCCTGCATCAGGCTCCGTGCTCAGTGGAGAGTCAGCTTAATATTCTCTTCCTCTCCGTCTGTCCCTCCCCACGCTTATGTGCGCTTTCTCTCTCTCTCACAAATGAAGAAATCTTTAAAACAATACAAGATAACATTCTCAATTTCCTATGATTATTTTGTTGCCAAATAGTAACCGTTGTCATTTAATAAAATAATGAGAACTACTTTTCTCATTAATAAAATGAATCACTATCATTTGAGAGTCTTTGCTTGAAACTTGTATAAAAAATTTGGAAGGAAATGAACAGTAAATGTTATTTTGGTTATATGAAGAATTTGCTTCTTGTTTAATTGTCCTCTGGACTAGTTTAGTTATAACTGATGTCCTTTTGAAATTGAAGTTTCAGTGACATCTACATTCTCCCTTAGGTCATCTAGTAATCACTTAAAAATGGAATAATATGGACTGAAGTTTAATTAATGAATAAAGTTGCACTGTTATTCATAAGTTTGTGTTTAAATATTAGTGGACACTTTTAAAATGAAAAGAACATGGTTTAATTGGATTCTGTTATCTTTCCAATTTTATTGGCAATTTTTAAAAGAAAATGAAACACCTTAACTGAAAAACAAAGGTCATTTGCATTGTTCAGTAATCCTTTTTAATACTTTAATGAGAACATTCATGTCAAAATTTATATATATTTCCTGCACTTTAATCTCTTTACCTTATTAAATATACTCTCATCACTTATGTTAAATATAAAAATAAATTGCAAATGACCTACAAATCACATTTTAAAATAATATGTAATTATAACTTCAAATGTTATAAATGCAGAAGAAATCTGCTAGAATCCTTGATTTTTGTGGCAAAAATCTATGCTACTTTTTACAAAGAAAAAATGCTGATTCCTAGACATATATATGAATATAGAATTATAATATATATTTGTAATGCATTAAGTGTAATATTATATACCTATATCCCTCTATTTTAATTAAACAATACTACTCATTCATTGATTTAATTACCATATATGAAACACCTATCATATACCAGGCACTATGCTAGAGAAAATAATTTGACATTTCAGATAGCTAAATTTCTGACATGACAAAGTCTGTTTTTACATGAACATCATCACCTTTGAACACCTTCTGATGAAAAAAATGAATCTTAACATTTTAAGTTAACATATGCATGGTATAATAGACCCAGTATGGGTTTTGACCAAAGACTGACATGGTTTCAAATACTTGGGTCACTTACCACTTACTGGATATATGATTATGTCAGTTACTTAAACTTTCCAAGCCTCAGTTTTCTCACGTGCAAAATAGGAAAATTAGTATAGTTGGGTGTTTTTTCTTTAGTGTCATTATTGCATGATGGTTAGACACACACACACACACACACACACACACAAACACCTAGCATGATACCTAATGCCTCCTAAATACTACTCAAAGGCAGTTCTTATGAAATATCAAAGCTGTGACTTAGGAAAGATAATGTACAGTGTACTGTAGTAGTGTCCTATTGCTGCACTAACAAATCACCACAAACTTAGCGACTTAATACAAATTTGTGATCTTACAGATTTGTAGATCATAAATTCAACACAGGTCTCACCAGGCAAAAATCAAAGGGATGGCATTCTTTTCTGGAGACTCTAGGAAAGAATCTGTTTGCTTGCCTTTTCCAATCTCTAGTGGCCACCTGCATTCTTTGGCTTATGACCTCTTTTAAAAAAGGAAGTAACAGTGTATTGAGTCCTTACATTCATCTCTCTGTCCACAGGCAGAAAAGATTCACCACTACTAAGTCTTCTGTGACTGAATTGGGCTCACAGAGATAATGCGGGATAATCTTCCATGTCTCAAAGCCTGTAATCTTAATTACATCTGCAAAGTCCCTTTTGCCACATAAGGTAGCATGTTCATGGGTTCTGGACATTAGAGCATCAACGTCTTTAGAGAGCCATTATTCTGCCTACTGCAGATACCATGGGACCAACTAGAAAGTGTCTGTATTGTGGCAGGAACTCAAAGGTAATGGCAGTTTGTACTGAACATTGCTGGCAATATGTTAGTCAATCCTGAAGAAGGTTTCATTTCTTCCCTTACCTACATGAAAGCACAGTTTGAGAAAATTCTGCTAATTTAGAAGCAATCATAACATGGACTACCTATAAGGGAATGGTGTGCAAGGGGAATCAGAATCTAAAATAAGTCCATTTATGCTGGAATCCTTGGGCTTTCTGAAACTACCTACATATAATAATTATTATATCCTATGGCTGCAACTATCTGGACCTTTACTGTTTAACATTTTATGCTTTCTGATAATATCATACCCCATGTCCCTCTTAACAGTCTTAGCAAGATGACATGACTGGTTTGAGTATCTTTAGGAGCATGAAGGGAACAGATGACTTTACATGGGTCTACCAGTGGTTCCATCATGTCACTATCTCACATTGTCTGCCTCCTGAACAAAGATATGATAAACAATTCAAGTAAATCATTTGTTGTCTATATTTAATCCCCTTCATCTTATAAAGGAAAGAATATACTTGCCATTTTAATAATCATTGAAATCTAGTGGAAAATCCATTTAGCCTGGTCTAAAAATCAAAGAATTTAACTCAACTTCATTAAAAACTCACAAATATTTTTGGTATATCTACAAAGTTCCAGACACCAAGTTAGACACCAGAACCTCAGTAGATGAAATCAGTACATACACTGCACTCAAAGGGGCTGCACTATAATGAAGGTTGAAAATCTAGAGACTCTACCATCCCAACCCCTCATTTAAGCATTAAGGGACTGAATTCCAAAAAGATTTAAATGCGACCGGTTTCACCTTTGATGCATAATCCACCTTCATATCCACTAAAGTAGAATTCATTAGCAAGATTGGATTTTTGAGATTAGAGAGGTCAGGGCATTCAGCAGAACACTGATTCCAATTATCCTGGTAATCCAATAAAGAAAGGTGGTACGAAAGATACCAAGCACATTAATATTATTAGAGAAGCAGTAACAGAAATAACTATGGCTCCCTCGTCAAACACTCCGGGTTTTCATTCCAGTCCAGCATGTTAGCCTGTGATCTTCAGTGAAATGCTTGACCTTTCTAAGCCTCACATACCTCATTTGCAAAGCATGGAGACAATGTGGCATAGGGGATAAAAACCCAGCCTTCTGGCTTCAGAATTACATGAATTTGAATTTTGATTCTACCACCTTCAAACTGGGAGATCTTGGGCACATCACATTCTATAATATTAATCCCACTAATATGGGAAAAATAATCATGCCTGCTTTACAGGTTTGTTACAAGAAGTAAATGAAAGATATAGAGCACCAGGGACAATGTCTGATCATGACAGGCAATCAATAGATGGTAACCAGTGTTATTACATTTAGAGTTTGCAAATGTGAAGATTAATAAGAAATGCAGATAATTTTCCCCATAAATGACAGTGTTAGAAATTTCTGCATTTTAATAATAATTCCAGATTTTAAAAGTTTCTATAACCATGGACCCTGTCCTCATCACTATATCGTTAATTTTTTGCCATTTTGCGAAGTGGGAATTTGACTTTAGAAAGGTCCAAATGGTTCAGGATCATATATTAAAGTGGGAATGGAGAAAGAATTCAAACTAAGTGACCCCTGGCTCTCTGTTCACTGCTTTACCTGTTAAATTATATCACCTTGGCAGTTTAACAGTACACTGGAAACATTTTCAAGGAAGAATATTTATATATACAACTCTTGGCAACATAAATATTTGTCTGAATTTATCCTGCTCTAGGCCAATCGACACCTTATGAAACTTGTGATTTAAAAGGCTTGGATTTTTATTCTTGCAATGTTAATATAATGGAAGACAATTCTATATCTCCAGCAGGAATGATTTTACAGGCGTTAAGCAGGTGGCAGAATATATAAACTTTACCTTTCTTAACATTTTAAAACAATTCATATAGTTTTAAAGCATGTATATTTTTGTATAATTTAAATAGTGAAACTATTAATGACAAACAAGGTTTGCAAGAAATGGGAATTTGAGGCATTTTGTTTACATTGAGTTAGGTACATATAAACTTTGATAAATGCTAATGGGAGTTACCAACATGCATTCCTTTCATAGCAATGGAAGAACATTCTGTACAATTCCAAATAACCCTTTTAACCTTGTGAAAAATGAATAAAGAACTGGAGTGTGTAAAGCACTAGAGCATAATAGGAGCAGAAATAAGTGAACTTATTCCAGTTCATTTTCAGGCTAAATAGTAAAAAATAATTCTGAACTAGTACAATTCATGAGGCTTATACCTTAATGGTACTTTCCTCTTGAACTAGTCAATAAAGAACACCCTTATTTTTTACTACTTATTTGTCCCTAACAAAATTCTGGCTTCCTTCCTTATCTTATGTACTTTCATAATACTATATTGAATTAGAAATATAATTAGGAAGTATCTACTAATCTCTCCCACAAGTATGTATTTAATACCAGGTGTCATTTATAATAATAAGTAAGACAACTGTTCCTGCCCTCTAGGAACATATAGTCTGGCAGGGAGAGCAGAAAATAAGTAAAAGATATCAATAATGTGTGATCAAAGCAAAGGTACACAATGTGATAGCTAAGGCATGGGTAAGTGGGGTGTTCTGGAAATACGCAGAAGTAAAATATGAATATATCCAAGGATTCTAATCCTAGGCAGAGAGCACCTACTGAGCAAGGCACTGGCATTATAAAATACATACTGAGGCACTAGTGTCCAGGAACTTCACTATGATTTGGAAGATACAACCCAACATTCTCTCTCCTTTTCCCTAGAACCAAACTACCTCCTAAACATCTCTACTTGGATGTCCCACCATAGCTAACACAATGTGCAATACTGAATTTGCTTTCTCTTTCTGTCCCCAGTCCTGGTCCTCACCTCATGCATTCTCTATCTCAGAAACTAGCCCAACCCATTCACCCATTCAGTTACTAAATTAGAATCAGGGGATGCATGCTTAGGGGCTCTTCCTGACTCTTCTCTCACTCCAAAACCATAAAGCAATGTTTGGGAAGCTGAGTGTGAAGGAGGTGGGATTAATTCATGAAAGTGTTGAGTGATAGACTAAAAATCATGGGCACTATCCTGCATATAATTGTAAGTTATTAAATCATGGCCAGCATTGCCATGAAAGAACATATTTCATATATATATATATATATATAATTATCATTAAAATTAAATATGCATTGACTAACATCTGCCTAGAAAACATTATAGGGAGAACATTTTTTTAAATCATGAATGCATTCTGAAAACATCAATGGGAAGGGATCATCATTAAGTAAACGTATGCATACATATACATGTATAGCATATTCTAAGGTGAAATATAAAAGGTTATTCATTTTTACAAATAATCATAGCAGATAATACACGTCGAATGATGTTGTCTCTTGAAAGCAGTTGTGTCAGTGGACAATGGAGATAAGTGTTTAGGAGGAAGGACTCTTGAATCAAATAGGCCTTCACTGACATCCTGCCTGTGCCATTTGCCTACTGTGTGTAGGCAAAATTTTGTTGTGAGGATTATATAAAGTAGTATATTTGAAGCACTGAGTAAGAATTCAACAAATTGTTACTACAACTAGCTTCCAGAGAGAGGCCAACGAGGAAAATTATC
Organism: Vulpes vulpes; assembly: GCF_048418805.1. Lineage (NCBI taxonomy): Eukaryota > Metazoa > Chordata > Mammalia > Carnivora > Canidae > Vulpes > Vulpes vulpes. The sequence goes on from NC_132785.1 coordinate 42,267,837, forward strand.
CAGTTGAATACACCTAGAAATGCTAGATAAAAATTCACCTGAATGCATGGTTGAAAGTTCAAGAAAGGAGAATTTGCAGGAGTCAGAAACAAAAGAGAATTGAAACTGAATGCAGTAAATGAATAGGACAGGCAGCTGTTCTTTGTTTGTGAGTTGTTGATGTGGATAGTCTTTGTAAACTTGGGACCTGGGTTTAAATATCTGTGAAGGGCAAGAAATAAGGTCCTTGGCCCATGCAAAGTAATAAATTAGAACCAGAACTACTGTTTTTATAAATCTGGGTCCTCAAAATGTTTCATTCTCAGTGAAAAGCAAACTAGGAAAAAAGGCACTCACAAATTCAAAGTGCTAACAAGGAAACTCTATCTCTGCCATGAGTTGTAGTGGGGGCAAATCTAAAAACCATAGGCCAGCACCCTAGATAGGTATTAGTTTCAGGAGTTGAATCAGCAGTGGACTCCTCCAAAGCCTGTGTTTTTTGATGTGTTTTAAATCTCAGTTTCTTCACCCATAAAACAAGAGGTTGGGAAAATTCGTATCTTCCTGTCCACCTTTAAAACAACATGGCTATCATAAATGTCTTAAATGTTAGTTTTTTAAACTCAATAGTTCAAAAATTGACAGACATAGCATACTGTGTAAATGAATACCTGAAATATTAATGCTACTTACCATATAGGACCCTTATATTTCTAAGGTAGTGAAAGTAATAAGTGAGGTAACTACTGAAAACAGGATTTGTTTTTACACCATTGCCTTCTTTAAGGTAAAATGGTTATAATTTCTAAGTCATAGTAAAAAAGACCAAGAAAAATCAGTGATAATAACATTCAGATTTGTGCTATGAAGACCCACTGCAATTGTCTTTAATACACTTGATCAACTACCTCACTAAAAAATATTACTTTACCATTTTAATAAACTGAAGTACAGAAAATAAAAACTCATGTCTAGAATTTTGAATCATGAAATTTCATAGATTAGACTTTAGTGATCCACCTTACCTAATACTTATTTTTAAGATGAAGAAAATGAACTTAGGAAAATTAACTTTTCCATGGTTCCTCGATTTTAAAATACTATCTGTTCTCAATGAGGTGTCAGGGTGTCATCCAGACTCTATAGGTCTCAAAACAAACAACAAACAAAAACTATAACAATTAGTACAAAATCTCTCCTGGGGATGAATATAATACCGGATTTGTCCTTAAAATATTACATGTAAAACTAGCATTATGCAATAGATATCATCAGGTCTTTTAGGGCATAATTTTAATTGGTTTGAAAACTAGTAGCAAGTAGATTTTGCTCTATTTATAACATTAAAAGGTTGGATTTCATGCATTTCTTACATTCAGCCACCAAAAGATATGTCAGCTCTGAGTTGTTAGGAAATGTTGCCGTATTTTAAAAATGAAAGCTGAAGAGCCAATTAAAAATATTATTATTAAAAATTTGAAGTTTCTGATAATTAAATATATTTTTATCTTCCAGCTTGATGAAATACTCCTAGAGGAACTTAATATGAAATGGATGGCCAGCTGGGAAAAAGGGATTATTTGAAATGTATGTGTCTGTGAGGTCCTTAATGTCAAGGGAGAAAATGTTGTTGTTTGTGTCCTTGTATGAAGTTTATTTTGTAAATGTTTCATGGACACTTGGGAAGTTTTTTTTACTATTGATGAGTTCTGACCTAATCAATTAAATTACTTTCTGTCTCCACTATAATGTTCACTTCGAAAATATGATTAAAGAAATTAAGAACTTTTTTTTTCCAAACCAGCCAATTGAGTAAATTTCATGAACATTATAGAATATGTTCAGTTTACATTGTCTAAATGTTCTAAACATTCTATGTACCTTTGAAAGATGCTTGAGCTGCCTGATAAATAGGGTTATCAATTTCGCTAACTGCAGTTAAATAGGTTTTAAAAAAAGAATGAAGAGATAACATTAATTTATGTATATTGAATAAATCTTTATAGATTACCTAACTGTATTCAAAATATATACTATATGACCAATAAGATCCATAGATTAAGAAGCTAGGTAAGCTTATATTACATAACGTCTCATTATTTTTCTTCATAAACTACAGTGAGATCTTTAATTTTATTTTTTCTTAACTCTTACCACAACAAAGAAAGAAAATGGACTTTTTGAAAGAATACAAACAGACTAGGCATTACAATCCAGGAAAAATATACTTCTTTGTTTGGTACTATAAACACATACATAAAACAGCCAAAGTGAAAAAAATAAGAATTGTTGAGTTATAGGCTCCTATCTCTGAACATGGCAGGGAAATAGAAATTAGAACTGAAATGGGTAAAATCATTGAGTGTACAGCCACAATTTCAGGAAAGAAATGCAGAATTTCAGTTACAATATTGTGTTTACCCTCTGGGTGAGTTATATGACCTCCATATAGGTCTGTGTTCTCATTTCTGTCCCAGGATAGTGATACTTTTATATGAGAAACAAAGAAAAATAATAATACCTAATGCTCACTGAATAGTGACTAGAGACCAGCAAAACACTTAAAGCATTTTACATCTACTAACTCATGCAATCCTCATAAAGGCCTTTTGAGGTATGTAATTCTATCTCTCCATTTAACCAATGAGAAGATGAAAGCAAAGCAAGGTTAATTTGTGATTCTTTTGTTAGAAAACATGGGCAGTTTGAATACAGGCCATCCATCTCTTAAGACTGGTGTGTGTATGTGTGTGTGTGTGTGTGTATTTGAAAATATACATAATGTAAACTTTACCATTTTAACTATTGTCAAGCATGCACATTAGTGGTATTAAGTACATTCACAATATTGTGCAACCATCACCACCATCCATTTCCACAACTTCTTTGTCATCCTGAAGAGAAATTCTGTACCCTTTAGATAATAAATCCTCATTCCTCTTCTCTCCAGACCCATAATTTGTCTTTCAAATTACTTCTTTTTGGGTAAATAAAGTAAAACTGAATCTCTTTAATAAAGAGGAAGCACAAAAACTGAAAAAGAAAGAAACAAAACACCAAATATCAGCAAAAATTATATTACCAAAAATCCTTTATAATGAAAAGTCTAAAGGATGTATTTCAGGCAGAATGAAAATAATCCCAGAGGGAAGTTGTGAGTGCAAGAAGGGGGAGTTATGAGTAAAGGTATTGTTAAATTTGTGATTAAATCTAAGCAAATGTTGAATGTATAAAATATTTAATTTCTGACATTAAAAATGTAATAGAAATAAATTATCAGCCAACAGTGCTATGTAAATTGAAAAGGAGATACGATCAGAGTTAAAGCATCTAAGATTCTATTTTTTTTTTTATTTTTCAAGAGGAAAGTAAATACTTTGACAATTCTAAACTTTGTTAAGTATGAAGTTTAAAATAAATAGAATAGCTTCTAGAAGAATAGACAAAGATATATAACCCACTAAACAAATTGAGAAGAAAAAAGTAAAATGATAAAAAAGAAGACATAAACTCAGTCTAAATGAACATAAGAAAGATGAAAGAAACGCACATACCTACCAAAACAAAACAAAAGCAAAAAATGATTGATACAGTTATAGTGGAACTTAAAACTTGATACATACCACAAAATATTTACATTAGAAAAGTAAAAACACCAACATTAGTGAGTTTAGCTCAAAAATTTAAAGAAACAAACACAAAGGACGTAGAAGGAAAGGAATATCAAAGATAAAATCATAACTTAATGAAAATTTAGAAATACAATGAAAGTAATCAGCAAAGCCTAAAGTTGAAAAGATTTGAGAAAATTAATAATATATGAAAACTCCTGGCTTGATTAATCAAAAGACACAATATAAAAAATATATTTGGGTTTTTTTAAAGATTTTTTTTTATTTATTCATGAGAGACAGAGAGAGAGACAGAGATATAGGCAGAGGGAGAAGTAGACTCCCCACGGGGACGCCAGTGGGAGACTAGATCCCAGGACCCTAGAGCCGAAGGCAGACACTCAACCACTAAGCCACCCAAGTGCCCCTAAAAAAGATATCTGTAATGAAAAGGAGACATAATTATAAAGGCTGCAAAAATTAAACACATTATGATGAGTTGTTAGTAGCAAAATTAGTATCAAATGTTTTGAAAATGTAGACAAAATAGATAAATTCCTAAAAACGGAAAATGTCAAAATTGACGCAAGAAGTAAAAAGTTGAATAGTTTATAATCATTAAAAGTCTTTTCTGCAAAGAGAACATCAGGCCCAAATGGCTTTATAGCAGATATTCCCATTGTGCACAACGTTTCAAAGAATAAAAAAAAAAAAAAAAAGAATGTCCTCATAACACCTTTATGGAGTTCTCAAACTGTGATGTCAAGGAAAACCAGGAAAAACATTACTCACCAATCTTACTAAGGAGTGTAAATTCAGAAAATTGAGCACAGAATGGCTTAAAAGAAATAGTACATCATGACACAACTGGAATTACTCCAAAAACATAGGATCAAATTTATAATAGATTATTACTCTCACTATACTAATAGAATAAAAAAAGGAAAATTATCACCTCAATAAATATGAAAAGGGGATTTGATGAAATACAGTATCTTTTTTGTTTCTTTGAGAGAGAAAGAAAGAGAGCATGCAAGCTGGTGGGGGAGTAGTGCAGAGAGAGAGAGAGAGAGAGAGAGAGAAAGAGAAAGAATCTTAAGCAGACTCCTTGCTCAGTGCAGAGCCTGACATGGTGCTCAATCTCAAGCCAAAATCAAGAGTTGGACATTCAACCAAGTTGACCACCCACGCATCCCAAAATTCAGTAACTTTCAAGAGGAATGCAGAGAAATAAGAAAATGGCAAGAAAGAGGAACTTCCTTAACCTGAGCAAGGACATCTACAAGAAGAAAATTAAAACAAACATCACAGTTAATGGCAAAATATTGAAAAAATTCTCTTTAAAAGAAAACAACTTTATGACAAAAAAAATTTCCATGACCTCTATTACCATAAAAAGTAAAATAAAATTTCATCCATACCTTACATCAAACACAGAAATCAATTTTAGAAGGATTAAACATTAGGTTTGTTAGTTTTTGAAGCAGTATGGGATAATATCTTTATGACTTCAGAGTTGGGAAGGAGTTCCTAACACCCTGAAACCTCAAACTCTAAAAATAATTTGATAAACTCAACTTCTTGAAAATTTCAAACTTCTGCTCATTAAAAGTTATTATAAAAGCAATAAAGAGCCAAAAAGTAAGAAATCATTTGCTGCATATGTATCTGACAAAGGATTTGTGCCCATAATATGTAAAGATCTTGTAAATATCAATATGAAAAAGAAAATCCAACCAAAACATGGGAAAAAAGGCCTCTTCTGAAGTTTCACACTCAGTTGTCAAAGATATCACACTTTATTATGTAACCACATGGTCATCCTAGTCCTTAAAATCTACATAAAATGGATTTGAACTCCTATTCCATGGATTGTAGAAATTCAAAATCTTCCTTAGATCTATCCGAATCACCGAGAATGGAGCAGGTGGGGGTGTGCCGTAAATTCTCACAATCTCTTCTGATAGGATTTTCTGACTCAAGTTAATTTTTTTCTGTGCTCTCTCATTGCTCTCTTTATTTATTGGTCCCGGGGTTATCTCAAATGTAGAACAAAGATGCCTCTTCTAATCCCTCTCTCAACAGCAGCAACAAGGTCAAGCCTGTTAGCTATAGCAAACTTTTACTGGAGATTTGAGATGCTCAAGGAGCCATTTTCAGCCATCCCCAACTGACTGTAACTGGCAGATCCATTCCTCTCAGGCCTCCAGCCCCAAGCCTGTCAGACTTTTCTGAGTCCACATGTCACCACCACCACCTTTTCTTCTCCTTCCCGCTCTCTACCCCCAGAAGCCCAACAATTCTTCCTTTACTGTTACTCCTGCCAATACCCTAGGGTTACACCTGCCCCAAGAGAACATTGCAGAAACAAGAGCAGTGCTTCCCTAAAAGGAATTCTGGAACCAACTGTTCAGATAACATATTCTCACCCTCTTGCATTTAAAAGAAGCAGGACATATGCCAGGATCTGCAGTAAGTAATGATCCTTATAAAAATATCCCACACTTTGAGATTTTTTAGAACATTTACAATCTGTTAGAAATTGATTTGTAAAGTGAGCTATATTAGACTATACCTCCACACGCTTCTAACCTTTCAATTGTATTCTGACAAATTATTATTTATCCAGACATTTTTTGCATGTGTCTAATGTTCTATATTCCTTCTGTATATTTCATCAATCTATCATATAACTCTAAGTGACATATTTTAGATTAGAAATCTATGTTCCTTTTAAACATAGTTTAAATTATTTATTTTTACGTGAACTTCTATAAAGTATAATTTTTCCATCTTAGAACATCTGCATTTTAGAGTCAGCTGATTACTGTATTTTGCAAGTATTTTTTAAAGTCTTTTTTTTTTTTAATTAAAACACTATATAAGACACATGACTTTGCTCCATCTCCCTCATCTCCAACCCCAAGCAGTTTTCACTAGTGTGGTATCTAACTTGGGTGCCGCCATCTGCCCTTCCCCAGATAACGGCTGGTAAAGATCGGAAATGGTGACCAAAGTGGCTCCTTGGTCACAACTGTGATTGACAAGTTTCCTAAACCACTTCCTCTCCAGGTAATAATGTCCCTTGGTTTTGTGACTTCCTCATTTCACACAGCACTTAAAATTTTTCTCAAACCAAAGATATTCCATTGATACAAAGAAAAACAAATGACACGACCCATTTTTTAATCAAAATTTAAAAGTCCTATTAGCATTATCAATACTTCAAACAAAATTTAAGAGACTTCCGTTATTTTTATGGAACTGAATTTGGTGTAAACGATGATGTTAAAATTAATGTTTTTGTTCCTTTATACTCCACCTCCCTTTCAGTGTTTTCATGGTCTTGCCTTAGGCGTCCACACTTAATACTTGGGAATTGACAGCTAGCACCGCTCACACATAGAACTGTTTCTTTCCACACTTCTTTAGGACTTCTCCTAAGCAGTTTGTCACTATAATGATGTTTACAAATTGTGACAGGGAGACTTGATTAGCTGCTCAGAGGAAAATGGATTTCTTATTATGACATTTTAAGACTTCACATTCTGGGATTTTAACACCATCTATGTAGGAGAAATGACCACAACCTAACAAGGTCTATAATGGTTACTTCTGACAAAACAACAAGACCTCCCTGTCACCTTATTTCACAGCAGCCAGGGTAATCATGTCCACAAATCATTCAAGGTTTGGTTTGGAAGAACAGGAAGGCTTACCTAAAATAAGTAATTAAAAATTCAGCCTGAAGCAACCCATTTTGAAAATTTCAAGTTCTTCTAAATTCCAGTAAGGCAGGAAATATGTTAAGGGGTTAGGCCCCTGGTAGAATTCAGAATTTCCTATCTTGACAGAAAAGTCGATGAGAATAGAAAAATGAATCTTAAAGTTTTTCAATTATTTTAGCTTTACTTGTCTCTTTTCTCAGCAGGTATCTCATCCAGGAATTTAGAAGCAGAAGTCAGGGAAACTATGTATGCAGAGTCAAGACAATAAATTGCCTCTTTCAGGACCTGAAAGTGTCCCTTGAAATTGGATGCAGCTACAAGGTAAAGAACATGATCTCTATAAAACTTGAAAAATATATGTACAGTTCCATGTTGTGCATATTGACCACAAAATATACTATGTTACTAATGTTTAATATTAAAAATAGTCACCAATTTAAAAATTAATTAATGATTTGCAAATAAATATTTTCTGTTTTAAGAAAGTATAGTTGTTCTGGAAAGGCATGGTTCTAAATATATGTCCTTCTGGAAAAGGCAAAATTATAAAGAAAATAAAAAGATCAATGGTTATCATGGACTGGAGGAATGGAGGGATGAATAAGTGGAGCTCAGAGGATTTTTAGGGCAGTACTATATGATATTTTAATGGTAAGTTCATGCCATTATGCATTTGTCAAAACCCATACAATGTGCAACACTTGGTGTAGAACCCTAATGTAAATTATGAACTTAGGGTGAGAATGATGTGTCAGTGGTAGACTCATCAGTTGTAACGAATGTTCCACTCTGGTGTGTAATGTTGATAGTGAGGGAAGTTATGCATGTGTGAGGACCAAGGATATATAAGAAATCTCTGTGCTTTCACCTCAATTTTCCTGTGAGCCTAAATATACTTTAAAAAATAAAGTCTGTGTTAAAAATATAATTGGAAGTTGAGTAAATAACACAATAAGAGATGGCCGTTACTGCTCGACAAAACCTCACATTAAGGAATCATAAGTAATTGCAATAAATATTTTAAGAGGAACTATATGTGACACCAGGAATGAAGGTTAACCTCAAACGGAAACTCTTGTACAAAAACCCATAACCATCTGATTGCATGCAAAACAGAAACTTTATAATGAATCACATGTGATTATATACATATGTTCTCTACTGAGAACAAGAGGTTACAAAAAGTAGGCTTGCTTAGTGTATCCAGCTTGCAAACAGAAACATGCTTTAGCAGTAAGATTTCCTCAGCTGAAAATAGAATTTTTGTGTTCAAGTTTGATCTATACCTACTTTCTATGATGTTGAATCAGTTCCTCTCTTTAATCTTGCTCTGAGAAGCCAGAATTTTGCTGGAATATCAGATTGTTCAAGCATTTCAGAATGTTCATGCTGATTAACACGTATATTTGGAAAGGAATAGCAACCCTGTTTGACGTGTTTTCATGGGATAAACTCAGCATCTGTGTTCTTTTTGTTCTTTCACACCATTTTTAAATTTATTTTAACAAGACTCCCTTCATATAGCCATGTTAGGAATTACCTTCTCCATTGTAAAGACCAAAAAGGGGTGGGTTAGCAACAAGATCACACAGGCAGGCCGTCTAATGCCAAAGGAACATGTTGGAGAATAAAAGTTCATGGTAAAAGTAACTTTGATTCCACAGTGAAAGTAACTTTGATGTATGTAAAAACATGGAAGCTCTTTCGTAGGTGGTCAGTTCGAATTCTGCATTCTTTGTAGGATAATTTCCTTCAAAGAAGTTACTTGCTCTACAGAAATTGTTTCCTCCTGAACCATGCTATCTTCCTTAGTGTGCCACATCTCATAAGTTCTCCAAACAAGTTACTCTCATAAAATTTTTCTAAAAATACTCACAAAAAAATAAAAATAAAAATACTCACAGACTAAACATTTCATATCATAAGCCTATTTCTAACTTTTCTTGTGTATATAAAGTCAGCGTAGAATGAAAATAACTTTAGGGGACTTTTGATTTCCAACAAGAGAATTATTAAAGAGAGAGTGTGGTAATGAGGTAAGCATCCCCTAAATTTCTCTCAGATGTAAAGATATTTGGTGTATATCTATGAATATTTTAAGAGATATTTAACTGTCTCAAATGTCAAGAATAGGAAAATGCCATTAGGTAAATGAAGAATGTGCTTGAACATAGAAAGAAACTGTACACCATATGAGGGTAAATCTGAAAACCATCTACAAATGAGAAATAAAAAACAATGCCAGGTTCAAGTTCAATGGAAACCCCCACCAAGAGATCTAGCTATTACACATATGCAGAGGAATGCTGAGTATGAAGCATTACTCAATGAAAAAAAAATACCTGCATTCCTAATAGAAGGAGCACTTTAGAAATTATATAATTTTCTCAAAAGCTTCATAAACAGTTCCACCATGTGATTTATAAAAGTACAAAAAGATCCAATATCCTCCAGTACAGTAGAAAGCAAACAGACCTAGCAATTACTATACAATTTAATATATGTATATATAAAATTTATTCTCTCAATTTCTGATTGGCGAGTTTTAGCCACAAAAAGTTCCAAAGCATTCAATTCTACAGAGTATGTGCATAAAACAAAAGCTTCTATATTTCAATTTATTCAAACCTTTTCAAAAAATAAATAATAGAAACAGATTATGTTTATCTGAGGACACAGCACTGACAAGAGCAGGAAGACAGATTGATGAACAAAAGTCTCTTTCTATCTCCAGACATTATGATGGATGGCAGAGCTAGACCACAAATCAAAGAGATATAATGCAATTTACAATGTTTTTAAAAGTTTTTCATCCCATTCTTTAAATTCTGAAAATGACAGAACATTTATTCTTTCACAAAATTATGTTCATAATGAAAAATTTAGAAGAAAAATAGAAGCAGTTTGGTTTTCCCACTTCCCATTTTTGTGTCACATTGTTTATGTGCCACCCAGATCCCTTACTTCCCCTAAGCTCTACTTTTTAGCAAAGCCGGTGACAAGCATAAGGTGTATTCTTTATCTCATTGCTGTACTCTATCATAGAAAATAAAATTGAAGGATTCAACTGGCTTCAAGTCCTTGGGGTTAGACTCATCATCAGCAAGGGTGTGAGAGCCTCAAGAGGTGGTGATTTGCTCTCCTGCTCCCACTTCCATGACATCAGCTTTGCTTTTATTTTACTTGTTGGGCTTCCATGTGGATGCTTGTTTAAAGAAAGAGTTCTTCTAGTGACGCCTGGGTGGCTCAGCGGTTGATTGTCTGCCTTAGGCCTCAGGGCGTGATCCCCAGGTCCTGGGATTGAGTCCCGCATGAAGCTTGCTTCTCCCTCTGCCTATGTCTCTGCCTCTCTCTGTATGTCTCTCATGAATAAATAAATAAATCTTTTTTTAAAAATGAGTTCTTCTCTATCAGAGATTGTAAAAACCATTATCCTAGAGAGTTTAAACTCTCTGCATTTAAATTCATTTGACCAGATGCCTTATTTCTGTATCTGATTAGTATACCGAGGAAAAGCTAGGTCAGCAATAGAAGGCAAAAGACAAAGTGAGAGAGTCTGATCAATCTATGTTACATAACTCCAAGTATTTCATTTAAAAAGTACAAAAATAGGAGGTGTAGATTGGGGAAACTCCAGGCATAATTATTAAAGAAATGTCCTCATTCCCACCTTTGTAAACCTATTACCTTCTACTCACATGCCTTTTGAGGCTCAATATCTTACATTTTCCCTTTTTGTGTCTACATTTTGTATCCTTATCCCAATAGCTTACTTTATTTCAATTTAAGTTCATAGGTTGTTTTTGCATTGGTAAAGCCTTATTCGTAATGCATTGTCCTATTAATTAAAGGCATAGGAATATGATTTTGAGATCTGAAAGAGATAAAATACCTTTGAATCCAACTTCTAAGGAAGATCGACTGATAAACTTCACAAAGACTCAAAGTACAAAATATATCTGTTTATTTTCCAACAAATGTTTATTGTGTTGTTACTGAGATCCACATAGGCCTTTAAAAAAACATTCCAAGAAGACTCATAATCTCAAGGTGGAGGAATAACTGTTGCAGGTATGTCTTTCAGCCTTAGAAATCCAGAATTGCAGTTTTGTCCATTTACTCAGGAGCAGGAGGGGCTCTGTAAATGTAGAGCAAAGATCATAGGATTTGAAATCAAAGCTGCAGGTTTGAGTTCTGGCTGCACCTCTTATTAGTTGTTTGTATTCTTAAGCAAGTGACTTAATCCCCCCTGCCCCGGAAAGAAAGAAAGAAAGAAAGAAAGAAAGAAAGAAAGAAAGAAAGAAAGAAAGAAAGAAAGAAAGAAAGAAAGAAAAGAAAAAGAAGAAAGAAAAGAAAGAAAGAAAGAAAGAAAGAAAGAAAGAAAGAAAGAAAGAAAGGCCAAGGAATAATACTTACCTCATAGGGTTGTTGTGAAGATCAGATGAGATGATGCATATAAAAGAATTTTATATACTGTCCTGGGCTAAACACGTGTTGGTTAGATTGGCTTCTGGCAAGAAAGAGACTTCCTAAAGAAAGGGGGACTTCTACGTGTGGGTAGGCACCCAGCAGGGATTCCCTTCTGGCAGCCTTTGAAGGCTGATAAGTATCTCCAACAGCTGCTTAAGAGAATACAGGGACCCAGCTAGAGGGCAAGGGTCATAACCTTTGCCCTTTTGCTCTCAGCTCAAAGGACATCTGCTAAAGATCCCCTGCAGGGAAATCTAACTCTAAGGAGGGAGGCCCAGGGAATGTTTCAAGGGATCCTAACTCCAATAGTCAGAAGAACCCTGAGGATGTTAACTTTGTAATTAAACTTATTTTACCTATTCTATCACTTCTAATTCAAATTTAACCTCTACTCTGTTAGAATTTAAGAGGTTATATTTGTAACACATATATTAATACCCATAATTTATACTATTTGTTCATATTTATATATGTATATTTTTTACAATATATAAATTTATTATAAATGTACACATATACTGTAGATCTGTGTAATATATATCTTACATAACATATAGGTGTTCTACAGAGATTAAAAAACTGGAAGAATATTTACCAAAATGTTAGGGATGCTTCCTCCTGGAAGATAAAACTTTTTTTTTTTAATTTTCTTATTTTTATTTTCTTTTTTGCTTATCTCTATTTTTCAAGTATTTTTAAAATTTCTTTTAGAATTAGATATTAACAATACAATTTTCTGGTTAAAATATATTGCTTGCATGAGTTCAGCCCATTTTAATTTATTTTTTCATCTATTAAGTGATTTAATGAATCTTGTGATAATGAATCTTGTTTTTGTTTCTTTTTTATTCTATTTTTGTTTATTTCACTTGGATTTTCTCTTATGAAAAGTTTATTTTACTTACATTTCCTACTACTTTCTACTTGGATTTTCTTTTGTTTCCTCTTGTTTTTCTTTTCCTTGCCATTTAGTTCCCCATTTGTTGTATTTTTCATTTTGTATTTTTACTAAATATGGCAAGTATAAAGCTGAGGATTATATCCTTAAGAATTGCTCATAACTTGACCAAGAAAACTGTGCCTTTTCCCTTCCAATTAGTCCTGCAGTCACCACCTTTCACCTCTAATATCTCAGAGAGAACTACTTAGTTTTTCAAATACAAAATTGGAAAACTAGACAGGTTAACTGACTAGAATTATTCAGCAAGCAAATATTAAATCCATCTTTAGCATCAGTAAAGAGTATTTCAAAGCATAACAATACCTTCAACATATATATCTGTGTACCTTCGGTCCACAGCCCAGAGCCACAATCTACCTGTCTATCTTCACCTGCACTCAGAGTCAACATGCCAAAATGGAACCCATCATTCCTTCACTCCTCCAGAAAAACTATTCCTCCTTGTTCCCCTTTCTCCTAAAGAAAGGGAACTCCTCTCATGCCTTTTAGCACTCCACAGGAATTACTGACATTGCCATTCAACCAGGTGTCCAAGTCAGAAACTTGGGGATCATCCTACACACTCCATCCTCCCTAGTTCCCATACCAAATTATCTAATTATGCCTCTTTAATGCCTGTGCAGTTCTGTGCTTTTCAAGTTGAAATATGACATCCATGGACAGTGATGTCATAACAGGTAATATATGAATGCACAGAAGGAACACAATGAATCTTCCTGGAATGCCTTCCCTCACCCTTTGTCATCTTCATATTAACAAGTGATTTTGAACATCACATTTCATAAAATAAGTGCATTCAAAATGAGCATGTTTTTTGGAGATGGTGTGTAACAATTCAAAGGAATATGGGGTCCATTTGCTATAACCCCAAAGTTTCACAACTACTTCCTTATGTTACTGGTGTGCTTTAACAGAAATATTTTAGAAGAATTACTCATAGTAAATCTTGGGTCCTTAAGTATTGCTCCTGACTTGATCAAGATGTTCTTCCTCTCTTTTTGTGTGGCCACATGGCTTCTTTATTTCCCACTGGGCTACTGGGACAGCCATCATACCTCACTCAGCTCCAAATATCCCCCACACGCACACTGACCTCAGAGTGCCATGTGCAAATCACTAACCTGATCTTGTCATTTTCATAAACCAAATCATTCAATGGTACCTACTTCATGCAGAATACAGTAAAAGCCCCTTAGTATGACATATAGTGCTCTTCAAATCTGGCCCCTGCTCTCTCAGAGTTCTCAGCTCTACCCTCCTCCATCCCATCCTATGAGTTACTTGCAATTTGCCAACCATATGCTCTCTCAAAGACCTTTTGCATATAAAGTACCTCTCCTATATGTTCTGCTCACCTGCTTAATCAAACATACTATAATACTCAGTTCCAGCATCACTTCTGAAAGTCCATTCTGAATTTTCCAGAATTGTTTGGGTTCCTCTCTTTGGTGCCTGAATAACACTCATTCTTGGTAATCCCCAGCCACAAACCCTGTCCCCTTACACAGAGCTCCTGAAAACAGGGATCATGTGTTGTTCATCTCTGATCTCTATTGCACTCTGTCGTTCCTCTAAGATCATTGCTAAGGATACCTTCCTTTGCACCAGAGAGTCTCAAATGCACTGCATAACCAAACTGCATCAGAATTAGCTGGAATATGTTTTCAATGTAAAGATTCCTTGGTCTCTGCAATTTTGACTCAGTAGTTCTGGATTAAAGCCCTAAGGACTAAATCAAAACTTAAAAAATAATAATAATAATTTTAAAACCCCCCAGGTCATTTGATGCAGCTTATCCATAGGCTAGCATTTGGACCCACTACATTCAACAACTGTGATTATCTTGATAGCGTTTAAATATTAAAACAGCAACAACATACTTTTATTATTAAAGCAATTACAACTGCCTTTCTAAAAATGCACTAATTTAATGATATTCTTTTTGCTTCCGTGTGGTATTTCTGCAGTTGAATAGCTTGCTATATATATATATGCTATTAGTATCGATTTCTTTTTTTAATTTTTTAATTTTTTTAGTATCAATTTCAATAAGGAAGACTGCTTCTGATTTTGTGTTCAAATTCTTGTTTTTTCTTTTTCTTTTCAAATTCTTGAGAGCTTCTTACTATAGATTCTAAATCCTTAATACTATGGTTATGAGAGTTGTACACCATCCACTTATAAAAATAAACCCAAAATTCAGTTTCAAAATCACTGCACAGATGTTAGAGGAGGAAGATGAGTCTATTTCTTTCAGTAAAGAATCTCAGAACAACCATTGACTATTTTTCTGCTGAGCTTCTGGCACTGGCATCTTCATAGAAGAGGGAGATGGATGAACGCAAGTGATAATCTCACAACGATAAACAAGAACACAAACAAAAACTCAGATAGGGAGTTTTTCCAACATCCAAAGTTAATTCCCATCAATCACACTGGATCTGAAAACAGATATATGGGGTGTGACATTTAGTGAAATGACATTTTAAAAACCATCTGCCACATATCATAAACCCAAATAAGTATTATCCTTTTATAAAATTTATTTTCATTAGAGGCTTTAGACATTTTCCATTGCTGCCACTGTGACCTAAGATCCTAGATCTCTTTTGAAAGTAAAAGAAAATGACTTCAAAAATGCAAAGGTGACAAATTGTGTTGATAACAGATTTGATTTTTTGAAAACAGCCTGAAGATGCATGGCTCCAATTCTGACAAAAAGTTGAAAAAAAGATTTAAAAAATACAATTATATAGTGAAAATAATTTTTAACATTAGATCTAAAGCAAGCTTCAAAAGTATATATTTAAAAAGTTTACAAAAAATAAAAAATAAAAGGTTTACAAAATGATACTATCATTTGAATAATAATAAAGATTCCTATGATGTATTCTAATATATTTTTAAAGTACATTTTTTCTTTTTTTTTAAGTTTTTTTATTTATTTTTATTCGAGAGAGAGAGAGAGAGAGAGAGAGAGAGAGAGAAGCAGAGACACAGGCAGAGGGAGAAGCAGGCTCCATGCAGGGAGCCCGATGCGGGATTCTATCCTGGAACTCCAGGATCATGCCCTGGGCTGAAGGCAGGCGCTAAACCACTGATCCACCCAGGGATCCCCTCTAATATAATATTTATTTGTAAGTTTATGTGCTAGAAAGTGAATAAAGCCAGTATGTTATTTTATAGTCATACTTCATAAACTTTGAGATAGAAATTATTAGTTTAAGATTGGGCTTTTTCAACTACTTGAAATATTTATATAATTTCAAAATTAAATCCCTAAAAAGGGAGAAAAAAAGTTTTTTCCAATTTGCATAAGGATAGCCAAAGCAACAGATGGCTCCTGTCTCTGTTCTTCTCCCAGCTCTGTTCTCTATGTAGATTTTCTGTAATGTTCAAAACAATTCTTCATTGAGAGCAAGAATTTAGAAAAAGAAATAGTCAAGGTGCTAACTACTAAGAACTACTTTCATAGAAAGCAGCAAGTACTTGGCATGATAAAAATAAGTTCTGTAGGAGACTTGAGAAATACAGCGTTGCATCTGAGGTGTATCATTTCTGGATGTAAAAGATCTGCATAAGATGTAAATCATAGAGAAGGGGAGGTGAGAGGGCACCAAGATCCTCTCCATCTTAGGATCGAACCCAAATTTGGGCAAAACTGAGGAGACCAAGCTCTGAAGCCCTTCTCTCCCCCCTTCAATTATTACATCCCTCCTGTTAGTGATCCTTATTAAGATATTAGCTAATTATTACTTAAGGAATACAAAGTATTCAACCCTAGCACATAATGCAGTAAATGAGCTGAAGACAAATGTCTCCCCTCACCACAGAGATAATCTCCCTATTGCCCTTCAATGGCCATAGAGCCTTGAGATTGTTCCTTTACCCTCTCCTGCTAAGTATCACCCTGAAGGTGTACTCACATTTTTGTTAAGTTTGTGAAGAGAAAACAAAGTTCAAAATTCAAGTAGGGAAACCTTGATGTCAGATCTGAGGAGATGTTGTTGTACAGACGACTTTTGACCTCATTTTTCTGACTCATACCAGGCTGGTGGCCAACGATTCCACCTCCTGGTGGTGCTTATTCACCCTGCCCCAGACATCCACACTGCTTTCTCTGCACTGCCCTGGGTGAGGCATGGTGGGATTGTTCAGCAAATATGTCAGTGACATCTATATTTAAAAAAAAAAAAAATTCTTTGACATTGATGTTGGATGACTGAGTCAGTTTTCTAGTTTTCTCTGCTCATTTGTAGGAATAATCAAAATTGCCTCTCTCTGCTGAAGAAGTACCTTTGTATCTTGACATTATTATGATAGAAATATCTCAAGGAAGGGAAGAAAGTCACTCTTTCGATGACTGAGATGTATTTCATTTGAAAGTTTAAAAGGGTGATACCTCATCTGGAAATTAAAGCATCACATTTAAGATGTATTCTTGTCAGACGCATAAAATACATAGAAGGTGTGTATCACAGAGTAATGGAAGTGGGAAACACCCAAGGCCCAAATCCTCATTCTTATAACAGATTCCTGAGCCCTGTGTTCTCTAACCAACTCTCAGTTTGAGTTTGATTCAGTACTTGTCACCTCACACTTCCCTAAATAATCTGTGTTTTTCCCCCACCTCCAAAAATAAGATTAATAATAATAAAGCTTGCAATCTTTGTAAATAAAATAAGTGTATTATAAAACTGAAGATTTGAGTTGAGGAATACCACTGAGAATGTTACTCACTTTTTGTCTTCCTATGTTTATCCTAGGTTGGTGTTACTTAGGAAATTGGAGTTACAGCTATGTTTTACACACATTCATATTTGATAATGTAAATGTATATTGTAGGCTTTATAAATAAGACTATATATTTAGTCAAGCCTATACTTCCACAGTTGTCTTTTTCTTCATTTTTTGATAGAAACTTACTAAAACTAATATTGCCAATGAAGGAAAGCATCCAAATTTATTCTTCAGAGCAAAATAGAAATAAAACTAATTTATGTGATTTTCAACTCAAGCAATAAAATGAGAGCATTTCATTAATTTCTGCTTCAAAGACATATTTTAGTATGACACAATCATAAATATTCATGTAATAATAATGGTAACAATAATAAGTGTCTGTCCTTTGAATGTAGATAAGTCTCCAGCTACATATGATGGAAGCTCTAGGAAAAAATTATAAAGTCAAATTAAGTATGCTGATGGCACAATCTTGATTTCTTTTTAGGTAATCTTACCTGCTTTCAGAGCACAATCTTCCATTTCTCACTTCTCGGCTCCTAGGTGTGTACTGTTCTCACAGATGG
Organism: Vulpes vulpes; assembly: GCF_048418805.1. Taxonomy (NCBI): domain Eukaryota; kingdom Metazoa; phylum Chordata; class Mammalia; order Carnivora; family Canidae; genus Vulpes; species Vulpes vulpes. The sequence goes on from NC_132785.1 coordinate 42,285,895, forward strand.
TAAGCTCCAGGAAGGCCTGTTCCTGTCTAATCCTGACTTTTGCAATAATTCCTCAGGGCCCACTGATTGCAGACATACACTGCCTCCTGGCTCTAAGTCACCACACCTTCAGATTCCACCAAATACCAGTTCCCTTCTAGCAAGAGTTAAAACAGATAAGTTTGAGCTATCGAGCTTCTACAGAGGTAAGCATCAGTTTTTTTGTCATTCTCCCTATTATGTACCATGAAGTGTCATCTTTTCTTAGACCCAGATTTTCCCTGTTTATACTGCAAACCACGTTTTTAACCACCCTAATAAAGGACGCAGTAGAATACCCAAATGAGGCACAGACTGTCTCCAATACCCAAAGAGTCCATTGAGTCACTTGGCCTCCTCTTTGATAGAGAAGAAGCATGAAGAGACAGCAGTTTTTTTTCTTGACTGCTGAAGGAATTAAATATTCTGTGAATTCATCCACATTGTCTCTAAATACTTTACCTTAGTATACTCCCAGCACTCTGCCCGTGGGAAGTATTCAATAAACATCTGCTGAATTTCAAGATCACTATAAGGAATAAACCCCAAGTAGTAGCTCTTGGGCTCTGAATTAATTACTAATTATATCATCCTACTGCCCTTCAGATTCATTCATCAATGGCTTCAGCTGACATTCCTAACATGCTGGAAGTCCAATAAAGGAAAATATTCACAAAAAGGCAAAACAGGGCTAAAAGTTAAACTATCAGTATCTGACATATGGATAGTGATAAGTGCTGGGACATGTGTACAAAATTTGAAAAGAAGAAATATTTTCACAAAGTTTTCCAAAATAAGAATGAAGTCAACATTCAAACAAAACATTTGAATTGAACAATGAAGTCAGCATTGAACAAAATGTTTCTCAGACAGTACTAGTCATCAGAATTAGCTGCATAATCCAGAACAGAGAAATGCATAAAGGCAGAAAACATATGAGAGGTTGCTAAGGTCTAAGGGAAGGAGAGAAGGAATGGAGCACAACTGCCAGTGGGAATGGGGTTTCCTTTTGGGGTGATGAACAAGTCCTGGAACTTATGTCACTGAATTGTACACTTTAAATGTCTAAAATGGTGTATTTTATGTTACATTTTTTAACCACAATTATTTTTAAAAATATTACCTACAGAACAGAGAATTATTTTAAAGTTGTGGACACCAAACCCGTTTCAGGGATGGTGTGGGAAAAAACAATAAATGGTGAAACAAGAAGGAAGTATAAGTCTAAGAATATCTAAGAGAAAGGGGGAGTGGATACCTAGATTAAATGAAATCAAATTTCCATTAGAGCTTTTTGTGTTACTGTGCAACCGAGATTTCACTATTTTAAAAAAAAAAATCCAAACATGTAGTTCAGTGGAAGTGGTCCACAGGACTTGCAGCATGTAATTAAATTAGCCATCAGTTCAAGACAGTGACTAGCACATTTCCCTATCTTTTACATGTCAGTTTACCATGGTAAAGAATAATAGTCTTCTCTTTGAAAGATAGAATTTACATAAGTGCATTCATTGTCTTGCATTCTAAAGCCAAGTTATGGCATTTAGGAGTTTATTCTTAGTATTGCCTTCTATACAATAGGTTTATAGCTCAGGGACATAGTAAGTAATGGATTTAAATGATTTCTTCTGATATGTAGTTCCGCCAGTAAACATGTATCCCTGTTGGATGCTCCAACATTGCTTTTTAAGAGTGAAACTCAATGAAATTACATAACTAGAGACTGTACTGAGAACCCTTGGCTGTCCTATAAATATTAATAGAATCAAAATGCAAACATGGGGACTGAGAATGCCTAGAAGTAAGAAGTCCTTGCTGAATTAGGATCATCTACAATGCTACAGTATAAGAAACATTACAGTCTAAATAAGCCCCGTTTTTATTCAGTTCTATCAAGATATCTTAACTCAGAGAGGCAGTCTTGGGATATTTTAGTTTTTGAGACCATCTGTCTCTTTGAATGAGCTTTATTCAAATGAATGAATTTAAGCTAAAGCTATAAAAATTGGTCAGCAGCAACTGATTATTTGGTCAACTAGCTTCTTCCTCCTCTCAGTTTCTAGAGCAATTTTTATGCTTAAATGACCAAATAGAGTCATGGTATCATTGGGGCTTCCTCCCTCATTAGACTCAAGAGATCACTAAAGTCAGGGATGATGTCTTTCTTATGCTTGTCATCCCAGGTTCTGACTTCAGAGTCAGTTGGCATTAATAATTATTTCCTTAGAAAGACAGGCTTCAAATAAGCAAAACTTTAATCAGTAAGTCTACAACATACACAGTGGTCAGTTATGGTCTCTAAACCAGATGATAAGAAAAATTAGTATATTGGGTGCCTGAGTGGCTTAGTCGGTTAAATGTCTGCTTTTGGCTCAGGTCATGATTCTGGGGTCCTGGGATTGAGCCCCACATCAGGCTCCCTGCTCAGCATGGAGTCTGCTTCTCCCTCTGCCCCTCCTCCCACTTGCGCACATGTGAACACATGCTCTCTTTTTCTCTCCATCTCTTGCAAAAAATAAATAAATAAAAAGTTTTTTTAAATGATTATATTCCCTACAGACATATCAAAACAACAATAACACAACAACAACAACAACAACAACAACAACAACAAAACAAAACCAGATCCTACCTGAGCTCCTAAAGGGTCCCAGTGTGATAAAGAGAAGACAAATTAGGGGAATTTGGTACATTTTGTGGACTTTGTGATGGCTTTTCAGATTCCATAGGTGCAGTTTGCTTGGTTTGCTTGGTATTCTGTAACCAAAATTGCAACCAGATATTCTGCCCAAAATCCACTCCAAAGAGAGAAGCTTTCTATTTCATCAGTAAACTGGTTGAAATATCTTCTCCAATATCCACTCTGTTCCATCATGTTCCTTTACCATAACAACAGTCACCTATAATGAGCAGTAGAAAGAAGGTTTCAGTTCAGTGACACTCTGGATCCTGTCTTTTTTGTGACCTTCCATAATGGAAGAACCACAAATCAAGCCAATTTATTCCAGAGGTTTCTGATCATTTCAGAAACTTCCTGCTACCCCACCATAAGCTAAATCCAATATTGTGTTTTGAAAGCCCCAAATTTCCAAAAGTGTATGTGTTTATTGGATTAAACAGAGTGGTTTCTGATCAAGAAGGCTATAAAACGCTATTGATAAGAGAAAAAAAATGCAAGCTGGCTTAGAGCGTATCCTGGAGCAATTAGTTGAAAAACAAGAAAATCAAGAAAAATCGTCCCACAAAACACATTTACTCAGTACCTTTTTGCTTGTTCAGATTCCTGGTCAGAACAAACTAAAAATAACAAAAACAATAATGATGATGATGCTCATAGCATAAAGAACCTTTTTTGAGGGTCTACTCTGTGTCAGGCAGTATGATAAATATTTTATGTCTATAAATACATTTAATTTCCACTTCACTCTCACTAGGCAGCTAATATTATTATCCCCATTTGTGGTTGAGGAGACAGAGGCAGGGAGAATGGGTTGAATAACTTCTGGAAACTTTACCCAGGCAGCAAATGGTGGAGGTAGAAGCCCACACTCTTACACAAAATGGCTTCTCCTGGAGTGGTGCAAACCCTGCTCCTCTTCAGAGTCTTTCAGTCCTAATCTGTGTGAATAATATGCATCCAGGTGGCTTCATATTAATCAAATATATAAAGTTTCTACTTCATGAAAAGCAGAAAAAAATGTCTACAATACTGTAACTGAGAAATACTCCAATCTCTCTCTCTCCCTGTAAAAAGCTAGACAACCTAGTAGCTGAAAAATACTGATGTCACTTGAAAGAAATTGCATCTTGTCCTGCTCTGTTGTTCTCCAATTTTGGGCCTCAACCAGTTGGAAACTGGTATGAATGTGTATAATGATGACCTCTGAATGATCATTGTGAAATGACTTTCCCTGGTAATGTTAGATTTATCTGATGATTTTAATACCCTTCATTCTAAAATGCTATTATCCTGAGTGCATGCAGGGGACAGTACACTTAGTCATAAGTGATGGATGAATTCATTATCTTCAGCCAATTTTAATGGGTCATCTAGAAAGGAAATCACCAGTCAGTTTTGGCTATTGAGCATTGCTACCTCACGTACCTTATTAAGCCAAATATAAAAATGGGTGGTTTTTCATTTTCCTGTCAGACAACAAAGGTCACTGATCACAAGCTTGAGAGACACTGAGGTTTATTTCTCTTTGGCCTGAAATAATGGATAAGCATTGAAGTTTTTACGTTTTTCCACTTCGAACTGGATATTTCAGAACTGTGCACCCTGAAAAGAGGGACGGTGTTTTGCAGGAATTCAGAATGAGGAATTCCTCATTCCTGTAGAGAAATGGAAGTTGATGTTAATGTATTCCCTGTGTGACATTGTTAATCTAATGGCACTATTGAATCCTAAGGCTTCAGCCCCATCATTAGGAGCTGGAAGTAAACACATCAGTGTGGGATATAAATAGCTTTACCCATGAGTATCACAGGTTCTCTGCCACCCACAGCTACAAGAAACTGATAATATTTAACACAAATAAAAGTATTGTGCTCCATGTCTCAACCTAGCTTTTCTGGTCTTGGTTGGGAAATCCCAACATCTAATCTTTTAAATTATCAGCTTTCATTTGACTCATCAACTTGAACTTTTCCTCTCAGATGCAGTTCTGAACATCAGACAATCAACAGCTTTTGATTATAGTAATGGTAAAACAGGTGTATATTTTAGGATCTGAATTTGCTATGAGCTAAGCCTTTCCTGCTGTTAGTCCCTGATTGTGTAAGATTGACTTGACGAAATTTTAATGCATTTATATACTGAATAATTATTTTGCTTTATCTTGAAAACGCCATGACTAACAAATTCTGTGTTAGTAAATTGTTGAATTCTGCAATGAGGATTTTTAAAGAAAAGAATTAAGGAGAGAAGCATGTTATAAATATTCTAATACCAATGTGTTATACCAGAATAACCTAGAAAAGATATTGAGACTATACTGTAATTCCTGGGTAGAATTAAAATGGAAATAGCTGCCTGAATGTTCAGAAAATAATGGAAGATTTATTTGATTTGACCCAGTTCTTCATTTTAACATCTTTAATTAAGAAATTATCATTTTACTTTGTATTGTGATTATTGTGTTCAGTAGAAAAAGCCTCTCAAAAATTAAAAAATCTTGGGAAAACCTCAATAAGTTATATTTGTAGTAGTGGAGTTGATCTATAGAAGGAAGAAGTTTGAGGAAGAAGTCTTAGCCCAGACACTCTGGTTGCCCGCTGTGGAAGTTCTCATGGACTTATCTGGAACACCAGGAGTCTGTCTGAAATCAGTGGGCTTGCCTCATAATCTTAGCAAATAGACCATAACTTGGGGATTTGTTTTCACTCAATGATTCTTTCTTAAAGATAGTCTTTTAGGGACACTTGCCTGAAAAGTAAATGTATACCTTACTAACATTTTTCTATATGTAATGATCTCACCTGGAGCTTCTTTGAGGCTTACAAATTCTAGCTTTTAAATCCAGTTTTAAAAAATCACAAAATTTGTTCTAAATAATAAAGTAGTAAGCAAATCAGAATTTAAAAGTTATGATTAGGGATCCCTGGGTGGTTCAGTGGTTGAGTGTCTGCCTTGGGTCCAGGGCATGATCCCAGAGTCCTGGTATCAAGTCCCACGTCGGGCTTCCTGCATGGAGCCTGCTTCTTCTTCTGCCTGTGTCTCTGCCTCTCTCTCTCTCTCTCTCTCTCTCTCTCTCTGTGTCTCTCATGAGTGAATAAATAAAATCCTAAAAAAGTTATCATTATTTCAGAAAGCATATTTCTTCTTACTATTTAGCTATACAACAGAATAAATCTATTAAATGCATAATGATAATAATTTTCTATAAAAATCAACTGAACTAGTGAATTTCATTAGGTTTGGCTTTTTTCTACAACAAGCTGAACTATAACTATACAAATATTAGTATGTACTTTTAATTAAACGTAATTGTTTAAGAATTCTTTGATATCCGGTGTGATATTTCCTATCAGTTTATAGGTATGGGAATAACATTCAACACATTTCCCTGTGGTAATTTTTAAAAATTTTTTGTTAAAGAGTTTATTTATTTATTTATTTATTTATTTGTTTATTTATGACAGAGGGAGCACAAGCAAGGGGGGTGGCAGAGGGAGAGGGAGGAACCGGACTTGCCTTAGATACCAGTATCCTGAGATCGTAACCTGAGCCAAAGGTAGACACTTACCTGACTGAGCCACTCAGGGAACCCTCCCTGTGATTACTTTAAATGATTTTTTTTTTTTTAAGAGAGCACAGGCAAGTGGCGAGGGAGGGGCCCAAGGGGAGAGAGAGAGAGAATTTTAAGCAAGCTCTACACCAGTGGGAGCCCACTTGAGTGACCCACCCTGGTGCCCCTCCCTGTGGTTACTTTAAAACTAAAGTCAGGCAAATTTTTATCAAGTAAAGAGTGGACACGGTTACATTCTTTTCTCAGAGAGAGTTAACAAAGTTAGTGGAGACAGAGTAGCTTGCTTTTTGTTCAGTAGCAAACCATGCTACTTAAAGAAAACAGGGAAGCCTAGGTAAAGAAGGAAAGTAATAGTCCTAAAATGCTTTGAAATTTGTAAAAAGCTGCAGAAATTATTAACTACAACAAGAATTTTTCCATGTCTGACTCCATTTCTCCCATGAATTGAAAATATCATCTACAAACAATTATATTCTCAGAAATACTCATTAATATGAAAACTCAAGTAAAGGCACATTTCGTTTTTCAAACTTAGAGTTATCTAGAAGTATTGAAATATACCTCAGACCTTATTTCTAAAGTGGATAGCATACTGTCCATAATTTAAAAAGCATTGCCATATTATAACTTACTAAAATAAATGTTAACAGAAGTTACCAAGGATCTTAAGCAGATGTAAGTTAGTTCCACCATATCCTATGTTTATGAATATGGCCAAAAAAATGCTTAGAGAAGATTTTAAGCAGTAGCAGATAACACAAGTCCATCTGCTTATGTCATCTGCTACTCTTTTTGTGACATGGTAAAGATTATAAAAGGAAAATCAAATTCACATAGCATTTATCTAAGAAGCTTCTATAACTGAATCCTTAATAAGAAATTTTAATTTTTTTTCTTTTAGCTCTAGCAACTAATTAAAACAGCATACTGATATATTTAATGTTTCTTTGCTCAAAACAATATTTTTGTTATTCACTAACCCAATCTGATATGTTCAAATTAGTTTTTTTTTTTTTAAGGTAATCTCTCAGCCTATCAGTCTGTGGAAACACTTGAGAACATATTTATTTGAATTAGCTCTCTAAATTTAGTTATTTTTAAGTTGTGTTAGTGTACAGCAGTATATACATGATCTTACAATATAAAGAGTTCTCACCATGCTCATTTAAATTCTTATCACCTTATTCATCCACTGTAGCATCTTCCTAACTACTGTCCCAGACTACAACCTTAAACCTCTAATCTCTCCAGTCCAAGCCCAAGTGCACCAAAGACTTCATTGTAAGGATACATTTTGACCACTAGGAGGAGCACAATGTTTCCTCCTTCCACCCCAAGTCCTCTCTCAAAGAAACCTGAGTCAACTTCAGACTTCTTGGGCAACAGCAGGTGATGGAATCCGACACACAGCAGGCTGGAAGAGATCAATAGTTTGGAGGCAGCATAGAACCATGCTGTGATGACCTTTATCAGAGTGCTTATTCCCCATATAGAAAATGGGTCTGGAGCACCTTCCTGATGGAAGAGGGAAGCCATGGGCAACTCTGGTGAAGGAGGTATGAAATAAATAACTTAGCCAAATCAGTTCTAGACTTTAGGATGTGCTTTTCTTTGGGATGCCCTCCTTCCTTTGTCTACCTTTCTTCTTTCTCCCTCTGCTTACTCTATCCCTTCTTCTCTTCCTCTTCCTCTTTTTCTTTCTTCTATTCATTCATTCATTTATTCAGCAAATATCCATTAGTGAGTGCCAGTGCTGTGCCAAACAATGTATTAGGTACAAATATAAGGTAGTTCATAAGACATTTGTGGTCACTTCCCTCATGGAGCTTTAGGTGGATCAAGGAATATAGATATTAAACAAATAATTTAAATGATGATGATATCAGGAAGATCAGAATATGATAGGAGCAATAACAGAGGCTGTGGATAGGAAAGGCCACTTTGAAGAACTGACATCTCAACTGACATCTGAAAGAAACACAGATTAGCCAGATGATTTGCTATGAGTGAGAGCAAGAGGGAGAAGGAATGTTGCAGACAGAGGACTATGCCAAAAATTTCAAAAGAGGGAGGAAAAAAAAGAATGAGAGAGAAAGAAAAGGTTGATGGATATGAGGAACTGAAAGAAATTCAACCGAGTAAGAATAATGAGTGAAGGAGAGTCAGTAAAGAGCAAGTAGTGTCAAGTATGGAGTAGAAAATAACTAATTGTGCAAGATCCTGCTAAAGAGCAAAGAGCAGTCTCCAGAACAATAAAGGGTTTGGGCTTATCCAGGAGAGGAACACCCCCTGGTGTGACAAGAGGGAAGGAAGAAAGGACGGTTTGTGGCTTTGGCAGTAGAAACTTGAGGGAGGGCCTCTTTGAGGACTTATTTTTTTCTATGAAGCTGAGGGTGAGCTCATGTGCTGCGAGTGAGGGGGCGGAGATTTGAAATTTGATTAGGAAATATATTAAGATTACCAGGCAGTGTCGAGAGCCCAAGTGAAATGATGACTCTAAGTTTATAATGGTATCAGTCTTCTCAGTTATGTAATTTTCTCCAGCAAGTCTTATCGAGCAGAATAGTGGCACAGAGAGGGTAAAAGTTAATTCATTCAGGAATGACGAATATGATGACCACCAGGTTGGTGTGATGAAAAACAGCCAGAGCTATATAGGCAGGAAACTTGTTGAAATAATAGTCAAGATAATTTACCATCAAAACCAAGGAGAAGCACTGGGTGTTATACTATATGTTGGCAAATTGAATTTGAATAAATATATTTTTAAAATAATAATAAAAAAAAATTAAACAAAACAAAAAACTAAGGACAGACAACTAGATGTGCCTGATGGACAGGGCATATGCAAAACAATCAATTGACTAAAGAACTAAGGTAATTGAATAAACAAACAATTCTTACTCCCTAGAAGCTTATACTCTGCTGGAGGAGCCATAAAGTAAACAAATAAACAAAAAAGCCATGATAATGAATTAAAATGTGATGAAATGTTGCCAAGTGACAAGGTAGTGTGTTTATACTAGATAGTCAGGGAGTCTGAGACACCATTTAAATTGAAAGTTGGGTAAGAAACATTAAGTTTTAATACATGAAAGGAAAGAGCAATCCAGAAAGTGAGAGCAAACACAACTATACTAAGGTGAGAATGAGCTTGGAATGGTAAGAAGGCCGGCAACACTATGGTAAGTAAAATCCAAGCAATATAAGCCACATCATGTACAGCTTAACAGAAATAGATAAGGAGTTGGCTCTTAATTTTATTTCAAAAGATTAAAGGACAGGAGTGATCTGTTTATGCTTTAAAGGTTGGTTATTGCTGCTCTGTGTAGACTGTGAACAGCAAGAGTTAGGGAGGGGGGAATGAGGTGGTTGTCATCTCCACTGATCCAAGGAGAATTCTATCTTTCCAGGAGGTAGAATAGGCTAAAAGCTAATAAAATGAAGGTGAGATTTAGAATATGTTTTGATGGCTTGGATGTGGGCAACAAGCTAAATAGAATACAAGCTTGGGACTGAGGGTAAAATAGGATCCTTTTCTGAGGATGGAGGACAAAGTAGGAACAGGTCTAAGGACAGAAATAATAAATTCAGCTTTGGCAATATTAAGTGTGTGTCGTTTGTTAGGTCTCTAAATGGGTATCAGTTTGCAGTAGGACAAACAAGTTGAAACTCTTGTCAGGACTGCAGGTATAAATTTGGAAATAACAGGCATAGAAATGTCAGGGGAGACGATAAGGAGTACCAAGAAGGGTGGGTAGCTGAAGTGAAGCTGGGTTCTTTGGACATAGAAAGATCAGTGAACTGAGACGATGCTCTGCATGTGCCATCCACTTGCATGGGCTATCAAGGTGGGTATGCTCAGGAGTAACACCAAAAACCTATGGAGACTTGAGAAGGACAAAACTGGTGGAGAGTTTGATGAGTGAGCTGGGGAGGGGAAAAGCAGAGTTTTCTCGGAAGCTGAATGTAAAAATATGGAGAAGCTTCCATTTTAAACAGAAGGAAGAAATCTAGAATATGAAAAGTGGTAGCTTCCCTAAATCCTTGACAAACTTAGCTGTGGCATGGAGGGCTGTGGTAAGTGTATCCTTTTCCTTATGCCCTAGGGCAAGGTCAGCAAACTATACTTGTTAGCCATATCCTACCCACCACTTATTTTTGTTAATAAAATTTTATTGGAACACAGTCATGCCCCTTTGTTTAAATAATACCAATGGCTGCTTTCACAAGAACAGCCCAGTTGGATACTTGTGACAAAAAGCACCTGGTGCATGAAGCTAGAAATACTTATTATTTGGCACTTAACAGAAAAAGTTTACTGATACCCTCATCAGTGAGGCCGTAAGGTAGAAACAATGACCAGGGAAATCATGTGTAAACCTCATCACCTAGGACACAGACTGAGTGATTCCTGTGGCCTTTCAATAAATGGATCTTCAAAGAAAGATTATGCAAGTAATATATAACCTAGGCAAAAGCTCATATAACATGGTGATATATTGTAGAGAACTTTCCATTACACATGTCCTCAAAAAAGCCCTGATCTTCCTCGTCGCTGTGGAGGAAAACAGGACTTGAATTGTTCTTTGGAGTGAGACTGTACAACAATTGGCCTCAACGCTGATTGCACAGAAGCTCAGTTGCCTCTGTTGACAAAGTAACCTTCTTGGTGCTTGGTAGAAAATTGTGCCCTTTGTATGTCTTTGTCAAACAAGAAGATTATCACCAAAGTTCCCTGGGATCCAATTCACTTCAGCTGTTTTAATTTATAATCACAGAGCTATTGCCCAAAAGCAAAAACATGCTGCCCATGTGGCTATGGTTGGGTTTTCAACACCAGTGTGGCAAAGAAATAAGGCTTAAATGTAGATGAGGTCACAAGCTCAAAAGGCTTCAAACACTAATTAGGACTATAGATGAATAGTGTGAACCAAATGTTAGACTGTAGGATGGAGTGGGAATTGTGGCTTACTGAAAACCTTGGTCCTATCTAACTAAAGTCATTGCTACTCAACTCCAGCTGTGTAGTCACACAGGAATACTAATCTAGTCTAATAAACTGATTATTAAAAAATAGTCATAAATTTGGATTTTGACTTTACATTTCTGGTTTCTTTTTATCTCCATCATTGCCAAACAAAACCTCTCAACTCTGGCCCATACACTGCCCATTGTAACCCAGTTTCTAGAAGAAAGAAAATAAGCCAATTAGCTTGTCGTCGATATAGAACTAAGACCCAAGTCTCAAAAGCAGTCTTTGTTGCATGCATGTGTGGAATACTTTAGCTCACAAAAAAAAACTATCAAGGTGTTAGAATCCTAAATCCCGGTCCAGTCCCAGTGCTCTTCATAGCTTTCCTTTTGGGCTTGGGCTGCTGAACTCCACCAGATATTAGTCATGCCTTTTTACTGAGAGCCTGAAAGAGAAAACACAAGCTGGTGTTCAGCATTTCCAAATCTGTGAACTGTCTCTGCTCTCACATTTTCAGGGGAAGGACTTTAGATGAAAAAGACAAGCCAAATTCTTCAGCATAATATTCAAGGTCTTCTATAATTTAAGTTCATTAAACCTTTCAAACCTATCCTCATTCAATTCTTCTATACTCCACTCAACTAGAATGCTTATTATATTCAAATATATTATGCATCCTAATTTCTATATCAGTCTCCCTTTACTTGAGGCAAGGGACCTCTTTTTTTGTGACCTCTTCAACTGTACTGTTTGTTGCCTCTTATTTTGTATTTCTTGTATTTTGCAAGCTGGAGAAGGTTGGGAGAACCATTCATATGCAAAGCAAGGCTGAAGGAGAACAGGAGGAAAGGTTGGGTGGGAGCATCCTAGATTGCCTTGCTGTCAGAGGAAGTTCTGTGGTTCTCAGGGGGCAGAATGGACCGTAGGAGTCCCATGTCTCCCAGGATCCGCTTACCTCAGTATGTTGGCTGTACTCGGCCATTGGCTGGGAGCAGCCTCTAGGAAGCATGGGTTCAAGGCAACCTATCAGTGATGAACTTCAGAGCTCAACAGCAGAAGTCGTTGGTCAATTATGCTCCCTGTTTTTGGAAGAGTGAGATGAGCATTCTTATGGCTGCCATTAAAGAGATAATAACCTCTTCAAAGGGAAAAAGTACTTTTAATATATTTATTTTTTCCCCTACAGCAATTAGCAAAGTGCCTTGTTCAATACAAACATACATACATAGCCATAAATTCATCCATGCATACATACATGGATCACTAGATAATTGAATATATAAACATTTAGGTTCAACTTAATTGTTTGCTCATTTCTTAAAATGGAGAAATACTACCAGTATGGCTATATTCCCTCTATTAATAGACTAATATAACATTATTTCACTTTGTTTCTCTAAATTTCTCCATATTTCTTTATTTGTATTTGAGAAACTCACCAACAAAACAAGCAGCAACAAACATTGCATCTGTACTGATCAAAAAAGCCACCATAGGCTTAAAAGAATCATTCAAATTCCTAACACCCCAAATACCATTATATACCCCTAAGGAGCAATGGAACCTAAATGGAGACTAGCACTTACTTCAAGTATTTCAGTGAAACACACATACATAGTATTTTAAGTGCTCCTTCTTTTTAATTTTCTTGTGTTTCTGATTTTTTACTTAATCTACAGGTAGAAGTCATGACAATATCACTTAGATTCTCCCTGCATACTTCCCACACTTTCATTAAACTAATTATCTTGAAATGTAATTAGCTAATTACTGAGAAAGGTAGATAATGATAGTGAATGGAATGTAAGATAAGCGTTAATGAACAACAGGATCCAAATATTCCAGTCAGGGAGAAGACATTCAGAGTTGGCAGAGAGGCAAGGAATATTCAATAACCTTTTGATCAGTTGCACTTGAATCAGAACTAACAATGCTACACTGTGTTATTACAACTGGGTAGGAATCCAAGTCCTCAATTTTTAAAGCCTAACAAAGGTCCTTTACATTTCAGTGATACTGAATGATGTACTGAAGTACCCTAGCACAGACCAATTGCAATTTGTCAACTGGACTTTTCAGCCTTTCTCTTTTTTGCCTTTTTAGAAAGCATTATGTGGAGAAGATTTGTTTTCATTTGTAGCTATTGTCAAGCTGCAGAATTTATTATAATTAAGTTACAACATGTTTCGGAAGGGCCAATATTCTAAACTTTAAAATGTTCACAATAAGATAAGGGCGTATTTGTTTGAAATTAAAAAAAAAAAACAGGTTGAAATAGATTTTTAATTAACTGGCTCTGGATCAGAGCACTTTTCAAATGAAAATACAATAAGGCATCTAATCAGATAAGTTATTTACCCAGAATAATTGGATCCATGCTATAGCAAAATGTGGCTTTGCTGCAGTGTTTTGCAGTTATTGTAGTGTGTTCAACTGGCTACAGCAGAGAACTAATGTAACATGTATCATAATAAAATCCCTGTATGAACCAATAGCCTCATAGTAGAAAAAACCATGCCAAGATCAAAACCAACCGAGAGACCTCATATTCTTTAATCATTGGATTCATAGTAGGAGTAGTATTACCTCCAAACTTGCTGTGCAATATATTTATCATATTACTTCAGAGTACTTCACTTGCCCAAATTCCCATTAGAATGTGAGCTTATTTGAGGACAGTTAGCCTACCTCATCTTTCATTCCCCCATCTAATACCCAAGAACCCTCAATAAATATTAGTTGATTTAAAATGCAAACAGTACAGAAGAAGACTAAGATGAATTTAGTTCAGTCTATTACTTATTTATGCTGAATGCAGAGCTGGCTACACATGAAAGAGAATGTATAATCTTATTGAAAAGATAAGACAGCCATCCATGAAACATCTACCACCAAATAAGGTGGTTTGTAAGCTGTATGTATGAATGACTGATCCAAATAGAAGATGCTTGGGACACCTGGGTGGCTCAGTGGTTAAACGTCTGCCTTCAGCTCAGGGCATGATCCCGGGTCTGGGGATCAAGTCCACATTGGGATCCCTGCAGGGAGCCTGCTTCTCCCTCTGCCTAGGTCTCTGCCTCTCTCTCTCTCTCTCTCTCATAAGTAAATAAATTAAAAAAAAAAAACAGAAAATGCTGAGATTGGAGAAAGGAGTCATCTGTGTGAGGTAGAGTGACCAGTACACAAAAACGCAGATTGGAAAAAGGAGACATCTGTGTGAGGTAGAGTGACCAGTACACACAAACACCATAATTGTGAAAGGCAAAGGGAAAAGGGAGAGCATCCAGTAGGTAGAATAAGGTGAGTCATACATTCACAGGACAGTTGGGAAATGGGTCTGTCTGGAGTGGATGATTCATGATGAGGAGCAAAGAGGGTAAGGGTAAGAGAGGTAAGGTTGCAAATAAAAATGAAGCCCTGAAGTCATTCTGAGAAGTCTGAAAAGTATCATGGGAAAAGCACTAACTTAATCAAGAGATCTTGTTGCAGGCTTCACTTTGCCCCTTGCTTGCTCTGATGTCAAATAAGTTAGTGTACCTCTCTGGCTTCAGTTTCCTTGTGCATAAAATGAGAAACACCAAGAGACCACTGCAGCTCAAAGGTCTTGGCAAGATAGAATCCTGTGGAAAGAAGCTATGAGTGAAGGAGGAGCATGAAGGAAGAAAGATTTCGGCAAAATGAGTCTGGAGGTAATACATAGAAGTGGGCTTGGAGATGGACAAGTAAATGTTTTCAATATCAACCAATTACTGGAGGATGTAGTGCTGGAATAAGGGACTACCAGGTAGTGCTGGAATAAGGGACTACCAAAGGAAATAGGAAGGGAGGACACATTAGCAATCAGACTTGGTGACTTGTAGGAGTACTGAATCAAATGTAAAGCCATTATTTTGAACTTAGGTGTTTTGATATTAGAATCAAATTAGAATAAAACTATATTAAGGGTAAAGCCAGTGTGAGCCAAAATCAATAAAAGTCTACTTTTGGTGGCGCCTGGGTGACTCCATCAGTTAAGCGGCCAACTCTTGATTTTGGCTCAGGTCATGTGATCTCAGGGTGGTGAGATAGAGCCCCGTGTCAGGCTGGTAATGGAGCCTGCTTAAGATTCTCTCTCCCTGTCTCTGCTCCCCACCCCATGCCCTCTCCATGCCCTGCACGTGCTTTCTCTTTCTCAAAAAAAAAAAAAAAATTTACTTTTGGCTCTGTATACCCTAAATACCTTCCATCCACTGCAAGAACTGCCCTTTAGTTTCATCTTTAGGGTCTACACCAGGGACCTCTAGAATATTTGAACTTGCTAAGGACCTTTAATATTTGCCGCTATATAATTAATTAGGAATACTGGGTACTTGATCATCACAAAAACTTTGGAGGTATTGTTTTTTCTTGCTGTGTGACAAACTACCACAAATGCAAAAAACAAATAATACCCATGTATTAGTTCAAAATTCTGCAGGTCAAAGTTTGGCCAAGGCATGACTGAGGTCTCTGCTCAGAGTCTCACAGGGCTCCAATCCAGACTCTGACCCCTTGAATCTGGAAACTTTAAGGAATACCCACTTCCATGCTCATTAAAGATTCTTGGAGAATTCAAGTCCTTGAGATAATGGGACTGAGGTCCACATTTCCATGCTGGCTGTCAGCCAAGGATCACTCTCAACTCCTGATGGCCACCTAGGGCCAGTGTCTGCTCCCAGAGGCTACACACTTTTCAAGCCATGTGGCTTCTTTCATCTTCAAAGACAGGCATAGAGAATCTCCCTTATATCCATTTGCTCTCCCACTTTGTTCTGACTTTTCCTACTGACCCCTAGACCCAGATTCAAGTGGTTCATGTGATTAGCTTCACAAATGAAATCTGAAGTCCTTGTTGGGTTATACAAGGTCCTTTATAATCTGACATCAGATTTCCTTTCCAACCACATTTCCAATCACATTCTGCATCTCTCATTCACTCACTCCATTTGTGTTCCTGGAACACACCAAGCAAACTTCTGATTCATGATCTTTGCATTACCTGTCCTCTGAAGGAAATATTCTGCCTCAAAAAAAAAAATCCACAGAAACTTCTCCCACTTCACCTTAGCTTTTATCTCCTCAGAAAGGCCTTCCTGGAACTCTTTTGAAGCCTGTCACTTTTATCTGCTTCACTTTTATCAATTATATACTAATTTATTAGTATTCTTGGCTATTTTTTACATATCTTTTATTTTCTATTCACTTGTTTACTTACGTATTTATTTGTTGACTTGCCTGTCTTCACCACCCTAAAATGGAAACTCCATAGAGGCAGGGGGTTTGTCTGTCATGTTCCCTCTCTTGTGTTTAGCATAGTTTTTGATGTCTAATAAGTATCCCAACATATTTGCAAAGTAAATGATATAAATGTTTCCCTTTCACCCTTAAATCATTTATTCAGCTCTTATCTTCACAGTAAACACCATGTGGTCATGATGCAACAGTCTCTGTGCCAGGTGCTGGTTATATAAGGGTAAAGGTTATATAAGATACACATGGTTCTTGTCCTTTTGAAATTTAAAGAATAATAAACACATAGACAAAAAAAATAAGCAGCAAAGTTCCAAAATATGTGCCCTTCCTATATGGGAAGGGCAGTGTGCTTTAGGAACACGAAAGGGCAAAATTTCTCTAAAGAGCAAGGAATTAAACCTGTAAGAATTAGCAGGTAAACTGAGACCTGAGGAAAGAGTATAAATTAAGGATTGGAATTAGGTTGGGGTGATGACAAAGATTGATTTTCCATTTGTATAAAGAAAATGGAAAAAATTCAAACAAACTGGTTTTTAATGTCCTCAAATTTTACTTAATAACTAATTTAATCCCCAAATTATTGCCCTGATGAAGAAAATTTTATGTTTTTATTTACTAATCTCACTTCATGCTTCAGATCAAAGACCTTTGGATTTTTTTAAAGAAAAAAAAGGATTAAAAAGAAACAACTCCCAAATAAGCTAGTTTTTTCCTTTGAATCATCATAATGCACTATCAAATCCATTTAATGCAATAGACAGTTACCAAGAATATATCATTCGCGTAAAGGTAAATAAGTCAATATACCATTCCTCTAGGAATGTATAATTTTGTACATAAGGTGGGTCTGTATGCAAATAATTAAATACAAAGCAAGCAATGAAAAAAGTACCTTAGGAGTGGTTCAAAATGCTTTGAAAGTGAAGAAGACAAGGAATAACATTATTTTATTGGCTAAATGAGTTTCCCACATATGCAATATTTTTTTTTCAAAAGAAAGGTTAAGAATGTAAAAAAGATAACACAAGTGCTTTGTCTTATCTCAGATTGAAGGTTAAATTTCAGTAATGAGGATAAAAAATAAATATTCTCTTGTTTATATTTTAAGATAAAATGAAGAGTGAATTATTAATCTTTACCTATAACTATCAAAGGATTATCCCAAGTTATGTGGACACTCTCTTATATGAGAAACCAGAGCTATATCATTTGTTGTTTATATATTCCCCAACACAATGTATGCAGAATAATCGAAAACTTAAATGAAAATAAATTTTTCTGATATATTCCTTACTGTTAGCAAGAATGTTTTAGAACTCAATTCTTCTATTATCTTTCTTTATCACAGTAATATGAAAATTAGAATCCTATCCATATTTAGTAAAATAGAACTTTCATAGTGCTGCATAAAATTTCTTGGAAGATTTTTGCAGGAAAATATTATTTATTTCTAGAAACAGTTATATGAAAATTGTAGTAGCAGATCTTAGGTTGATTCCTTATAAC
This sequence comes from Vulpes vulpes, assembly GCF_048418805.1. Classification (NCBI taxonomy): domain Eukaryota; kingdom Metazoa; phylum Chordata; class Mammalia; order Carnivora; family Canidae; genus Vulpes; species Vulpes vulpes. The sequence goes on from NC_132785.1 coordinate 42,303,916, forward strand.
ATAGTGCCATCTAGAGATTAAAGCTGATGTTGCTACAAACTACATTAACTACAACTTAGCTTTCAAATTATAACATCCCATTTTATAGCTAAGAAGTCCAATAGGAGAAACTATAGTAGGATACATCTGTATGGAGTACATTTGAAATAAATTAATGAGTACACACATGAGCGAATTCATTATATCAACATCTGATCATCAAATTGTGTGGCCTCTCCCTTAGGCAGTATTCTATTCATTTGTAGGCTAATATGTCTTATAGTTTAGGGATACATCATAGTATTGAGGGAAATAATATGGAGGTATAAGAATATGTATTTGATTAGATTTTGTAAGGAGGCTTAATCAAGTTTCTACGAAGAAGCAAGGCAGTTTTCATCATAAATATGAAGTATGTATTAAGTGCCTACTACGGGGAAAGCATTGTACCGGGCATGTGTGTAGTTTCCAGACGCCTGCTATAACAAATCACCATACACTTAATGGCGTAAAATATAATAAACGTGTTCTATCATAGTTCTAACGGCTAGAAGTCTGAAATCCAGGCATAAGCAGGCTGCACTCCCTCTGGAGACTCTAGGGGAGAATACTTCCTTGCCTCCAAGCTTCTGGTGTCTGTTGGCATTCCTCAGATTCCTTGGCTTGTGGCTACATCACTCCAGTTTCTGCCTTCATCTTCCCATCACCTCTTCTCTGTGTCTGGCTGTGACCTCATCACTTCATAATTGAAGAAAAGGCCTATATGCATAGATAAAAAATTATCCAGATCAGTGTTTCTCAATCTAGGCAGTATAGGCATTTGGGCCAGATAATTCTTTGTTGTGAAAGCTGTCCAGAGCAACTTAGAACATCCCTGACCTCTACCCATTAGAGTCAGTAGCACCCACCTCTTCATTACAACTTAGAGCCTCCTAACTCAGACTGCAGATGCTGAAAGGGCCCAGTAACTGGCTCTAGCCAATCACAGCCAGAGTCTATGAACAGTACGGCCAGCACAGGGAGCATGCAGAAGGCACCTCCCTGCCCTTGGTCCCAGTTACAGTCCTGCTAACAGCTCTGTATCACTGAGGCCTGAGTTACAGCCCCATTTAGCTTGATCCCGTCACCAGCATCATACACCAAGGGCTCTGGGAGAAGTCACACCCACCCATGCATTGGGTAATAGGCATTCAGAACTTGGTCCAGCTGTGGATCCCTGAAGTAACCCATGAACTAGCTCCAGCCCCTGTCCGCCATGTTCTGAGAGCCCGTGGAGGTAAATCTGCCAAACTTGGAGAGACTACAGACTCTGAAAGGGTTCTCATATCAGCTATGGTACGTGAATGGTCTTGCTGGCACAGATGCCATCCAGGAGACATTATCTCTGATCCTGGAGAACCTGAAAGGGCCCTAGACATGGGTCAAACCTCCTCACAGCCATGATCTGCCAGTAATCCTGGACCTCTCCATGGTCCCAGTGGGAGACATTTCCATTTGCACCCCCAGAGATCCTGAAGGACCATCCAACCTTATCACAGTCACACAGTTTACTAGCAGACCTGCCAGCCCAGAAACCCAATACAAGACACTTTTGTCTGCATTCCCAGAACTCTTTAGAGGCCCTATACTCAGCTGTAATGACTTCGGCTATAATCTAGTCCAATTCATACGGAGACCTAGCAAAAGACTCCCATTTGTGTCTCCAGAGCTAAATCTGCAGATGTCAATTAGTTTATTGGGTTTTTAAAAATTCTTTTTGCAGAAGTAGACAATATGTCACAATGTCACATTCAGGTTTTGCATATGACATCAAACGCACAAGCAACAAGAGCAAAAATTTAAAAAGTGAGTCTACATCAAACTAAAAAGCTTCTGTACAACAACAAAAGTCAACAGAATGAAGCAGCAGCCTACAGAATGGAGGAAGTACTCACAAAGTATCAGTTAAGGGGAAAATATCCAAAATATATAAAGGAATTCACACAACTCCATAGCAAATCATCATCATCATACAATTAAAAATGGGCAGAGGACATGAATATATATTTTTATCCAGAGAAAATACACAGATGGGCAACAGTCTGGGTATATGCCCAAAAGAAATGAAATTGCTATCTGGAAGAGATAGCTGCATCCCCCTGTTCTTTGCAGCATTATTCATAGTAACCAAAATATAGACATAATCTCAATGTCCATCAGTGCATGAATAAAGAAAATGTGATATGTAGAAAGAGAATGGAATATTATGCAGCCATGAGAAAAATGAAATCCTATCATTTGCAAGAAGATGAATGGACCCTGAAAGCATTATGCTGAATGAATTAAGTCAGACAGATAAAGATAAATCTGTATAATCTCACTTGCATTTGGAATTTAAAAAAAATTAGACAAACTCATAGAGACATGGAGTAAAATGCCAATTGCCAGGGTGGGGAGTATGGAGAAATGTTGGTCAACGAGTACAAAGGATACCCCCATTCATTCATAAGATGAATAAGTTCTGGGGATCTAATATTCAGTAAGATGACTCTAGTTAACAGTAATGTATTACTTAGTTGAAAGTTGCTAAGAGAGTATATCTTAAATATTCTCCCCACGCACAAAAAATATAATTATGTAAAGAGATTGGAGGTCTTAATTAACTATCTTCTTGTTACCAACCTTATTGAATCATTCTGCAGTATATACATGTATCAAAGGATCATGTTGTATACCTTAAGCCTATATAATGGTATAAGGTCAAATAACTCTAATTCAGCTAGAAGTGGGGAGGAACACATTGTCCAGGTTATTATTACAAACACCATGAGCTAAAAGTTCAGAGGAAGAAGAACCAAAATGACCTGGATTATTAAAGAAGTCTTCATGGAGGAAATGAGTAGCCAACCTTTTATTGGATAAAAAAAATAGCCCCTAGAATTGTGAATATCTGGAAACCACTACTGGCTGATGTCCTCTTACTGAGAAGCACTATGAGCTTGTTAAGACAAAGGACCTTAGCTTAGTCATCTTTATGTGCAATTCCCAGCACAGTCCCTGGTATAAAGTAACTCTCAAAAATGTCTGTGAAGTCAATGAGGATAACTTAGTAGATCGGAATCAGAAGTGAAGGGTCTTCGATGATAGACTAGGGGATTTTACATTTATTTTGTTGGCTATGGGGAAATCTTGAGAATTTCAAGTAGGAAAAGCAAACTGAGTAAATGAGTAAAGAAAGCAGGGGTATATAAAAAATATTTGGAGATGCCAGACACAAGATCAAGCTAAGAAGTTATTAAAATAGTCTTGCTATGAAGTAATGAGTTTTGGGACCAAGATAATGACAGTGGGAATTAAACTGAGGTGTCAATGACGGGAAAAATAATTGTCATTTTCTTTTAAATTATTGGATTTGAAGAAGATGTAGAAAAAGGCATTAAGGAAAAATTTCAAGTCAAGGTAACTAAGAGAACAGGTTTTGTTCATTTGAGAAAAATAGGGAAGTGCAGAGAGGGGGAAAGAGCAAGAAACGTGAGAAAAGACAGCACATCCAAGAACCACTGTTCGTGGAGATGCAAGACAGATTATTTTTAAGCTTGGGGTAATCTTCAAAAAAGTAATTATAGTGGATAATGGACCTAAATAAATCAGAGATAATTTGTGATCAATTTTAAGAATTGCTTGCTAGATATGATTTCCTTAGAAATTCATTAGATCGTTCAGGCCCCTTAAAAGTTCTTTTTGCAAGGATTTCTGAGGCAGTTAGTCTGAATTCAAAACGATGAGTTCTATTTTTCCTTATGATTCTCAGACTGGAAGGGTAGGCAATTCCAGATTCCTGCATTATTCACATTCTAACCTGCCAGCCATTCTTTTCTCTAGATACATTAATGTTCATGACACAGAAACGCTCAAATCAACAGTTACTTTATTTCATTTTATTATTTTATTTTATTTTATTCAACAGTTATTTTAACATGACAAACAAGCTTGAGGAAAAAGTTTATTTAAAAAAATTTTAAATCCGTTAAACAATTGGATTTTTTTTCATTTTTGCCAATAGTTTATGCAAACTGGTTATTGAGGACTTGTAAAAATAACTATATACTTATTTTATTTTTATTTTCTATTTTGTAATTTTTTAAGATGTTGTCCTTTATGGGTGTCTTAATGTTTTCAGCTACCATATATATTTTTTGAGAGTGGAATATCATACTTAAGTAAGAAAATAATTTCATTAAAAAAATAATCACTAGGATAGGAATTAGTGAATGGACAATACAAGCAATTCAAACTACCCCTGAAAAAATATGGGGATTTTCTTCTACTTTATAGGTGATTACTTAATTATCTTATCTGATTAGAATAGTTTTAAAATCATAACTTAGTCCATCTGTGTTGTCACAAATGGCAGCATTTCATTCTTTTTTATGGCTGAGTTATATTCCATGGTATATTTTTACATCTTCTTTATCCATTCATCTATCCATAGACATTTAGGTTGATTCCATATCTTGGCTATTGTAAATAACGCTGTAGTGAATATTAGGGATGCATATAACTCTTCAAATTGGTGTTTTAATTTTCTTTTTTTAATTTTTACTTATTTATGATAGTCACACAGAGAGAGAGAGAGAGAGGCAGAGACACAGGCAGAGGGAGAAGCAGGCTCCATGCACCGGAAGCCCGACATGGGATTCGATCCCGGGTCTCCAGGATCGTGCCCTGGGCCAAAGGCAGGCGCCAAACCACTGCGCCACCCAGGGATCCCGGTGTTTTCATTTTCTTTGGATAAATATACTAAAGTTAAATTTCTGAATGGTATGGTAGTTTTATTTTGCATTTTTTTGAAATTTTTTTTTTTTGAGAGGGAGAGAGAGAGGGAGGGAGCGCACAGGAGGGGTGGTGGAGTAGAGAGAGGGAGAGAGAGAATCCCAAGTAGGCTCTGTGCCCAGCACAGAGCCCAACAGGGGCTCAATCTCATGACTCTGAGATCATAACAATCTCATGGCTCTGAGATCGTTGAGCTGAAATCAAGAGTCAGACACTTAGCTGACTGAGGCACCCAGGAACCCTATATTTAATTTTTGAGATGAGTCCATGCTGTCATTGCAATTGAACCAATTTACATTTAAAAATTTTGTATGGTGACAGATGGTAACTAGACTTATCATGGGGACCACTTGGCAGTACATAGAAATATTGAATCACTATGATGTGCATGTGAAACTAGTAGGATACTATATGTCATTTATACTCCAGTTTAAAAAGGTCATAACTTAGTGTTCCTCTAGTCAATATGTGAATACATACCCTAAGTTCTGGAGTTCTGGTTTGGAGATAAATTTTAAAAAAGAATCAACTATCAAAATCAGAGCTAAAGCCATTAATTTTGTTGAAGTTTACAATTAAAATTATTGTGTTTACTTATGAAAGAAAAAATATAGTATGCTTGGGTGGCTCAGTCAGTTAAGCATCTGCCTTTGGCTCAGGTCATGATCCCAGAGTCCTGGAATCATCCTCCCTGCTCAGGGGGAGCCTGCTTCTCCCTCTCCTTCTGCCTGTGACTCCTCCTGCTTGTGCTCTCTCTCTGTGTCAAATAAATAAATGAAATCTTTTTTAAAAATCTGACATTTCCTTTGCACTAAAATATGAATACTACTTTAAAAGCATACCCTTTCATAAAAGCCATGCTAATAAAGACAATGGCCCCCAACACACATACATATTCCTATATTCTTAAGGGAATGATATGATCAGTCTTATGTTTAGGAGGACATGTTTTTTTTTTTTAATTTTTTTAATTTTTATTTATTTATGATAGTCAGAGAGAGAGAGGCAGAGACACAGGTGGAGGGAGAAGCAGGCTCCATGCACCGGGAGCCCGACATGGGATTCGATCCCGGGTCTCCAGGATCGCGCCCTGGGCCAAAGGCAGGCGCCAAACCGCTGCGCCACCCAGGGATCCCAGGAGGACATGTTAATATATTTTCCATTTGTCTCTCCAGATCCACTCATTTTCTTTTCAACTCTGCTCTGTGCCCTCGAAGGCCAACCATTATGCATCACATCCACAGAGCTCCCTAGCTTTTCCTTTTGGATTTTAACCAATAAAAGGTCATGGCCGGAGCCTAAAGGGGAAGAGGAATAAAGGTCAGTATCTATTTCCCTGTTCCCCTCTAGGCCATGGCTCAGCAGTGCTGTGTTACTTTGCCAAAGGCCACAGATTTGTCATTTGTCAAACCTCTCCTGTTTGAGAAGGTGCTTCTTTCTCTGGCTGCTGTAAGTACCTGCTCTCTTTTGTTGTATGGAGCATAGATTGAAGGGGAAGAAAACTGGTTGCAGAGACATACTTAGAATTACTTGCAGATGGGAAATGGTGAAGATCTGACCAAAGCAGTGGATGGTGAGTCAGAGAAAACATAAAAAAATAAGATGCTTTTAGAATATATACAGTACAGGGAGACAAACTGTAACTAGTTGAATGAAAGAGCAAGAAAGAGAATAAGTCCAGGATCCAGAAGGATGCCCAAGTATTTTGTTTTAGCAAATGAATGAAGACTGAAGTCGATGCCTTCCCAGACAGAGAGGTGTTACCAATCTGATTTGTGTTTTTTTTTTTTTCCTGGCTTTATTATCATTCATTTGGAAATCGATCATTTGCTTCTTTGAGGTAGCTCTTGTATTTTATTCAGCATTTATTAGGACCTTACCTAGTCTCCCTTGTGAGACTGTGAAAATTATTTGGATAAAGGCTTTATTTTTGAATAAAAATTTTTAAAGCACAATTTAAAGAAAATTTTTTTTTAGTTTTAAACAGCTCTATTAAAGTAAAATTGCATAATATAGACTGCATTTTTTGAAGTGTTCGATGTGACAAGTTTTGACATATGTATCCCTGTGAAACCATCACACAAACAAGACAATTAATATATGTGTGACTACCCAAAGTTTCCTGTTGGCTTTCTGTTGTCAGTCCCCCATTCTCATATGGACACTGGGGTTGTTTCCAGGATATTTATCTAGATACATAAGTTTGATGATGAGAGTGATTATATTTCTACATAAATTCCCAATTCAAAAATTAGCAAATGCTCATACTCTGAAAATCTCAAAATAAAAAGATAAATTAGCCATTAAAAATTAGCAAATGCTCATACTCTGAAAATCTCAAAATAAAAAGATAAAATTAAATAAAATTGGGCCTCCAAAAAGGCATTTATTACTTTCTGGTTTTGTGACTATTTCTATTTTTAAGTAAACTAAGTTTGTGTGCACTTAGGTTCATTTAAAAAAAAAAAAAACCTGAAAAAAACATATTACCCAGTTGCCTTAAGGATAAAATGAACTAAATAGAAAACATCTTGATGGTAGCCCATGACAGTTTTACCCATATATGCAGTGCTACATACACATAGAATACTGTGTTTGATAGAAAAATCATCATAATCTTTCAATCCAGTGGCATGAAAACAGTAGACAAAAACATATCGTGAAAACAGAAAATATGTGAAAAATGTGTTGAATTAAATTTAAAGGCTTCTATAAATGGTTGTGGGCCTAAAAATTCAGCTAATATTGAATTTCAGTGTAATTATATAATATCCTGGACCCCAACATCTGGACTGCTCTTGCTTTCTAAAACTTTGTTAGGTTTCCAATTCCTATTGTCATAGTTCTTGGGAGATCATTCGGCAAATAATCATATATGTAGAAAAAGTCATATTTGTGTTAAATTAGTATTTTCTTCTGTATGGTTTTCAGAATGATTTTCTTTTGTGCCTGGAGGAGAATGAAAAGCACTTACTCCTCCAACAGGAAGCCTGGAGAAATACCCAGCTCCGCCTGCCTTGTGGTCATGTGCCGCTTCCTGTTACATTCCAGGAATTGCTCTTGGGTGTAAACAATCATCTTCCAGGGGACAGGCCATGGCTGCATCTGCCTTGAGTATCATTCTAAACTTGCAGAGCATGTGAAATATCTGGCTATCGCTGTTAAATTGATTCTGGTATAGCAGAAAGTCTCCATTTGTGGAATGCATCACACTTGTGTCAAGTTCATTTGGTAAGCATAACTTTTAGGCAAGCAAAATGCATTATTGATTGGATTCTCTGCATCTTTTGTCTCAAATAAAGCATTCTTTGATTGTTTTACCTTATTGAAGAGCGTATTTGAAAAGGAAATTTCCACAAATCTCTTTTTAAGCTTTCCAGCATCTGCCAACAATAAACATAATAAATAAAAACCTGCCCTAAAAATACAGCATCCTAAGAATATAAGAATATTTAATTTGAGATATTCAAAAATTGAGCACAATCATCAGAATAATATACATGTTATGTTAGTCATGATTTAGGAGTTTACTGCACAAAGACATAGAAATCTATATTTAATGACTAGATAAAGGTGTAGATAAGATAGGAGGAGTTCATTCTAAAGTTTATTAAGGCTGTAAACTGTGTTCAGTATAGGAGCTACTAGCCATGTATGGCTATATCAGTGGGAATGCAAAGTAATTAAAATGAAATAAAATTAATATTTTAATTCCTCAGTCTCACCAGCCACATTTCAGGTGCTCAAGAGCCATATATGATGAATGGATAAAATAGTACACAGCATAGATATAGAACAGTTCTATCATCAGAGAAAGTTCTATTGGACCAAGAGGGTGTACGAAATATAATACATAAAGAAAAATTAAAGGAACTAGGATTATTGTTCTTAGAAAAGAGAGAATGAGTGACTTTGACAATATGTGAAGAAGTCCTATGCTGTTTGTATACATTAAAAAAAATTTTTGAGTGGCATGTCTGACTTTTTAAATTAAATTGGTTAATAGTTTTAACTATAATTATATAGAACAGGGGCAAAACTAAATTTTATGGGAACTCAAGCTTATATAATTTGGAGATACTTTTAAGGGAAGGATAATAGAATTAGTCTTTGAGAACATTTTTACAGAATAATAAAAAATCACAAAAATTACAAATTTTTAAAACTGGCAAATATCACAAACAAAAAATTAAAGAAGCAGTATTTTTGTTGACTTTCTAACACTGTTTTATATTGCCTACATCTTGCTTCTTCATATGACAATCTTATGATATCATTTTATAGGAGAGATTAGAGGTAGGAGAGAATAGAGAGACAATTCATTTATCTTCAAGCATAGTCAATTAAAATGGTTTTATTATTGTAGTTAGGATGCACAAAAACGTGTGACTTCACACAGACATACACATTTATTTTTTGATATTTGCATATTTGTGTCCTAAAAACATTCTGATAAATTCTCCAACAAAGAGGAAACATATATGTGATGAATTAAAATTTTTATATGCTACATTTTCCTCATTCTCTGAGGAAAGGAGAATTTCTATTTGGTTAGGTGTTGATGAGAACCATTCCTTACTTATAATTTACAAATCTGATAAACTGAAGAATTTGCCATAGATTAGCTTCAAACTCCACATACTTCAACTTCTATTTGTCTCTGCTTCCCACCTAGATCCAATGGCAAGTGCCATGGGACGAACTCATATAAATTTACAATGCTTGGCCCTAAATCTTCATTTTATGACACCAGATAAGTCATCAGTTGGCAGAAAATAGGAATACTCCTGGAAACTATTCCTACCATGGCTAACTAGCAACAACTAAACTACATATAGAAGTGACAATGAACCATAGAAAAGTATGTTCCACAACACTCAAACGAAGTGTATCCAACACTCAACTTCCCTTCACCTCGATCCCAAAAATGTTCATGGTGACTACTGCCACCACCAAGAGAAAGTATGGTGGAGTGTACACATGAGTGCAAAGAAAGCAGTTTAACTGAGTGCAACTAAAATAACTTACATTTGCAAATTTTACAAAAATATACAACCATGTGACACAATGCTAGGATCCCTTCTGGGGCCTTGAAAGGATCTGTGCATAGGAGGAGCTATGAAGCTAAATTCCATTAGTTTCTTGGTAAATCCATCTCTGATAAAGGATACATTCTTCACTGACATGCTGAGTAATAAAGGTTGAAATATAATGATTCTGATTAAATATAAGATAGATTTCCTGACACAGTTGTGAAATGTTGACATTATGGCTTAATAGATGTAGACTCACAAGCTCAAAATTCAAGAAGCTGTTTTTTTCCTTTTTAGTTCTTTTGCCTTTGTTTAAAATATGCTGCCACAAGATAAGTGGTTGCTTCTAAAATCTTCATGATCTAATATCCATATTTCAGTAACATAAGTTAACTGAGAGAGGGTCAAAGTACATGTCTATGTTAAATAATTCTTTATAATATCAGAGAAATACAGCCATTACTGAATGAAGTCTATTTTAAAGAAGTAAATGTTAAAAGAAACTAAAGGTAACACTAGCCATCCATTTTACTTATCCTCAATTATTATTGATGCTTTACTGAATTCTTGTTCAAGCCTTTGCCAAGAACAGAACAGTTTTTTCTACTCTCTCTGTTGTCAGGTTACATCCAGAACTCCAGTGTCATGTGGCTACAAAAACATTTGGGTTTTTTTCCTTTCTAAAAAGAGTTAGCCAATGTTTCTCATTTACTTTTTTTCCCCAGTCTCATATAGTACAAAAAAAACTAGGTACTCCTGGAGAATGATGGATGGATATAAAAGAACAGCAACTCACCAGCACTCCCCTCTTTCCAGCCTTCCTGTGTAAGCGAGGAAGAGAGACCATAGATCATAAACTCCTAGAAATGATGGACCCCCTAATCGAGTTCTCTCTCCTTCAATTGCTATTCTATACTTTCATTACATAGAGTATATCACTCTAAACTTCTTCCTTCCTCCACCTTAAAATCACCAGATCAACAACCTAACCCCATTCATTTGTTTCTGAGGCAACATAGTGGAACACACACATCTGTTCATTGATAAACTCATCTAATGAATGAACAGACACAGTAGTACCCCCTTATTCATGGGGGATACATTTCAAGACCCTGAGTGCATACCTGAAACCATGAATAGTACCAAACCCTATATATACTATGTTTTTTCAATACATACATACTATGATAAAGCCTAATTTATAAATTAAGCACAAGAGATTGACAACAATAATAAAGTAGCACATGTATAATAATATACTGTAAGAAAAGTTATGGAAGGTGATCTTTTTCCCTCTCAAAATATCTTCTTGCACCATACTCACCCTTCTTATGACGGGGTGAGATGATAAAATGCCTACTATGATGAAATGAAGTGAGTAACATAGGCACTATGATGTAGCATTAGGCTACTACTGATCTGACAGTATGTCAGAAGAAGGATCATATGCTTTCAGATCATGGTTGACTGTGGGTAACTGAAACTGTGAAGAGTGAGACTGCAGATGGCTGGGTAGGGATGGAGGGGACTACTGTAGCTTAAAATTTTAGGCTTATATTAGAACAGAAGTTTAAACAGATGCATTGGATCAGAGCACATTAAGTTTCCTAAAAAGTGACATGCAGTGGTTTCTCCTTAATTAGAAAAAGATTACTAGCTAAGACTGAACTTCTACAAACTATAATTTATAAAGATGGTTTTAAAATCAACAAATATTTCCTCTGTAACCATAAGTATTGCACATCAAATCTGCAAAAGTAGCTAGACCCTCCTCCTATAGAAGACTGCAGCCTAGTTGAAGAAAAGGATGTCAAAGGTCCTTTAGGTAATAATAGAACAAAAATAAAAATGAGGAAAATTCACTCAAAAAATATAATTGTTAAATGACAATATACAGTTTTAGAAAAATGATCCAAAGAAGTTTGAGTTACAATTTTGGGTGTGGATGCTATGAAATGAACAAAAGTAAAGTGGCAGAAAAGTATGAGATGTCTGGGGGAGAAAGGGTGGATCCACTTTGTTTCTACTCCAAAGTTAAGTTTTTAAGAAAAACTTAAATATTAAGGATGAGAATATAGAAATGGGGCTCAAATTAAATTTACTCTATAGATAATGCAATTCCAATTGGAAACACCTTTATAGATTAATGAAGCAATGGGTAGCAGTATTTTAGCAGAAGTAATCTGGCCATACTGTCAATATTATATCGAATATAGAGGGAAAATCAGAAGCAAAGAAATTTATTCTATTATTAGAATCCCATATGTTGAAGCATTCCTGACTCCTGAGAAAAATTTATTTTATCATGAGGAAATATTTATCACTTATTAAATTATATCAAATAGCATTTATATAAGAATTTTTTGTCTATATACATGGATGAGGTTGGTCTTTTTCTTGATAGTAGAATCCTAATCATTTTATTAATTTTATTATTTATTGAATGATTCTTATGTGTCTAGAACAATGTCCATTGTTGTTAATCCATTTGTATGCCGTTTCATGCTTATAGTAAACCCTTTTTATTTTATAGGAAATGAAATTTAAGCCTACAGGTGACTACTTGCCCAAAAGCTACACAAGTAGTAAGTGGCAGAGCAAGAATTTGAACTCAGTCTGGCTCATTTAGAAGCTGGCTCTCCCACCACTATGTTAAACTGTCTTATATAATGAGATTTGTTTTAGACTAAATCAAGAATTCTATGATATCTCTATTCTAGAATAGATTCCACATAATGAAAAGTATCAGTATCTTTAAATGGTATAGAAATCCCCTGGAGAACTCAATGTTTCTAGCTGTATTTGCATGGTACACAGTATTTGGATATGAACCTTCATATTAATTAATTCAAATGTATCCACAGAGTACCTATTATATTCTAGATACCAAGTGCCAGAGCTAAAGAAATGATATGACCACATTCTTTCTCTCAATAGCTCACATTCTGATGAGAAAAGATTATAAACAAGTACATTAAAATATCTGGAATTAAAAATGTACTGGAGGGACTTAACAGCAGAACAGTCAGGAAAGAGAATCGGCAAACTTGAATAGAGGCCCACTGAAATTATCCAGTCTGAGGAACAGAAAGTAAAAAGATTTTTAAAAATGAACACAGCCTCAGATAACTGTTGGACATCATCAAGCATATCATCATATTCATAATGGAAGCCCCAGAAGGAGAAGAGAGATATAAATGGGCAGAAGAATACTTGACAATTATAGCTGAAAATATTCCAAACTTGAAAAACAATGATTTACAAATACAAGAATGTCAATAAACTCAAAGTAGGATAAACTCAGAGATCCACACCTAGACACACCATGATCAAACTGTCAAAAGACAAAGAAAGGATTCTAAAAGCAGGAAAGGAGTAGCAACACTCACGTACAGGGGTGGCTTATTAAGATTAATGCTGAGGGACACTTGGCTGGCTAAATAGTTTGAGCTTCTGACTCCTGATTTTGGCTGAGGTCATGATCTCTGGGTTGTGGGAAGGAGCTCTATGGTGGGCTTCGTGCTGAGCATGGATCCTGCTTGATATTTTCTCTCTCCTTCTCCCTCTGCCTCTCTCCTCTCCTAAAATAAATAAATAAATAAATAAATAATAATAATACATTTAAAATTTTTTAAAATAAGATTAATACCTGGGGCACCTGGATAGTTAAGCATCCGCCTTCGGCTCAGGTCATGATCTCAGGGTCCTGGGATCCAGCACCTCGTGGGGCCCCATGCTCAGCAGGAAGTCTACTGCTGCTCCTTTTCCCTCTCCCTCTGGCCCTTCCACCTCCACTTGTGTGTGTGTGTGTGTGTGTGTGTGTGTGTGTGTGTGTGTGCACGTGCGTGCCCACTCAAATAAATAAATAACCTTTAAAAAGATTAACAGCTGATTTCTCCTCAGAGATCACAAAGCTACAGGTAATGAGATGATATACTCAATGTGTTGAATGAAGAGACTATCAAATGAGAATTTTATATCTAGCAGAACAAATCTCCAAAAGCCAAAAGAGAAGTTTAAGCATTTCTAGATAAGCAAACCTAAATTTGTTGTTGGCAGACTATCCCTATAAGAAAAATTAGAGTCCTTCAGGCTAAAATGAAAGGACATTAGACTAATCCACATGAAGAAAGAAAGAGCACCAATAAAAATAATTATATAAGCCAATATAAAAGACAATATAAATGCATTTTGGATTTTTTCTCTTACTCTATTAGAAAACAACTACATAAAGCAATAATGATGAAACTGTGTTGATAAAGTTATAATGTATTTAGATGTAATTATAATGGCATTAATAACACAAAGAAAGGAGAAGAGATAGACCTGTACTGGAGGAAAGATTTTACAAAGCATTGAAATTAAATTGGTATTAATATGAACTAATTTGTTATAAATTAAGATGATAATTATAATCTGCAGGATTTCATATGTCTGAAAGAAATAACAGTAATTAAAATGATATGTTAGAAAATAATTTAATAAGAAGACAAGATATATAGAATTGAAGGGATAAATACACAATTCAACAATAATATATGCAGATGCCAATGCCCCACTTTCCTAACAGGTAAAACACCTAGAGACAAGATATATTCACAATTCACACTTTACCAAATGTTAATAATTAATGACAATCCTTACAAACTCATCTAAAAAAATAGAACAGAAGGGAACATTTCACAACTCATTCTGTGAAGCCAAAACCAGTTGAATATTTGATGAAAGAATGGCTGAAACATCCAAAACTTGAAAAACACTAATTTACAAATTCAAGAATCTCAACGAACTCAAATTAGGATAAACTCAAAACCCTGATAGAAAAAAACAGACGAAGATATCATTAAAAAATTATAGATTGATATACCTTATGAATGGACATACAAAAATCCTCAACAAAATACTAGCAAACCTAATACAGCAATATATTAAAAGGATTTACACCATTACCAAGTGGGATAACGCATAGGAATGTAAGGTTTTTTAGAATATGAAAATAAATCAATGTAATACATTGTAGTTATAGGATTAAGGACAAATGTCATATAATCATCTCAATAGACACTGCAAAAGCATTTGACAAAATTTAACATCCTTTCATGATAAAAATACTAACCAACTAGGAACAGAAGCTAATATCCTTAATCTGGTATATGGTATCTACAAGAAACCCACAATTGACATCATAATTTGATGAAAGACTAAAAGCTTTCTCACTAAAATTAAGACAGATAGGTCTGCATTTGCCACTTCTATTCAGTATTGTATGGAAGTTCCTAGTCAGTCAGGACAATTAGGCAAGAAAAGGAGGCATCCAGATAGGAAAGGAAAAAGATAAAACTATTCACAGCTGATATGATAGTGTATATGGAAAATTCTAAGATATCCATTATAAATTATTAATAATAATCAAATTCAGCAAGGTTTTAGGTACAGGATCAATATACAAATCAATTTTATTTTTGTAAACTAGCAATGGACAATCCTACATTGAAAGTAAGAAAAAAAATCCATTTATGAATGAAATACTTAGAAATGAATGAAATACTTATAAATTTAAGAATGAAATACTTAGAAAAAAAGAAATACTTAGAAATAAATTTACAAAATGAAGTATGAAACTTATGCAGTGAAAACAGCAAACATTATGGAAAGAAAGAAAGACCTGAACAAATGGATGAATATTAAAGGATTGGAAAGCATACTGTTGCTAACATTGCAATACTCCCCCAAATTGATCTAAAGATTCAATGCAATCCTTATCAAAATCCCAACGAGCTTTCTTGCAGGAATTGAGAAGCTGATCCTAAAATTCATGGAAATGCAAAAGACCCAGAATAGCCAAAACAATCTTGAAAAAGAAGAACAAAGTTAAAGTATGCACTCACCAATTTCTAAACTTACTACAAAGATACAATAATCAAGACAGTGTGGTACTGGCAAAAGGGTAGACATATAGATCAATTTAATAGAATTGAAAGTCCATAAAAAAATCCTCACATTTATGGTCAATTGATTCCCAATAAGGGTGCCAAGATAATTCAATAGGGAAAGAATAGTGTTTTCAATAAATGGTGCCAGCCAGATATCCACATGCAAAAGGATAAAGCTGGACCCTACCTTATGACATTTACAAACATTAACTCAAAATGAATTGAAGATCTAAAAGTAAGATCTAAAAATATAAATATCAATGATAAAAACCACCTTTCGCCCACTGCAGTGGACAATGTCTTAATCTGCTTGAACTGCTACAACAAAATACCACAGACAGGGTAGCTTAAACAACAGAAATTTATTTTCTCATAGTTCTGGAAGCTAGGAGTCTGAGATCAATGTGCCAGCAGACACAGTTCCCAGTGAGAGCTCTTTTCCTAACGTATAGACTGCTGCCTTCTTGCTGAGTCCTCACATGATGGCAGGAAAAGAAAAGGAAAGCAAGCTCTCTGGTGTCTCTTGTTTTTCTTTCTTCTTCTTTTTTTAAAATATACTTGACATGCAGTGTTACATTAGTTTCAGATGTACAACTTAATGACTAGGCAAGTTTATGCTAGGTTCCCCACAAGTGTAGCTACAACCATCTGTCACCATATATCACTATTACAATATCATTGACTATATTCCTTATGCTGTGGTGTCTCTTCTTAATAAGGACACTAACCCTAGTCAGGACTCCCTTCTTATGAGCTCATTTAACCTTAATTGCTTCCTTACAGGGCCCATCTCCAAATACAGCCACACAGGAGATTAGACTTCAACACGTGGATTTGGGGGTGTCACAGACATTCAGTCCATTGGACAACATTCTCTATTGGACTCCTCTCTTTCTGTTTTGCATGCCTCATTCCTTGTGTTTCCTAAGATGGTTTCCCGAATAAACTATCTGTATACAAGTAAATCGAGTTCTGCTCTTAGAGGAACCCAAGCTAGGACAAGCATTACTTCCAAGAATTTCCATAGCAACATTGTTTGTAATGGAAAAAAATACAAATAACAGAAACATCAATTGACACAAAAATGGAAAAATAAATTGTGGTACATACATAATGGAATTAATCCTGGAGTTAAAATGATATAAGAAGTAAGTTACAAAGGATATACAGTATAATTCCATTTATATAGAGTTCAAAAACAGACAAAACTCAGTAATATGTTATTTTTGTTTAGGGGATATATTCACATGTGGAAAGACTATAAAGAAAATCAAAGAAATGATAAACACAGCATTCAGTGGTTACCCCTTGGGATGAGAAAAGAGGGCTTCAAAGTTATTGGTAATGCATTTCATAAGTTGGGTTGTGGGTACATGGGTGCTGGTTTTACTACTTTTTTATATCATACATATATCTTTACATCATACATAAATCACATTTATAGTCATATAAATGTATGATACATTTTTAGACATTTAATAAAAGCTAATTTTTTAAAAACAAAAATATTAGCTCGTATGAGAAATGGGTTTCTAAAGTACAAGATTTATTAAATGATACATTCACTTAACTTAAAAATTAGGCAGCATACATTTTTAAATCTACCAATAGAAAAACATCTGCCAAGAATGAATTGCAAGAGGGAATAAATTCTATAATTTACCATCTAGATGGCTGCCAAACTTTAGTGACTGAGGCTCTAAACCAAGAAGCAGCAAATTTAAGGTGCTTTTTTCTTCCCCTGCACGTTCCAGTTTGCTAACTGGATACAAGCCAAGACCTTTAGATGACTCAATTTTTCACTCTATAAGATGAAGACAATACTTGCCATCTCCCAAATAGAGGTTATGAGGATTAATCTGTCCATAAAGCATTTGAAGGTCCTTGCAATAAAGATTAAAACCATATATAAAATTTGTTGTATTTTATAGGTGTGAGTTTGCAAGACCAGCTACCTTGAAACTGTTTATCCTGAAAGAATTAGGCCTGTAGCTTAAGATTCTATGACACCAAATATGTGGTTCAATCTTAGTTAGAGATTCATGGTGTTGAATAACTAGGCTTCCCATTGACACGGTTAATAAGAGAGATGATAGCAATTTTCCACTTACCATTTGTGCATTTACCCTTTCTGAAATATGATGAAATTATAAATATGGAAGCTAGTTACTACTTATTCCTAGACACTATCCCAGAAATGTCACGGGATGGATAGTATAGCTGTTTTAAAATCTAAAAATCTAAGTGTCACATAAAAGTTAGGCATCAATATTTACTTCAATAAATACTCTTCACCTAGCCAAGGATTTTTTTCTTAATTAAAAATCATGTTATTAACATTACAGTTTACCAATTAAATATTGGTTAATATTAATATTTGCATGTTATATTAGCTATAGGAAGAAAATACCTTTTAACAATTCATGTCTGCCTCTTCTCTAAATTTTTTAATAATCTATTCAACAGATTATAAAGGTATTTTTTACTTTCAAAACTTAAGACATTGAAAAATGTTTTAAGCCACTGCAGCTTCGGGGTTAAGAAATTCCAGATTAGCTTTTAGAGATGTTGAAGTATCACAGCCTTTTCCATTCTGCTTGCCGGTTAACAGCATCTCTGAATACCTTTAACACACTTTTTTTTCCCAAAAGATTATTTTTTTCATCCATTTCTTCATTCATTCAACAGACATTTATTAAATGCCTACCTAATATGTGCAGAAGCTTTGCTAAGATAAAACATCTTCCCTACCTTCAAAGACATTCATAATCTAATAGGTAAGACAGAGAAGAAGATATATGATTATAATTCAGAATTTTCTTTCAAATCAAGAGTTCATAAGAAAAGCAAATGCATCTTTGTGGCATCCATGTATAAATGCTCATGTCAAACCTCTACTTAAAGCCTCTCCATGGCTTCTGTGGGTGTGAAATAAACTTGAACTTGATATGCAGGACCATCATGAGCATCCTTCATTGCAAGGGACAGCCCTCTTCTGCAGCCATACAGACTGCTCACACCTCAAGCTGTGCCATCTGTCTCTCTCTTCCCTTGCCTATGCTGTACCCTCTGTTTGGCATGCCTAACTGTACTTCTTTTTCTAGATAATTCATATTATTCAGGTCTCCACTTGGGGATCTTCTCTAGAAAGCCATCTCTGACTTCTTTAGTTTTAATTAGATGCCTCTCCTCTTTGCTCCCATGGATTTGTGTGCATATTTTAGAGCATTTACATTTCCTGTTAAGTTACTTCCTCCGGTAGACTATTCAGTCTTTGAGAGCAACACTATCTTATTCATCTTTGACCTTATAAACTATCACAGTGCTTTCCATCATAGTATTTACTCAATACATTTTGTTGACTTAATGCTTTATAAAAGAAATATATAACTGTATATAAAAATACATCTAATAGAAAAAAACATAGAAAGCATAAGAACACAGACGAAAAGCACATAACTCAAAACATGCATAGATTTGGGAAGTGAGCAAAGGGTTGACACCCCATGCACCCTCCCCAGAGAGGTGGTATTCCTTGTGCCAAGCATGGAAGGGCTTGAAACAAAGCATGGTGAACAGGGAGGAAAGCTTTGATATGAACTAGTGTCTTCCTGTAGAGGAAACATCATGTAACATGGCACAGAAGTGAACATGAATATATCCAAGTCTCCTTGGGGATCTTACTTTTGGCTGCTGCTTTACAAGCAGGATAGAACTAAGGGCCTACCCACAGCTAAAAGTGAGCTCAGGGTAATCACATTTTCCCTGGTCCTACTTACATTAGGTTATGGCTGTCTTCCTAAGTCAGATGTTCTCCCCCTCCCACTCCTCCTCATCTCTTTCCTTCCTTCCCTGGTTCTCCTCACTTGCCTCTCCATGGCTCCCACTTTCCCCCTCATCTTGTCTTCTTATTCCAGCTTTCTCTTAAAACAATAGCTGATTACAAGCGTTTTTCCCTTCACAGTTCAGAACATTTGAGGACCTCAAAGATCACCCTGCCCAGCTCCATTTTACATAAAAAAAAAAAACATGAGGGTCAAAACAGATACAACTTTCTAACTCTTGAGAGCAATCATTCTTAGGGCTATGGGGGGGTGGGAAGGATTGGGTCTCCTAACTTCTAACATAATAATAGCTTCATAATCTATGCTATCAAGCTGCTACAACCCTCCTGAATTTTAAAAATCTATGAAAGCTCAGGAGAATAGTTTTAAAGCACTGCATCCTCATAGCAGGACAACAGTGTTTCTCAATATGGACTACGATGTTGGCTTCCTGGAGATTGTAAAGATGTGACTGTGAGAAACAATATTAATTTTATATCAGAGCATCATGTATGTGACAGAGTGGGAATTTACTGTATTAACAGCTGGCATAGGCATTCATCTTAGTAATGCTGCATTAATTGGGCTGGCCCAGGGCACCTGGGTGGCTCAGTGGTTGAGTGTCCGCTTTCAGCTCAGGTCATGGTCCCAGGATCCTGGATTTGAGTCCCGCATTGGGATCCCCACAGAGGGCCTGTTTCTCCCTCTGCCTGTGTCTCTGCCTCTCTCTGTGTGTATTTCATGAATAAATAAATAAAATCTTTTTAAAAATAAAAAATAAATGGGCTGGCCCGGGTCATGAGAAATGAGGAGTAGCAGAGTAGCTGGTGGAGCTAGTTATACCTCAAGAGATCTCTGCTAATTATTAAAAAACTGAAATATTTAGTGCAGAGTAATCCTTGGTGGAAACTGATGAATGACGAAACTGCTCCAATTGGTTTAAATTAGAAGTGAAAAGTCACTCATTGTGGCAGCCATTACTAACACCTATCCAATAACCATAACCCTTTCTTTTTTCTCCATTTTTAATTTATTTTAATTCCAGTATGATTAACATACAGTGTTATATTATTTTCAGGTGTACAATATAGTGATTCAAAAATTTAATACATTACTCTGTGCCCATCATGATACGTCTTTTTAATTCCCTTCTTCTTAAAGAACAGATTCTCTCTCTCTCTCTCTTTTTTTTTTTTCAGGGTGAAATGTGTCCAAATGCACAATTCACATCACTAAAATGTAACTGGAGGACTGCTGGAGATAGGGTTTCCTCAGATAGGTGACTCCTCAACAACCCCTTCTTCTGTTTCCTACTGGGAGTGTCCTCAGGAGACTAAAGGAGAAGCAGCCATCTTGCAATGAAGAGAGTAAAAGCTATGTACATAGTAAAAGCTATGTAGGAGCAGAAAGAAGAAAAGAACCTGAAACATTTTTAACATACAAAGCTATACTGAAAGTAGGCCCCTACTTGATTGAGCGATTGCTGTTGGGTTTCTGCTACACAATACTAAAAGTAGTTTCAACTGATGCACAAACATAGGAGAGGGAAGACACAGGACCATGAAGAAGTAAGTGGGAGGCAAATTTATGAAAATCATGGGGAGGACTTTGAATTCCCACAGACCATGAATTGGGGAGTCCAAAAAAATTATATACCCCATATCTGAGGAAAATGGAGATTCCAGTGTACCTCTTTACAGCATGGCATAGCAAGGACTTCAGTTTAACTTGAACTATATTTATCCTAAGAGTTGGGTGTATCTAGGCAAATCTATCAGTCTTAGGAGGTAGGAATTGCAGAAGTCTCTTTACATGAGAGTCCAAGGAAACTTCTGGAGAAGAACTCATTCTTAGGGGAGAAAATATAGATATGTAGGAGATTGTTTCAAGGACAAAAGATGGTCATCAAGGGAAAATATTATGCACAGTATTTTTATATTAGATTGCTCTCTGGCCAAATGCCCAAGGACTTCCGCCTGAGTCCTAGGACAAGGAGGCTGCAAATGGAAAGAGCAAAGCTAAAATGAGCTTTCTCCAAATACCCTCCTGTGACAAGTATAATGGCACTGAAGATAATCACGGCAGTGGTGGTGAAAATATTGGTGTAGGGGACAGGCATTGCAATGACAATTTCAGTGCTCTCAAGTGCAGCCATTAGACATCTTGGTGCAGAGCTCTGAATGTACCCTATATACAACACTAGGACAGACACTGTCTTGTGGTCAGCAGAATTTTAAAGGTGTCCCCCTCCACCCGCCTAAGATCCATATCACCAGGTTATTCAAACACTAGTTAGTCTAGGTTCTGCTGGGCAGGGACTCTGCAGATGGAATTGAGATTACTAATTAGCTGATTTTAAGATACTGTGGACCCAACATGAAATCTTAAAAATCAAAAAGGATGGTAAAAGAGTAACACAGGAGAGATGAAATAAAGAGAAATTAGAGAGATTCAAGGTGTGAGATGGACCTGGTCTGCCTTTGCTGCCTTTAATGATAAAAAGGTCAATGAGCCAGGGAATGTAGGTGGTCTCTAGAAGCTAAGAATGACCCACATTGCGATCCAGCAAGGAAAAAGAATCTCAGCCCTTTGGCTACTAGCACTGAATATTCCACAAAACCTGAATCAGCTTGGAAGCAAATTCTTCTCTGGAGCCTCCAGTAAGGAACACAGCTTCCTGATTCCTTGATGTTAGGCCAGTGAGTTCCGCATTAGACTTCTGGCCTACCAAATTGTGAGATGATACATTTTGTTGTAAGCTAAGTTTGTGGTAACTTGTTATGGCAACAGAAGAATGCAAATTCAGTATCTTACTTCATTACAATTCTTTCTCTATATCTCTGTCTCCTCTGCTGAATTCCCATCCTTAGGGCAAGGAGGATGTCTTTGTCATGCTGTTATTTTCTTGTCTACTTTTTTACTCCTCCAAACTAAAGCTTTTTGTCAATATGTTTTTTCTATTTTGATATAGACATTCTAATGCCTTTCCTTTAAAATATTCACAATCTGTTTTCAAATACCTTTGCAAGAACAATGGTTCAAATACATTTGTAGGAACAATGGTATTTGATTATTGCTAAGGTCTTTTTGCACAACAGACATTATTGTTTGCTCAGTCTACCATAACAAAATACCAGAGACCAGATGGCTGAAACAATAGCTACACATTTTCTCACAATTCTGAAGGCTACAAGTCCAAGATCGAGGTACAGTTGGTTTCTGGTGATACCTCTCGTCCTGGCTTGCAGACAACCACCTTCTTTTCCATGTCCTCACATGGCATTTCCTCTGTGCACAAGCACAGAAACAGAGAGAGATCTTTGGTGTCTCTTCCTCTACTTATAAGGACACCAGTTCTATCAGATTAGGGCCCCATCCTTATGAGCTCATTTAACCTTAATTATCTCTTTAGAGTCCCTATCTCCAACTGTAATCACATTTGGGGTTCAGGCTTCAACATATGAATTTTGAGGGGACACAGTTCAGTCCATAACAAAACAATTAGGTCTAGCCTTATTTTCAACTCAGATAATTAGAGTTGCACTTAAAATAGGCATGTGTATGTTGTACTCACAGTTCTGATATTGTTTCCTATGGATACATTGGTTGCTCCTTACTCCATAGGGGAGACCTGCAGAGACAGTGTTACATACACCTCTTTCAATCCTCAGTGATGTCTTTTTATTATCTTTTATAATTTTATTGCTTTCACATTGGTATTTAATTCATATTGCCATAGAAAATACATTGAAAAATCCCTTTGTTTTTTAAAAAAATAAGCAAAAAACCCACGATATTTAGAAAATCACAAAATTGAAACTGTTGTTTCTATTTTAAGGGATAATCCCCCCCTCGCAAATTTAAAAGGTCAATAGTGTTAAGGTTGAGAAAACTCTGTTCTGGATTAAGTTTCTTGGCACAACTTTTAGCCTTTACCCTACCCCTTTGGTAGTTGGGGAAAGCAATCAGTTGCAGAGCCGGGAATGTCACCATCTCTTCCAGGATTTGCACCACCACAACTTGGAGGCTCCCACCTGGCCTCCCCACCCAAATGATGCAGTTCTAAATCAAAGTCTCACAGACAACATCCAATTAATGGAACGTCAATCACTCAAGCATCCTACCTGGAAGATAGACTGGCAAAGGTTTTAGCATTTTCTTCCCTGTATCCTTGAAGATGGTTGGAAAGGACAATGAGCAAATCAAACCAAACTATCTACCACAGATGCTTATTAGAAGAAGAACATCAAAGGAATTAAAAATATGAATCCGCATTTTCTGTAAGTTTTTTGTAACCTGCATGGGTTATTATGTTATTTCTGAAGTATTTGATTAACTTAAAAGGAACAAATTTCAACTCTGATTCTATCTCAATAGTCACTCTCTAAAAACCCTTATTTTGAGAGAAGTGAGACGTAGCATTATTATTTCAGAAGAAAAATGCTGTGAAAATAGTCTCTATGTTCTTGCCAGCTGATATAGCTAATATTAAGCATCTAGAATTTTTAAGTTCATATATCTAATAGCACAATTAGATCTGACCATCAAACTAATTTGCCCTTTATACTGCATTATTTATTCTTTTTCTTACTGGTATAGGCACACTGTGGAGGTGCGAAAAGGAATTTCTATTTTACTTTTCAGTCAACACTTTCAGGAACCTATTTGTTAAGTCTTTAAGGGCTGCATACTAAATACTCCAAAAAATCCTTAAGCAAGTATTTCTTGCTTTGGATTTGTGATTATCAAGATTATATTTAACTAAAAATCACAAAAATTGTTTCAAATGAGAATTTCAGATGAGAACACAATGATCATTGAAATCATACGTCGGTGTGTGTGTGTGTGTGTGTGTGTGTGTGTGTCTGTGTGTGTCTGTGTGTGTCTGAGTAAGAGAGAGAGAGAAAGAGAGAGAGGTCAGATAGTAAATATTTTAGACTTGGCGAATCACAGCCTTTTCTGTCACAACTATGTAATTTTGTCACAGTAGCACAAAAGCAGCCATAGACAATAAGAGTAGGTGTGGCTATATTCCAATAAAACTTCATTTACAAGAAAAAAAATCTAGGTAGTAGCTGGATTTAGCCTAAGACTTTAGTTTGTGCAGCCATGATTTAAGTTACTGTTTCTGATACCAGCATGATCATCATCTTCTGAGAGCTTGTTAGAATCACAAATTCTTAGACCTCACCCAGATGTACTGACTCAGAAAACTTTAGGGGTGAGGTCAAAATCTGTGTCGTAACAAGCCCTCCATGTGATTCTGAAGTTTGAGCAATGGTGAGTTGAGCTATTAATAATGTATGTTAACAAAGATTTTCATTAACATGTGACAGCTTTATTTATATATTAATTACAATATATTATATTTAATAAATATTATTTACATAATATTGATTGTAAACTATTAAAGGCAGTGATGATTTTCAGTTTTATAAGAACCATATACAGTGGGATCCCGGGGTGGCGCAGCGGTTTGGCGCCTGCCTTTGGCCCGGGGTGCGATCCTAGAGACCTGGGATCGAATCCCACGTTGGGCTCCCGGTGCATGGAGCCTGCTTCTCCCTCTGCCTGTGTCTCTGCCTCTCTCTCTCTCTCTCTCTCTCTCTGTGACTATCATAAATAAATAAAACTTTAAATAAAAGAATCATATACAGTTTTTATGGTGTTAGAGTAAAAATTGAGTCTGGCTGCTTTATTCAGAAATAATGAGGTCTTACATACACAGGCTTTAACTTAGTCCCTTTCTGTCTTCTACTCCAGGCAGCACATAGTAGGTCCTCAAGGAAAACTTGTGAAATAAACAAAACCAAAAATAGAAAAGATGAAAAATAATGTACTTACTGATCTGCGTCAGAAATAGAGACTGACAAGGAAACTGATTAACCATGCTTATTGCAATTCTTTTGCTTTCTAAATATTGAATGAATGAATGACTAAAAGAGGAAGTAAGGAAAACAATATGATTTTTGTGAATATTAAAATAATATTTTCTATGCCTAAATAATTTGTAAGTGGCAAAAATAGAATATGCATAACTTTAACACCAACAGAAGCTTGTAGAATAAGTCAAAGGTTCACATTCTTCCTTCCAGTTTGAAATTTCTTATCACTTCTTCCAAAAAAGTAAAAACAGTGTACTCATAAGTAAGAAAGACTTCCAAAATATAAGTGCAATTTGGGGATAAAGTTACTACATGAAAACAATATGTATTTCCTCAAAAAAGTCGCTGCTTTCTTCATATCTACCCTCAACTCCCACCCCTAAACTGTAGCCATCCTAGACCTAATCTAGACTCTTTTCGGGTGTCCCATGGAAACAGGCTGCACTTGATCCAGACATGGTAAACCAACATCCTCCAGTAGAGGGCATTTTCAGCTTGTCTGGGACCAGTCTCAATCTGGCAGATGTCAATTGGAGAGATTGTTTTCAGAAATCATGGCCTCTAGCAATCGGCCATAGAGAAGCTCCTTTAAGTGCTCTAGAATTTACGTGTTAGCTTTTCCCTCCTATTTTCTCCACAGTTGAGTTATTTTTTTTTAACACTGTGATGTCACATAGTAGGTGTTTAATCAATATTTATTAAATGAATGTGTATAGCCACCATATAGCTATAGATATACATATTTTGTATCAGTGTTTTTCATAGATAAAATAATTATAATAAACTAAACACTGTAATAAAAATATTTATCTATCTACCTTTGGAACTCTTAGCAAATATCCATATCCAGTCCTTATCACATTACCAAGAGTGACTTCAACAGATGATGACGATTCTTCAGCAATAGAATATACTGGCCTTCATTCTTTTACACAAAAACAAAAATTAGACAGCAACAAAAATAGCCCTGAGAGGGCTCAAGATTCCAATGAATGATGGACTGCTACGTAGTGGAGCTGAAAAAAATGGAGAGTAAGTATAAAGAAAGGATCATTGGGAAGATGGATCCCAATAGCCAAAGCAATTCTGAGAAAGAACAAAACTGTGGATATCATTTTTCCTGATTTCAAACTATACTACAAAGTTAAGATAATCAAAACTGTATGGTATTGGCATAAAAACAGACACATACACCAGTGGAACAGAAGAGGGAACCCAGAATAAACGCACATATATATGGTCAACCAACATTCAGAAGGGTGTAAGAACACACAATGGGGAAAGGATAATCCCTTCAGTAAATAGTACTGGGAGAACTGAATATTCACATCAAAAGAATCAAACTGGATCCTTTCTTACACCACTCACAAAACATAACTCAAAGTAAACTAAAGACTACACTTAAGATTTGAAACCATAAAACTCATAGAAGGAAATGTAGGGAAAAAGCTTGTTGACATTGTCCTTACAAGGATTTTTTTGGTTATGATACCAGGAGCACAAGCAGCAAAATAAAAAATCAACAACTGTTACTACGTCAAACAAGAAGGCGTCTGGATGGCATAAGAAACAATAAACAAAATGAAAAGACAACCTACGGAAGAGAAGAAAATATTTGCAAAGCATCTATCCGATTAGAAGTTAATCTAAAATTTATAACGAATTCATATAACTCAGTAGCAAAAAATACCCAAACCCAATCTGATTAAAAAATGGGCAGAGAACCTGTACAGACATTTATCCAGGGAAGACATAATAATATTGGCTAAAAGGTACATGAAAAAATGCTCAAGATTACTAATCATCAGGGAAATGTAAATCAAAATCACCATGAGATATCACTTCAGTTATAAAGATGGCTATTATCAAAAAGTCAACAGAACAAATGTGGGTGAGGAAGTGAGAAAAGGAACCTTTGTACACTGTGGATGGGAATGTAAATTGGTGCAGACACTATGGAAAACAGTACCTTGATTCCTCAAAAATTAAAAATAGAACTGCCATACATGATCTAGCAATCCCACTTCTGGATATACATCTGAAGAAAATGATATTAGTATCTCAATGAGATAGCTACAGTCCCAAATTCATTGCAGCATTATTCACAAGAGCAATGACAAGGAAACAACCCAAGTCTATTGACAGATGAATGTATAAAGAAAATGTCAGAGAGACAGATAGATAATGGAATACTATTCGACCATAAATAAGAAATCCTGCCATTTGTGATGATAAAGATAAAACTGGGAGGCATTAGGCTAAAGTGAAATAAGCCAGAAAGAGAAAGACAAATAGTATCACTTACATTTGTAAAGTAAAAAAAAAAAAAAAAAGTCACTGGAAACAGAGAGTAGCATGGTAGTTGCCAGGGCCTGGAGGGAAAGAAAATGGGTAGTTGTTGGTCAAATGGGTACAAACTTTCAATTATAAGATGTATAAGTTCTGAGAAGCAAATGTACACAATGAAATTTAAAATTATTATGGATTACCTCGATATTTATAAATACTGAATCTGGTTGTTGAGGACCAAGCAGATAATAATTTATATATTTGAGAGGCTTTTTTGTATCTGTTTGAATCATATAGAAATAGCTTCAGGAGTGCCTAGGTGGCAAAGCTGGTTGAGTGTCAGACTCTTAGTTTCAGCTCAGGTCTGACCTCAGAGTCATGAGATCAAGCCACTCGTCAGGTTCTGTGCTTAGCACAGAGACTGCTTGTGTTTCTCTCTCCCTCCTGCTCAGCTCCTCACCATTGTGCTCGCATGCTCTCTCTCTCTCTCTAAAATAAATAAAGTAAATCTTAAAAAAAAAAGGGGGGGGGGGGATGCCTGAGTGGCTCAGTGGTTGAGCATCTGCCTTCAGCTCAGGGCGTGTTCCCAGAGTCCCGGGATAGAGTTCTGCATCGGGCTCCCCGCAGGGAGTCTGTGTGTCTCTCATGAATAAATAAATAAAATCTTTTTTAAAAAAGGAAT
Source organism: Vulpes vulpes (assembly GCF_048418805.1). Lineage (NCBI taxonomy): Eukaryota > Metazoa > Chordata > Mammalia > Carnivora > Canidae > Vulpes > Vulpes vulpes. The sequence goes on from NC_132785.1 coordinate 42,332,353, forward strand.
AAGAAAAAGAAATAGCTTCAAATTATAGCTAGACAAGGTCAATGGTTTCAAGATATATTCAAGGAACTGGTTATTAAACAATTTCAACCATTGCTAATTTTTGTATAACAATATAATTAAATTCAATTATCATTTTTGTGCAAAGTTTATTATGTGTGTGTATAGTGTCAGAGCCTTTTTGTAATATAATTTCATAAATTAAAAATGGTTTTGGTTATTACAAATGTGTGCTATTTGCTTTTATTAACAGACTTCAGAGTGATGACAACTGTATATAAACAATACTGCATTATGAATCCATCATTTTGCCCACCAATTGTGCTGTCAGCTGGCTGCCCCTTAAAACATTAATGTTAGGGATGTGGGCTAACTTAGAATTTAAAGGACTTGTCCACTATTGATATTGGTTTCAAAAATTTCACTGCTGAAAATACTTCAGCTGTCTTCTTGAAAATTAAATGGTAATATTTCAGAATTGCACATCATTTTTCATATTCTCCAAGCAAGAATAACATCAAGGCTTTCATCTTTGGGTCAACACAATGTATCATTTAGCTAAGTCAACTGAAATCTTTTTATATAAATTATGGAACAGAAACGTTTACTTATTAACTGAATATCAATGAACAGAAGAGGTATTTGTTACAATTGATAAGGGAATGTTGTGTCTATGGAAGAAAAAGATTGTGTTTCAGTATCTTTGCTAACATCAGCTCTGTGTTTGGTTAAAATAAGAGCTGTTATATTAACTATATTCACCAGAGGCTATAGTAAATAATTTGAAGAAGTGCAATACATAATGAAAAACTGAAATAGAAGTGAACTAAATAAAGTGAAGAAATGAAGTTTTTACTGATGTTAAAAAAATTGTCTTTAAAAAAACATCTTGGGCAGCCCGGGTGGCTCAGCGGTTTAGCGCCGCCTTCAGCCCAGGTTGTGATCCTGGAGACCCAGGATCGAGTCCTACGTCAGGCTCCCTGCATGGGGCCTGCTTCTCCCTCTGTCTGTGTCTCTGCCCCTCTCTCTCTGTCTCTCTCTCCCTCCCTCCTTCCCCGTGTCTCTCATGAATAAATAAATTTTAAAAAATCTTTAAAAACCCATTTATTACTAGCTCTCCAGGAGAAATTATAATTAAATATCTTTCTATAAATTTTCTTAAGGTGTTAAATATCAACTAATCTATTGATCTATTTATCCCTAAATCACTATTTTTCAGACAATACATTAAAACATTAACACATAATCATCTAAAAATAACATTTTAAAAGCAATAGAATGTAATGTTTCATAAGTAGAATGTTACATACTGATTTTTTTAAAAGTTTGAGTTATAAGCTTCAGTTTTTTGCATTTTTTTTACTAAGGTATAATTAACATCTAGGGTTATATTAGTTTCAACATAAGATTCTTTTTTTTTCAGTTTTTATTTAAATTCCAGTTAGTTAATATACAGTATAATATTAGTTTCAGGTGTATAATTTAGTGACTCAACACTTACATACAACACCCTGTGCTCATCACAAGTACCCTCCTTAGTGTCCATCACCTGTTTAACCCATCCCTCCTCCAGTAAGCTTCATTTCTGTCTCAATTTATATTTCATTAAAATACTTTTAGCAGTTACATTTTTAAGATAGTTTTAAGATATACGTTTTTTATATTTTAAAATTTTTTATTTGGGAATAATGTCAAACTTGTAAAAATTAGAACAGTGAAAAAAAATCATCCTTTCACATATAGTTAAAATCATATCCCATTTGCTTTATAATAATAGATCTGTGTATGTATATGTGTGTGTGTGTTTTCTGGAACATTTGAGGGTAGGTAATCTTACTTAATGACACTTTCCCCTAAATATCGCAATGTGTATTTTCTACATTGAATAAGTGTCTTCCATAAGTACGGTGTAATTATTAACTTCAATAACCAAAATAGCTAATTTACTTTTGTTTAGCCAATCCTCATTCTTCCAATTTTGTCAATTGAAGTTTAACAACTAGGTGATGTTTCTGACTCTTTTTGAATACGTTAAGCCTCATTAGCCTTTCTTTAAGAAGACTAGAAATGGGGATGCTTGGGTGGCTTAGCAGTTAGGCGTCTGCCTTCGGCTCAAGGCGTGATCCTAGAGTCCTGGGATCAATGTCCCACATGGACCCTGCTTCTGCCTTGGCCTGTGTCTCTGCCTCTCTCCCTCTCTGTGTCTCTCATGAATAAATAAATAAATCTTAAAAAAAGGAAATGAAACATTTCCTTAGCTTTTCTTCATCTCTCATGACATTGACACATTGAAGCCTAGAAGTCTCCTTTTTTTCAATAGACTTTCATTTTAGGTTTGTCTGATATTTCCTCATGATTAGACTCAGTCAGAATACTGCATGGGTTGGGTTGTGTCCTCTCAGAGTGGCATACAGTGTCTATCTGCCTCTCAATCCGTGATACTAATTTTGGTCACTAGTCAAGGTGTCTTCTGATTTCTTTACTGTGTAGTTTATTTTTTCCCATGTAACTAATGAGGAGTTTGTGGGGAGACTCTTTAAGACCATGCAAATATGCTGATCCTCTAGATTTAGTATCCACGGATGATTCTTTCCTTACAAATCTTTCCTATGATGGTTGCAAAGGCTGGTTTTCCCACTTCAGCACTCTCCTGCACATTTACAAGCGAATCCTCAGGGTTATACTGTAAGAACTTCCATTTTCCAGCCTGTGGTCATTCATCTATTATCTATTATCTATCTATCTATCTATCTATCTATCTATCTATCTATCTATCTATCATCTATCTATCTATCATCTATCATCTATCTCTGATAATCAGGAGGCACTCATGAATTCTCTTATTCTTTCATTGCTTTATAATTACTGGAGCTACTTATTTTTGTGCTCAATTTCTGCTCTGTTGTGATACTATCACAAGAAATTTGTAATTTCTTGAGTAATGACTATCTTCACTGTTAGAGTGGAGGCTCCTGAGTGCAGAGGTCACCATGTCCCAGGGCTTGTTGTATAGCAGAACTCAATGAAATAACTCAAGGAAAGATATGTTAACTGGTCAAAAGATCCATGATGCAACATGGAACATGTGAACAGCATTATTACGAGTCTTCAGAGTTGTATGTCTCATCTACAAAATGACAACCGCACTGCTATTTCATTGGAGGACTTAGGGGAAACTAAAGACAATTTTGAGGAGAAGCTAGAAATTACTTTAACTTACTTTAATGCTTTATTACTTTATGGATTTCTGCCAGTTTGGCTGGTGAAGTTTTTTGGTTTACTCAAATATTCATCCTCATGTCAGAATCCTTTCTGCTCATAATTAGTAGACAATGACTAACCCACATGAAGCACAGGCCCACCAAACCCACAACCACTTTATGGAATGAATGTAATGAAGAACTGGATATGAAGGTAGATCAAAAATAGATCCAAACTAATAATGAATTTTTTGAATTTTTAGATAATGACATAGCCTGGCATTATAAAGATGTTTTGCCTTTGTTAGTGGAATCAGTATAACCTTGGTAGAAATGCTATTTCAAATTCAGATCACAAGTGCCTCTTTATTAGATTTTAGAAAATACTATATAGATGACTCTGAATTTTGGTTTTAAGCAGCATGTTATATTTTCTAATTATTGTTTAAAGAGAGAATTGAACCAGGAACCAAGATGGCAGGATTAGGACTAATAAATAGAAGTCAAAGAAAAATCCACAAGAGAACATGTAAGAGAAAACTTTCTGATAATCAACATTATTGTTTTAAGGAGATGATGAGGACTTATTTTTTCCTTTCTTTTCAGAAACTAGTTAAGATAGAAACCAAGAATATTAGATACTTGATATATATGGACATATACATATATGTGTGTATCATATCCATGATGCATGGTGTAGTTGGATATCAGTATTAAAAATTACTATATCAGGATCCCTGGGTGGCTCAGCGTTTAGCGCCTGCCTTCAGCCCAGGGTGTGATCCTGGAGTCCTGGGATCAAGTCCCACATCGGGCTCCCTGCATGGACCCTGCTTCTCCCGCTGCCTGTGTCTCTGCCTCTCTCTCTCTCTCTCTGTATCTCTCACGAATGAATAAATAAAACCTTTAAAAAATTACTGTATGATAATAGCTATATATTTTAGCTCATATTACATGCACAATGGTTTATACATATACACAGTCTTATTTAAACAAGTCTTTCAAAATATATTTTCATAGTGATCTAGAAAAGTAGATATAACTCTCCCCATGTTATACAGGAAGGTACTGAGGCTAAGTAAAATTAAGAAAGGCAGTAATTGAAGGAATCAAATTTAAACTTGCTACTCCAAAAGCTATGAAATCTTCTCCAATTAATAATGTAGATTCTAGATATATAAAAAATTTACAACTCATATTTATAAAATTGAGATCTCCTCCCAGGTTATACTCTGTATCAAACACTGGATATTCTTTTCAAATCAATTATTTAGTGAACATTTACTCAAGCAGCTGAGTGGTATCTTCAAATTAATAGTGATAATAATAATAATAATAATAATAATAGCTAAGATTCAAAAGTCCTTACAGTGTATCTAGCACTGATCTAATGTGTACCCTTAGCCAAATTTCAACATTATCCATAGCAAATACATATTTCAATATTAAAAATGCATGTACATATATCATGTATCAATGTAGATTCAGAAATGTTTTTGTGTCATTAACTCCATTTCACTAATTAAATAACCAAAGCCAAAAATAGGAAATGTAATAAACAAAACAAATTTCTTAGATCCCCATATGATTCACTACTCCCTGCTTATAGTACTTTTCCATAGGAAAATTAAGTGGGTTTTCTGTTGTGATTTCCTAAGTATTGGGAAAACATCCAGTTTGTGAACTATTGAATAAAATGAGTGTTTCTGTTTAGAACTCTATACTAATACCCTATCTACTGAAAAGCATTGCCTTTCTAACATCATCCTCTAACCCACATTCCACATTAAATTATTAGGCAAGTAATGGCCAAACATGGGAGACAGATAGTTGGGATTCTATTTCTTGTTTTATAGTATATGAATCTCCTGGGGAAAAGAAAGACCACTAGTTTCTTTTATCTTCTTTCTTATCACTGCTCCTGCATCATATATTTTTCTTCATAGGACTGTAGAAGAAACATCCAGTAAGCTCCTTAGAACATTCATTCATTCACTCATTCATACACTCCTTTATTTGGTGCCTACTATGTGCCATGCACTACTTCAGACATGAGGGATCCAGTTACAAACAAGAGACAAAGCCCTTGCCCTCATAGGTGCAATTATCAAGACAATACATACATAAAAATATGGAATGTAATTCAATGCTTTTTAAAACTGTTTTAATATAAATAAAGCAGTATAATTCTTTTCCTCAGAATTCTAACGTAAAGCTGAATTGCAAGAGGAAAGACAACAGGAAAGCCATGTCATTACTACACCAGCAAAGTAAAGGTGGTATATGAGCATATATTTCTGGGGCCTTCTCTGTAGTGTAACTCTAAACTATCATTTGCTAAGAGAAAGGAAACACTTTGTAAGTTTTATGGTTTTATTTGAATTGCAGGAGACCTCCAATATCACTTATGAGAAAATTCTTATTAATCAAGTCTTTTGTAAGGTAGAAAATTAATCTATTCAGCCTGTTATTTCCTATAAATGCCTGGCTTCCAAGGATATTCCCTTTATACTCCGAGACACCTTGCCAGGAGAACTTAACTGTATTTCCATGAATACAGATATATATCTTTTCTCCTAAGTAAGTAGCAAGTGTATTTACACTGTCAAAGAGTATTATCTTCAGAGAGGCAAAAATACTACTACCATCAGATGAGGCTTGTTCTGCTCCTTTTGGGTTTTGCTAACAGAGGCTTTGTTCAGTGCAGAACTGCCTCCATTTTTTCTTTTAGGAGAATTCACCAAAGCATTTTAGATTGGCTCTCACAATTAGTCTATTTGACGTTACATTCACTTGACTCTTATGAATAATCTTATACTATACTTAATCTCAGATTTGAGATTTATTATAGTTCAAGTGTCCTGAAAATCAGCCAAACTCCTCAGCCTAGGCTCTCACACAGGAGAATACTAAGGACAGTACTAAAGTTGGATAGCCTGAATTTTCACAAAGAAGGACCTTTTGTTCTCCTCCCAGGAACTAAACAAAACGTGTCACTAGGCCAACTCCAGGAGGCAACATTACTAAGTCAGGCAGAGGCCATTTAACTGAGGAATAGGCAAGTTCTTAAGGGGAAGAAAGAAACTGAGAAAAAAATCAACACATCTGTCCTTCTTACTCATACTCTTGGATCATGATTTTTTTTTAAATTTTTTAAATTTTTATTTATTTAAGATAGTCACACAGAGAGAGAGAGAGAGAGAGGCAGAGACACAGGCAGAGGGAGAAGCAGGCTCCATGCACCCGGAGCCCGACGATGGACTCGATGCTGGATCTCTAGGATCGTGCCCCCGGCCAAAGGCAGGCGCTAAACCGCTGCGCCACCCAGGTATCCCGGATCATGATTTTTTTTAATGCTACCTGTGTTTTTTTATTATAATTTCATTTTTTCTTCTTTCAAAATTCATTTTGTGGAAATGCAATGGCACACTATTTCAAACATACATACTAATTATCCAACTCACACATTTCCTAACATATACATCTTTTGTCTCATAATTGAATTCATTTCATGTCTACCTCTAGATTATACCCCAGCCCATGATTCTGAGGATCAGGAGACATTTGTGACAGTGGATATTTATTTGGCCCCTGCCACACTTGCTGAGACTCCTTGTAATGGGCACTAGTCCAGTGCCAAACAGTGCCCTAGGTTGGATAGACCAGGACCTAACTTTGCCTCTGTTTTTGTATTCTTGTTCTGCCTAACTCTCAGTCCATCCTAGAACAGAACTAATTCCTGTCCTAGCATCTGGAGCCCTTTCTTTAATTTTTTTGTATCAGTGCCCAGATCATTCCTGCCTATAGACTATAGAATAGTAATACATTTAGGTAGGCGTTCAGAGGGCTCAGAAAAATCTGGAGAATTGTATATATAACATTGTACTTCTAGAATTAGCTTCATTACCAATGTTTGCTTTCTAGAAATCTTGAATTATTTGACTTAAAATGGTACATTATAAAACCAAAACATCTCAAGAATTCTTTTAGTTTCATCATAAACTCCCTAATGAAATATGTTTTGTTAATGTCAAAGTGTTTGTTCTTCAAAGGACATAATCAGAAAGGAAAATCATAATGATATTCTGAAAAATAGATGCAAGATTTCAACTTTTTAAATATTTATTGAAATAATATTTTATATGCCTCAATTTAAAACCAATGCAAAAGCATTTGAAACCAAATATTTTGAAACCTAAACATCTTAAAAAGTAAAACAGAAACATTGCTTAAAAAAGGATGTTAAGAAATATTCAAATGTCTTTAAGAAATATTCCTGTTTCTAGGAAATAATGCAACTCATAAAAGTGAAAGTATGTCCTATTGTTTGACATGATGGAGAGCCAAGATTTTCCATAATTGAAAACATAAAGGCATTTCACCACATCAAGAAACTACTACCTTATCTCTCCATGTTCTAGTATTTCATAGCAAGGTTTATATTATCAACATCAGGCTCACAAGTAGACAAGAAAAAATAAATGAAGAAAGAATATTGATGAATGATACTATGTAAGTAGGCAAATTTACAGAAGTATTCATGTAAATACTATAATATGAAAATAATTCTGACTTTAATTGAATTTTAAAAGTACCAGCCATGTATTTTATGTAATCATTCGTACCGTGAAAACACTCTTAAGTTGTTTCTGTGTTATTCAAATAAAAATGAAGATACTTAACAGTTCCTGATACTGAGATATAAGAGAAATTTTTCCCATGAAAACTTGTTAGGAGGACATAAGAATATAAGCAGGTCTTTAAGAACATCCTTAGGATAAATACAGTCATTTATTTTAACATCCCTCAATGTAAAGCAATAGTTATACAGTAAAAACCAAAAAATGCTCCATGAAAGAGGCTCTATAAATGAGTCTGTGAAACAATATGGTTCAGGTATACATTTCTGTTGGTCTGATTTAATCTAGATTTAATCTGCATTTTGAAAAGTTTTTCCAAATTTTATTGGAAATCAGATACTGACGAGAAGGGGGGGGGGCAGGTGTTGACTAGAACATCTCCATAGAGAAACGCACACAAGCACAATCTTTGGCATATAAATACAGCATTTTAATAAATTCCATGACGCACAACATTGACTGCATAGACTATTGCTTTTCAAATTGCAGATCCCTATCCATTGGATGTTCATAAATTAATTTATTGGCTTGAACTGGCAGTTTAAAAAACAAAAGGATTCTGGTAAGGTTCTGGCAGTGGTAGCACAGTTTTGGAATCTTCCTTAATGCATCCATAAAAACAGACCAGACAAGCAAGCAAGAATAGCAAAACCAAAACCTTCTGGCAACATTTACAATAAAACTTCACAAATCTCACAATGTGAGTACACAGAGACTAACTACAACGACCTACAAGACCCAGATGGATGGGGCACCTGAGTGGCTCAGTCAGTTGGGCATCTGCCTTCAGCTCAAGTCATGGTCGCAGGGTTTTGGGCTCTAGCCCACATCAGGCTCCCCGCTCAGTGGGAAGCCTGCTTCTCCCTCTCCTTCTGCCCATCCCCCCCCCCCCCCCATGCTCTCTGTCTCAAATGGGATCACATCTGACTGGCAACAAGTGGAGGGAAGGGAATAGGCTTGATGGCCCTACAAATACTAAGTGTCTGACTGCCATAGGGCACTCACTGGAAAATGTGGCATGTCAATCTGAGAATAAAAGCCAGAAACCATGCAGGGGTTTGGCAAGACCTAATTCATGAATAAGGGCAAAGTATTCATGTGGTCTGATGGTGCTCAAGCAGTCTGAACTCTATAGACTCTTCAACTCTCATAAAAAGCTATCTTCTAATTTTAGTACAATATTATAATCATACAAAGAAAATTGCTTTTCTCTTAACTGAAATATTGCTAATTATGGAGGGCAGCATATCAAGGCTATTCCACCCTAAGAATTACCTAGATTTCTATTGTATTTCCTTGATTCTGAAAGGCATATTTTTCTCACATTTTAACATCTCTCAATCAGCATGTTTCTTACATTTTGCAGTGTCTTTCAAATGCTTTCAGCACTTTTTATCTGCTCATACATACACTAAATAATTAAATTATTTCTCATACAATCAATAGCACCTTAGATATGAATACATAATATTTTCCTGTTATTTGCACAGTGACCCATAACATGCTCTACCCATGAAGAAGTCATTGTTTTCTGGTCAAAATCAGGAAGATGGATGGGCACAACAGAATTCGATACTACCTCAACTCAGAGACAGTAAAAATGATAAACAATTATTATTGGAGATAAACTACTTCCTAGTTGTGTAACACCATCCAGGAAAATATCTGATCATTTAAATTGTACTTTTTAATGTTTCCTAAATTTTAAGATTGCCACAGTTGAGATAGTAACATTTATAATTACGATCTATTGGTTGTTTTATAACTACTGGTCTTATGAAAGTTCTGGGAAAAGTAGTGATCTGAATAAAATTGGAAGCAAAAGCTATAATGTACTAAAACTATTTACATCACAAGTGCCTGTTACCACTATATGAATTCTCTCTCTGATGCTAGTAAACACAAGAAAACATGATGACTTAATTAATATGTTAAAAATAGTATAAATAGAAATTATAACAAGGTACGGTTATGACTATCAGGAATTTTTTACATGATTATTTGATACTTTAGCAGCTAATGGATTAGTCCAGGTCCAATCGGGAGACAAAAATCACACAGTAATTTAAAAAGGGGATTGTTTAATATAAAGGATTATTAAATCATTATAGGAGAGTAGCTATAAGGATGTAAAGGGAATACTAAGGGTTATCCCAAGGTTGAGAAAGAACCCTTAAGGTAAGACAAATCTAGAAGGAGGTCCCCTTTCCAAGGCTGAGGTTCAGACCTAACAGAATAAGATATGACTGTTGTCCACTGGATGGCAGGAAGTTTGCTGCATTGCTGAGCTAGAGGTGGTTCACATCACTAGAAAAATGAGAAATAACCCTTCAGGGTGAGAAAGACCATAGCTAGCAGAGAGTGTACGAAGTTGGTAGGGATATGGCTGTAGGACAGAAGCCTGGAGTGTGCAGTGTCCATGTTGGGCAGGTTGGAGAAAGATAGTGATGGAGAAACCATGGCCAGGGATGCAAGATTCACAAGGAACTATGCCCACTGGTTGCAGGGCTTGGCAGAGCTGTATCACATGTCTTCACACACCCACATCACTGGCTAACCCTACAGCAGAAGCCAGAAAACACACACACACACACACACACACACACACACATATGCACACACATAGGAACCGTGAGAAGTTACTCCCTTCCTCCTGTAATGCTTCTCCCACTCCACTGGCTAAATTTACATCATGTCCCCTGGAAAGAAAAATGCTTACTGTTTAATATGGACTCTCAGAACAGGTAGTGAAGGGTAAATTTGGAGCTGAGAAGCAATAAATTGACAACTGGCACAGCAAATATTTAAAGGCATCTTTGAAGTGTCTGCTACAGTAAAGGTTTTATAAGTGCTGGGTGAGATGCTGAGAAGAATGCTATCACTAGGAAGCCGTGTGATGTAGCAGGAGGAGGGGAATGAAAAGGAGAAAAATAGATGGAAAGAAATTAAGCTCATGAAGAATATGCCTAAAGACCCAGAGTCCCAGGTAGTTGAGGAAAACACCTCTCATTTTTGTATAGTGTTTAAGAATTTTAGAAAATGCTATGTATTATTCCATTTTGATGTTCACAAATATCCTGTGAGAGTTGAGTCATTTATAAATGATTACACTGAAGGGACTTACTGGAGTCTCAAAGCTAGCAAGTATCAGAGATTTGATGTTAAGTTTTTAGAAATCTGGGGTACCTGGGTGGCTCAGTGGTTGAGCATCTGCCTTTCTCTCAGGTCATGATCCTGGGATTCTGAGATCAAGTCCTAAATCAGACTTCCTGCAGGGAGCCCGCTTCTCCTTCTGCCTATGCCTCTGTGTCTCTTGTGAATAAATAAATAAAGTCTTTAAAAATTTTTTTAGAAATGCATGTCTTTGTGATATTTAATGTGGCTTTGACAACGAAATTAGACTAGAGTTGTCTCAAGGTCCCATTACCCAGAAACATGTTGCAAATTAGTCTATCAGAAAACATTTAAGGGTTTACTCTACAAATCTAGACCACTGGAACTACAGCTACTGTTATTTTCTGCCATTGTTGTGGATAGTCCCCATTTTCTTTCAGGATGCATAATACAAACACACACATACACACCACAAACTACACGAAGGCGGTGCCTATTGTGGAAACTTTAAATCTTACAAATTTAAGATTTGGCTGTTTTTGGTGGCTGTTTTTGTTTTTGTTTTTGTTTTTGTTTTGTCTAATATGCATCCATCATAGGAAGAATTAATAAAGCACACCAAAGTAAAATTTAGCAACACACAAATGCTAATTAGAGTTGCTAGGGATTAATATACCTGCTATATTCCCTGACTCAATGAGTTCTTTCCTTGTTTAAATAATTAAAAATAAATAAATAAAGACATACATAAATACATAAATTTTAATGTCATGTGATTAATCTCAGACTCAATACATATAGTCTTTCAAACTTCCTTAAAGCTTTAGTTCTGCTGACTATACCCTCTTCTAAGTATTTAAATTGTACCTGAGGCCAAAAAAAAAATCACAAAACCTATTTTTGCCTAAAATATCCAGATAATAAAAAGGAATACTCGGTTTTGTTTGAAGAGCACAGATAACTTCTACTTTCCAAGACATTTTAAAATGTCTTCTGATCATCATTAACTGTGGGATTTTTTTTATATCCTTCTTTGGGAATTAAAGGTACCATCGAATTTTCATTGTTATGGCACCCAACTGTCCAGTTTGGGTGTGATGTACATCCTATGCCTTGCCTCTGTTTGGCTGCCTACATAGGCATTTCATTATTACAAAATTCCAGAGAGAGGCAGGCTAACAGTGCATCGGTGAAACTAAAAATTGCTACTTGAGAGGCTGTGGCAAAATCTTAGAAACAAGCTAAGACCACTGACCAATTTATCATTGTTCTTTGTCTAGTAAACATCAGAATTAATTTTAGACTGTGTATCTTCAGAATCTTTCTTTATATGAATGAACATAATTATACAATGAAAGGGGACAGAAAAGCATATTTTCTGTTGCTCCCCCTCTTTCCTTCTGTTTAACTTCTTTGACATCCGGATAAATCTCATATTTGCAGCAATTTACAATAATAGCAAAATTTAATACAAGGCTTAAGTTTTCTAAATTATTTGAAATAAAATAGCTATTCAAAAATTCTGGGACTCTAAATACAGGAAGCATTTAACATGAGATTTTCTTGGCAGGATTGTTTTCTAAATAAGCATTTTGTTATTTTTTTCAATCATGTTGTTTTAACATTGAAGGACAATTTCCTGGAGTGTCTCCATAAAGCTGCAAATGCCATGTCAGAAACGCTAGTGAGACCCAAAGTATTACATGGAATGAGTAGTATAATATAAATGATGGACCAAAAGTCCTTTGTCAGAGAATATTGAATACTTTTTAAAAACATACATTAAATAGAACAAAGATTATTACTACTGAGCGAGAGAAAATAACTCCACGCATTCATGCTAAAATCAAAAGACATTTAGACATTTGAAAATAAAAACTTAGCAAGAGTAGTCTGAAGACACAGGTGGATTTTGTAAAGAGAGCTAGTTCTCCAACCACCCTCTGCTGTGCGTTCTGCAGATGCTTCTCATCCCAGCCTGATAAGGGGGAATTTTACCCCACTCCTACCTATAGGTCCACATAGATTTTCAGGTAAAGAAAATGTTAATACGTTTGTTATTGCCTGATGATATTGCCTTTTTCCTTTTACCATTTTTAAATTTTTCAGATTTTCACCTTTGCAAATTTTGATTTTGTTGAAACAGTTTTTCCCTTCTTAAATCACTAAATATGTAGGATCTTACCTAATTTTTTTTGTTTATAGGTAAACCCCAATATCTGCAACTGACACAAAATGACAACAAATAATACAGTCCCTCAACTATTTGTATTATATACAATTTTCAGGCATTTAGAATTGTAAAGCCAATATATTTAGTATAATGCCCTAAATCTGATGTAAACCACATCTTGAAGCAAAAATATATTTTTCCAGTCTTTTAAGTTATCTAGACTTCAGAATTATTAATTCTGAATAGTTCAATTCTGATTGTTCTGGGAAAACACACTTTCCAACCACCATTTGTTTTCATTAACATTACTTGAGGAATTTTGTCAGTATTTTTAATGAGAAATCATTAGGATTCAATTCCCATACATATGGATGTAATGATTTAAAAAAAGAAGTTACCATGATTTCCTGGTTCTCACCTTCTTTTCTATATGCCTACTACTCATTATTTTAAGGTCTAAAAATTTAAAATAATTATTTCAAAGTATGTATATTGTAGGTCATTGTGAAAGATATGAATTAGGATGCACATAGAAATTAAGATATGAATAGTTATGTTCCTTCAGATCATGAAAACAAATGCAATTTTCAAAGGCTTTTTCTTGTATAACTATTTAGAAAAAAAAATTTAGGTTCAGTTAATATGCACAACATGCTTCACCCTTTTCTTGACTATTAAAACTACTAATTAGCAGCTGTTCAATTACTTAAAATAGGTTGTGCATACTGTAGCTAAGGACAGAATGCACAAGTAAAAGAAACCTAGTAGTAAATCCATTATTTCTCTTTGAAGGACAATTGTTAAATAGGATCTTACGTCTTAATTCATTGTCACAACGTGAGCCTGAGTTCTACTGAGAAACTAATTTCACAAATACTTGTCAAGCCAAACATATTTTCTTTATACCATTAAAAATGTTAGTAAAGAACAAAAATACAAAACTAAAATAACTTATTGACTAATTATCTTAAATATTAAAGTACAGTAATAATTTCCCTTTTATTATTAGCAAAGTTCTGTAGCAAAAAAAAATCTGCATTCTTTGCAAAATTCTGCAGCAAAAATATAAATTCATGTTGAATTTTAGATTTACATACACATGAAATATTTGGGGGAAATGGTTGAGTTGGTTAAATACTCTTCATAACTAATAATTAACAGTTATTTTCAAATGAAGTATTTGCTAAAAATTTTTTCAAAAAATTGTAATTTTTTTATAATATTTTTATTGTAGAAATAGCATCATTTAATGATGTGTGGTAGAAATGTACAATTATGGTATGTTTATAACAAGACATTTTGATGATTCCAACTTGGTCACGTAAAATATTTTGTCATTTTCTCATAGGTTCTATATTTATTGAAATCATTCATTTTTGCTAGTTTGGAAATTCAGATAAAAAGGTTATAAAAGTAAAAATATAGTGGAAACCTGAAATGAGAAGCATTTGATAGGACAATTAAATCTAGACTCTTCTGAACTGTCTTTTTCACATTTGGAAAATAAGTAACTTTGTCCCAAGCTTTTAAAAAGTATTTCATAATTTGGAATAATGAAGTGATGAAATTTGTTTATTGCTTAAAAATGTAAAACTTGCGTATATTTTGATTTTGCAAAGCACAAAATATCAAAAGCAATTCAAAGAATCGAAGGAGTATTATTTCAAGAAATTTTTAAATTAGAAAATGTTTGGCAGTCATATAACATCAAAGAAAAATAATAATAGAATTAACAAAAAGATTTCCTCTAAAATCTGTAGTCAAATATCACTTTTAGGATATTACAGTTCTTACAAAATAGGGACAAAATGACTTTGAGATATGTTATAGTGCATAAGGTATACCATAGATTCTGGTAAACCTTCACACTAAGCAATGAAGTTCAAAGATTTAATTAAGAGGATCAGGAAAATGTATTCTTTACTTTTTCTCTTTTCAACTACTTAATTTCTTTTTATTTAATTAACACATCATAAACACAATTGTATGTATTCTCTGGCTCTCCTCTTCCTATGGAGAATGTAGGATTTAAAGAACATCAAACTGCTTTTTTCTTCCAATGGCAGCTATTCCACAGCATTTCAGGATATAGATAAATCTACACATTCCCGTCTTATTTTGAAAAGTTGAATTTCAGCATCTACAGATAGCTGTTGGGAGTGTAAACTGCTAAATCCAACAGGGTAAAAGGATTTTACCCTACTTGATAAGGTTGAATGTATGCATACCATATGACCATTTCTGTGTATAATACCATAGTCCGGTGAAATTCTTCCTCCTGTGCCCTGGGAGGCATGTCCAAGTTCATAGCTATGTTTTTCACAATAGCAAAACAAAACAAAACAATACAAAACAAAACAAAACAAAACAAAACAAAAAAACGTTAATAATTCAAAAGTCCAATGACAATGAATAAAGTAAGTAAATTATGGGACACTTCTATACTGGAACATTTTATGGAATGGAAAATCAATGAACTACTGTTTTGGGCATCAACAAGAAAGATTTTTAAAAAATATTTTATTTATTTATTCATGAGAGACACACAGAGAGAGGCAAAGGCATAGGCAGAGGGAGAAGCAGGCTCCCTGCAGGAGCCCAACATGGGACTTGATCCCAGCACCCCGGGATCACATCCTGAGTCAAAGACATCTAGATGCTCAACCACTGAGCCGCCCAGGTGCCCCAAGAAAGATTTAAAAAAAAAAATTATTAAATGAAAATTTAAGTAACAGAAGAATACAGATGGTTCCATCGATTTCAATTTCATTTTTATTTTTATTTTATTATTAATTTGATTTAATTTATTTATTTGAAAGAGAGAATGAGAGTGAGTGTGAAAGAGAGAACAGGAGCAGTGGAGAAGGGTAGAGGGAGAAGCAGAATCCCCACTGAACAGGGAGCCCAGACTGACTCAGGGCTCCACCCCAGGATCCTGAGATCATGACCTGAGCAAAAGGCAGATGCTTAACTGACCAAGGCAACCAGACACCCTTCTTTTTTTTTTTTTTTAAGACTTTATTTAAGCGGCCGAGATAGCTCAGTTGGGAGAGCGTTAGACTCAAGACTTTATTTATTTGACAGAAAAAGAGCAGAGACCACAAGCCACCTGAGACACCCAGGCACTCCCCATTGACTTTAACTTCAAAAACAGGCAAACTAAGCACACATTGTTTAGAAACACATTCAGATGTAGTAAAATTATAAAGAAAAGCAAGGCAACGATAAGCACCAAATTTAGTGTAGACCACATCTAGGAATGAGGGACAGGGATGTAAGGTGAGAGAATGTGCACTCAGGCAACTTCTAAGGTGCCTGCAATGTTTGGTTTTTCAGTGTGAGTGGTGGGTACACAAGTGCTCAGTTTTTTGGTTATTTTGGTGGGGGAGGTTATGGTTTTTTGTTTGTTTGGGGGGTTTTTGGTTTCTGGTTTTTGGTTTTCATAACTGCACTCGATTCTTGAGGTTTACATATGTACTCTATTTCACAATAAAACAAATGAGGAAAAGAAATTTAATTTAGTCACATAACTGGTGAGCACATTGCTACTAACTTTCTGATGGATTTCAAAGAATTTATTGATTAACTTTATGTCTTTCCTCAACCAATAAACAAGTAAACATGCAAAACAGTATGTATGTTAGGGTGCAGGGTAAAACCAAGAGAAGTATTAATCCTAATGTATAGGGAATTATATCTAAATTTGTCAGTACTAAATTACAATAGAGATGAGAGTTTAGAGCAGTAGTTCTTAAAATTACAAGGGATCTCAGCCAAGAAAGGGAAGAAAGAAGCTGAGAGTTGATGATACTCACTGAGGAGAAGTGTGGGAATGGTGGTGGGGAAGAGTTTGAAAAAGCCCTTCCCTCAGTTATGTTATTTCTTTTATTTTTTTTTTAAAGATTTATTTACTTATTTGAGAGAGAGAGGGCACTAGTGTACAGCTGAGGGAAAAGGCAGAGGGAGAGGGCGAGAGAGAATCTTAAGCAGGTGACCCTAGAATCCTGCTCTTTAAATAACACAGGGCTGCCGGGGTGGCTCAGTTGGTTAAGTGTCCGATTCTTGGTTTTGGCTCAGGTCATGAACTCAAGGTCATGAGATCAAGCTCCACCTCAGATGCAGAGCTCAACAGGGAGTCTACTTGAGATTCTCTCTCTCCCTCTCCCTCTGCTCCTTCCCCCACTAGTGTTCTCCCTCTCTCAAATAAACAAATAAATCTTTAAAAGATAAAAAACAAAAAAATAAAGAATGAGATTCTCCTCTTCCTCCTCTCCTTCACCCCCACCATCTCCCCCTAAGCCATCTATAATGGAATAAATATATACACATTTACATTTTTTTCTTTCATCATCACATTTATTCACACCTTGAATATTTACTGAGCACCTACAATGTGCCAGGCACCAACTTTCCCAATAAAGCCGTGAACAAAATGCACAAAAACCCCAAATTCAAAAGCATCTACATAAAGCAGAAGCCACTTATCTGATAGGATTAATACCATGGTTTGGTCTGTTAATGGAAAAACACATTTATTTGTTTTCAGTTAAAATACTATAGGTTTAAACATACACATAGACATTGACAAATCTTTAGCTATACATCTAGTCCTCTGAGTATTTATACAATGAATTAGATATAAAAATGTGCTATCAATTATAAACAATAGGAAGGGCACAGAGATATACTCATTACTTCCATGTGATAGGAGCACATATCTGGATTGGAAATACACACAAGCCTTAGGAAATAAGCTCTCTTATCCCAGCCTTATTGCAAGAATTAGATTTTATGTCCTGGGATGCCTGGGTGGCTCAGGGCATGATCCTGAGATCCAGGATCTGGGATTGAGTCCTGCATCAGGCTCCCTGTGGGGAGCCTGGTTCTCCCTCTGTGTCTCCTCCTCTTTCTTTCTGTGTCTCTCATGAATAAATAAATAATTAAAAAAAATTCCAACATCCTTCTCTGGCATGAGACCACCAACAGTTACAGGCCAGAGGAAGAGGCAATGTCAGATATGCAGGCAAATGTGTAGGTTCCCAGACTTTGAAAGTGAGCTGAGTAAACTATAATAGTTCCTGGTTTCCCATTGTGTTTTAGGAGGAAAAATAGCGAAGGAAGGCTATTAGTTTTTCCCTTTACACCAGAGTATTCATTCCAGCGTGTGGCCAAATGTATACATCCACAGAATATTCCACTCCTCTTCCATTCCCTCTGGTTTCGCCTGATCTATCTATTGAGGTGGTCACTTCGGGAAAGGACATGCAAAAGGCCTGACCTCACACCTGTCAGACACAATAGCACTTGCTAAGAAGCATCAGGACTTTCTGTGGGCAGATTTGAAACCATTTCCCTAAAATAAAATAAAATAAAATAAAATAAAAATTGGCAGATCAATGATACAAGTTATTCTATCAAAGGATTGAATTTTGAATTTAAAATAAAGTACCAAAAATAGGTTCATAGAGCACACTCATTAAAAAAAAAAAAAATAGAGCCAAAGTAGAGATGACAGCAAAAGTGTGGCTAGTGTGTCCTTTACTAGAGAAGCAGGAAAATGGAGAGCTTTGGAGGACCGATTTCATAGCCCACTGCTAGAGCGTGAATCTTGGCTTCACAGCTTACTGTGTGACTTCAGAGAAGTTACTTAACCTCTATGCCTCAGTTTCCGCATCTATAAAACAGAAACCATAACAATACTAGGAACTGCCTCAAGAAATTTTAATGAGGATTAAATTAGTTGGTACTTGTGAAACACCTATAAAAATGTAGGTGGTATGTGAAAATTTGATAGTGATTCTACAAATGTTATTCTTCAAGAAACGCTGTGTAGTGATAGCGAATGAAATGTTTAAGCATCTGTTACCTAATTGCCAAGGTTGTTTCTGTTTTGTTTTCTTTTGTTTTGGTATTAGCATTAGGGGTAGTTCTTTCTTTATTCCCAGGAGAACTATAAACAATCTTAAATACTGATTGAACCAGGAGAAAGCCTCAATTATTAATCTAGCCTTCATTCAGTCTGATTTTTCCATTGATTTCTAATGAGATTCTTATCTCAGAATGGAAATCATTGGTAAGTGTTATGTTTGAGTATAGTTGTTTTACATATGAATGGTGCAATACTCTTTATCAACAGCGCCCACAAGGAACTGTGGCTGTGTGGGACTTAAGAGAGATGTCTCCTCAGCCCTAAAGCTTACTGATGCACATACTGAAGATATAATTACAGTTTGATTCTCTCCCCCCTCCTTACTATAGGTAGGCCAACAGAGCTTGGAATGAATTAAAAACATATTATCTATTGACGATCACTATACTCAGCCTTTTTTTAAAAAACAAGACTGATCATTTTCCTTCTTCCATGAGCATTCAAAGCTGTGCAAAATCCCCTTCATGTTTCTATTTTTGTAGACTGTAGAACAATAGTTAATCAAACTTTGTCAAGATAAACATGAAAGGGTCCACCTGCTTGGATCATTCCCATGAGCCCATATACATATTTTTTATATAATTCAGCATAAATAAGATAGGTAAAATAGGTCATGTATAATTCTAAGCAAACTGATAGCTCTGCTTCCCTTCTTTCTAATGTTATGTGCCAACTCAAAAAAAAAAAAAAAAAAACCCAAAAAACTCTAACCAAGGGTATTTAGAGTATCCAAAATTTTATTTTGACAATTAAGAACTTTAACAAAAATTTTTCCATCATCTTAATTTTTTAAAACAAGTCAATTTTAACACAAAATAAAATGGATATGTTTAAGAATAAATAGTCCTTAATATAGGATGTATTTAGGATTTTTAAAATACCTACATTGTCCTTATTTCCTCATTTCATATGGGTCAGTGAATCTTGTATTATCTCTTGAGAAACCAGGAGACATTACTGTAGATCATGTTATCGGTAAATACAGTTGTCTTAGTCCATTCAGGCTGCTATAAGAAAAATACCCTAGACTGGGTGGCTTAAACAACAAACATTTATTTGTCACAATAGATCAATAACCAGTAAGAGCCCTCTTCCTGGTTCATAGATGGTCATCCACATGGTGGAAGGGCAAGGATGCTCTCTGAAGTCTGTTCTTATAAGGGTACTATTCCCACTCATGAGGACTCCCTCGGGATCTAATCACCGTCTCACTGGGGTTTAGGATTTCAACATATGAATTTGGAGACACACGTTCAGTTTTATAACAGCAGTTTAAGCACAAGTCCCATACACACGAGCGCTCCATTTTTATCCCTTCAATCTGAGAGGTACCTGGGTTTACAAACTGACTTCAATTTCAGGAAATATTGCAAGGAATTAGTTACTGGTTTATAAACCTAAGTCAATCTAACTCCCTTTTAAAACATCACATATTACAAACAAATTTGCTAAATGCTACAATAATCAGTGTTTTACATTACACACTTTGAATTAGGTTTCATAAAAATTGTGGCATGTAAATGAGCAACTTGATACCAATAGTGTGCATTAATATACAAACAAATGCAACATGGTTAACTTGCATTCTAATTGTTTTAACATTACTTACTTAAAACACATTAACATAAAATACCTCAGTGTGCATTTTACATTGAAATCTCTATACAGTTTAAAGATCTTTTCTTCAAATATAGTTTCACTGATCAGAATTTTATTGATTAAATCGTGTCCTTACCAAATGAATCATATCCCAATGTATCTTCTGAGATTTCTAATATCGGTTTCAGTAAAAAGGAAAAAAATCATAAAACATTAGCAAAATAACATGAGAATCTTTATAGATTTTTGGCTTATTTTCTTCGTAATCCTTTATAGTTTTTACCACATCTGAATTTACAGTATTTTTTGGAAAATCATATTGTCTGCAGGGAGTCTTTCTAAAGCATTCAACCTAATTTTCCTAGAAACAACCATTTCCCTTCCAATTCTTATTTCATTAGTTTATGCAACATTTAATGCCATTACATAATTATAATAACAACTAGCATAAATTGGTTTAGAAACAAACACAACTGATTTTTGGCAAGCCCCAACACTGACTGGTGGGAGCAGAAAGGTAGAACTCAAACTAGACGGAAGCCTGTTAGCTCTAGTGAATACTCTGTGGCTTTGGGTCAGTATGTTTTACAGAAGAAGGACAGAGTTTTGATTAATGTATTGAAATGAGAAAACATGTTCTTTTTTGTCATTTAATGTCATTTACCTTCTAGAAAAGTTAATCACAAATAGAATACCAATGTTTTAGCATTGCCACATCATTAAGAGACACAGAGAAAATTGTAATAATGGTATTCTTTACAAATACATTCTTGTAAAGATTTATTTATTTATTTGAGAGAGAGAGCATGTGAGCTAGCAGGGTGGGGGGGCAAAGGGAGAGGGAGAGAGAGAGAATCTCAAACAGACTCCCCACTGAGCATGGACTTGAGCCATGTTGATATCATGAACTTGAGATCATGACCTGAGCCAAAGTCATGAGTCCAACATTTAACTGACTGAGCCATCCAGACGCTCCACAAATATGATTTTAAAAACAAAATTGTATTGGAGTATCTTGGCTTAAAGCAAAGAAACTCTAGTCTGGGACAGTAATATTAGATCTACACTGTCCCCTACTCAAATTTGCAGTCTGACCATAAATAAACCATGATATAGACAAACTTTGTTTCATCTGTTTTTCCCTCCATATATTCTCTTTGAAAAGCCATTATTTTTATCACTCTTCTCATTTACTACTTCCTTAAATCCCCTAATAAATATTTTCAGATGCTTCCTAGCTAGTTGAATGCCCTTAATTTCTACACTCAAAGTTTTCCTCTTCAAAGTTCTCCCACATCAGGGGTGCCCGGGTGGCTCAGCCAATTGTCCAACTCTTGGTTTGGCTCAGGTCATGATCTCAGGGTCATGATCTCAGGGTTGTGAGATCAAGACCCACATGGGGCTCCACAGTCAGCCAGGAGTCTGCTTGAAATTTTCTTCCTCTCCCTCTCCCTTTGCCCCTTCCCCTGCTAGTGCATGCACTCACTCTCTCTCTCCATCAAGTAAATAAATACATTTTTTTAAAAAGTTCTCCCACATTAAAATTTAGCTAATTCATATTTCAGTTCTTCAGATTCTGTCCTTGATAGGTTAGTAGTTAATGAGGTATATCAACGTGAATATATTAATGTAGTTTATAACTTGAAGACCTAACAATACACGAGTCAGTGTGCTACCCTGTAAAGATAGCATATGGGTTTTAATAGGAATCTTATGGAGATAATCTCTCACCCAAAAAGATGTGATTAATGGTAACTATTTTAATAGGTGCTATGGAAGACTTAGGAACTGGGAGAGTATTTGTGGTAATATATTTTCACCTTCTTTGAAAATTATTACTAAGGAAGGCACCTAAATCATTGTTAACCTTAAGGCTGACTTAATTCCTTGCACCAAAGATGCATGTAAAATTATCTCTACCAAAGAAGCAGGGTGAATTCACAAGCTGTATCTAAACTCAAAAGCACCTTTATTTTATTTTGATCCAGAAAGCTAGTCTGTGTGTGTATGTGTGTGTATTTTTGGCATACTTATTAAAGTATAAGTTTTCAATGGAAAAGAAGCATGCTATATATAATTTCTAGAGGAGTACTGATCTCATTTTAGGTTCAGCCAAAGAAGCCATTCTTAATAGAATAGCTGGAGTCACACCTTTTTAAACAGGCACCCAGTCAACTATAACCCACAAGCCACTGGCACCATGTTTCCCCCCAAAATTAGAAGCAAATATTGAAACAAACAAATCCCAAGAGCTGTAAAACCCTCCACTCTTTGACAGTTTGACTGAAACTCTTCCTCACCCCTCTCCCTGCCCCATAAATCAAGTGTAGGAATCCTTCAGCCTCAGGCCATGCCAGTTCATGGCAAGTACAGTTAAATATTTGTCATCCCACTTATTCAATAATTCTCAAGCACTTCTGAAGCTTGCTATTTTCTTCCTTTGGCCTCAAGTTACTTTAACTGCAATTTTAATCTAAGAAAAAAGTATTTCCACAAATTTTGACTGAGGCAATGTCACTTATATCATTTTATCATTTTATATCACTTTATCAGTTTATCATTACCCCTTTAAAGTAGAATTATTTTTTAAAGTTCTTTTCAATTATAGTTATTTTAAATTACTTATTACAGCTTTTTACAATATCAATTTTGTTTTTTTAAATATTTGTCATTTGTTCTTTTCTGTCAAAAGGGTCTAATTTAACAAACACACCGGAAATATGCGATGTGTCTGTTTATATAGGCTTTCTGGATCAAAATAAAATAAACGGGTTTTTTTTTTCTACTTTGAAGTGTAATTCCTGAATTTGCCCTGCTTCTTCAGTGAGATGGTTGTGTTATCTTCTATGCAAGGAATTAGGAGTCGGCCCTAATGATGCGGTGCCTTCCAAAGGATGCTTCTGAACTTAGTCTCTACAGTTTTGAACTCTTAGAGAAAGATTATATGTTTCTGTCAGTCTTAGTTACTAAAGAAAATTATAAAACTGACATTTTCCAAAGCCTCTTTCAAAATATATTGACACTGTGGTTGATGGGTTTGTAAGCAAGATTTGTAAAGATAGCTGATTATGTACACAGTTCATTTTAGAAAACTATTTAAGGTTTTTGAATAGTATAAGGAGTATATTTCTTTTTTAAAAAATTGTATTTATTTACTTCAGAGAGAGAGAGAGAGAAAGAGAGCACATGAGCAGCAGGGAGGGAAGAGCAGACTCCCTGCTGAGTGTGAGACCATTATAGGCTGGATACTATGACCCCCCCCCACCCCCAGACTATGACCTGAGCTGAACCAAGAGTCAGTTGTTTAATCAACTGAGCCATCTAGATGACCCAAAAGTAGTATATTTCTAAAAATATTTAATTAGAGGGTCTACCAACACAAGGAGGCAAGTTAAAAAGTTCGGTTGATCCAGGTTTCTTCTTATTCTATCAAGGTAGGCCTGTCTCTGATTGTTTCATCAAGTAAAATTAATCCTTGGAAAATCAGAGAATCACAGCCAAAGGGACAATGGTGGATATAATTATGCCAGTTAACAGATATTTCCATTTTTCTGTACCTACCATGAATAATAAAAAAACAAATATTTCCCAGAATGAAGCTAAAATCTTAGAAATGGTAGTCTTTTTCTTTCATGCACACACCTACACCATTAAAATGAATTGAAATGAAGAAGATTTGACTTTATTTTTTACTTTTTTAAAGATTTTATTTATTTATTCATGAGAGACAGAGAGAGAGAGAGAGAAAGAGAGAGAGGCAAAGACACAGGCAGAGGAAGAAGCAGGCTCCATTCAGGGAGCCTGATATGGGACTCCATCCTGGGTCTCCAGGATCACACCCTGGACCAAAGGCGGCGCTAAATCCCTGAGCCACCCGGGCTGCCTGAAGATTTAACTTTAGAAGAAGATTTAAAATTTTTTATTTCTGTTATTGTTTTTCTCCTGTGTGCCCTGCCAGGTTGGCAGAGCAAGGGGTGCAAAGGTGCAAAGGATGCTGGGGAGACTTTGAGTAAAACCAAATTGGAATTAAGGAAAAGATGGATCAAAGAACCATAATCTTTGGGTTATGAAGAAACTAAAAAAAGATGTCTGCCCTTATAAGCCTTATAATTAAGTAGGGAGACCCAGAAATAAACAATAAACATAATAAAGTAAATTAAAGTGGATGCTTTAAGATGATGAGTGCTTAAAAAAAGTAAAGCAAGGAAAAGATTGGGGGGATTTGCAGCTTTAAATGCATTCTACAAAGAACAAAGTAAAACAACACTTAACTCCAATTCTCGGAGTGGAGGTGGAGGGTTTAGGAGATAAGTCCTGGAAAAAGAACCTTAAGAGAATTTTGGGTGAGCCCTTACTCCTAAATAAATAAGGAGAGAAATAATCATTCCCTTTCCTTCTTCCTGCTTTCCCTTCACCCATTCAGCAAACACTGGCAACTCTCTTAACCTAGTTCTCTGTACAAACAATACTGAAATGGTACTGGCATATCAGTGAAGATCCACTTTTTGTATACTTATTTTAAAAATGTATAGACACATACAAAGAAACCCTGTATCTAGCATCTTCTCACTGCAAGGCATTGTGCTGGCTTTTTTCCCACACAATACTTGTACACATGTCCATTCTAAGGGTAGTCTTGAAAACAAGCCCTCTGTGTTTTACATTTCTGTATGTTACTCAAGAATTATTTGTTGACTGAATAAATGAATTCATTCATTCATTCATTCATTCATTCATTACTAAACACTGGATTTGGCCCATCAAATTAAAAACAACAACAACTTTTTCTATCATGCTCCAAAAGAGACAACATCAAGTTCAATTCATAGCAAATGTATCAAGTTAGAGGCAATTTACAGTTATTTTTCATTCTCATGAATCTTAAACCAAAGAGAAAAGACTTGGAAGAAAGTAAGGCTCTCCTCTTTCTACTAATTGCATGACTACATTCAAATGTATTACTCAGCTTGCTTTATGAACATACAACCTACCTGGTTTTGTATATCCAACATATATGTGTGTATGTAGAAGATTCTACTATATAGAGAGAATTTCAGGTACTTTGGCAGTAAAATGGCAACTTTTATGGCAAAAAAATTACTACAGTTTTTTCAATTATAATTTATTCATAAAATAGAATGTGTTGAGAAGCTGGCTATAGTAGGTATAATAATATAATTTGGTATGTTTATGACAATAAGAAGAACCTAGATGTTGGCAAATAATCTTTTCATAAATATATTTTGTTATATTATTGTTAGGTAATAATAACAGCTAAATAGTTACTGAGTCAGTGTGTATCATTTATGACTGTCCGCAATCTACATGTATTATCTCATTTAATTCTTAAAAACAACCAGATAAAATAGATATTATTTATATTCTTCTCTTAAAGATGAAAAAATTGGTAGGTACAAGGGTATTCATGATTTCAGGCCAGTAAATAGAGCAGTTGAGACTCCCAGATGTTTTTATTTCTCTAAATTTCATTCTTTAATCAGTATATGTTGTTTCTACTTTAATAGATAGCTATGCAAATACCAGATGTTTTATAGGACACCTGAGAAGATCATGAGATACCTTTGAGACTTCAGGAGAAGTCAAAAGGGATAATCTATGTATATTATACTCTCAATCTTTATTGTTTAAAATTGGCAATATGAGAATAATTCTTGTCTTTTGTTTCTTCTAGCAATCAGAACAATAGCAACTTTGCATTCATTGAATCTGATGCAACTGAAAAAGTAAGATTTTTTTAAAGTACATGTTTATGATGTATTGTTTTACTACTTATTATTTATTACTACATTTGTTATTATTTCTTTCGAGATCAGACAAGATCGGCTGCGTTCAGAGTGGTATGGCCATAGACAGCCCTTATTATTTCTTTTAAAGATTTACCACAAGAGAATTTCGTGCCTTGGAAATGTTCAGATTTAAATTATTTAATTTTCCTCATTACACTCAAATTGACTAATTCCAAATGACTAGTAATCTCATGTGAAATTAGCAATACTTTTCGACCTAGTTTGGCAGTTTTTAGGTAACAAAGACATATTCCTAACAAGTCAAAACGAACATGAAAAAATATGGAGTGTTTTAAATCTCTAAATCTCTGAACCTAGTTTAGTTGATATTGTTTGAATGTACTCTATAACAGATCAAATATGACAGTACACTTATGAAGTTCTGCTCCTGAAAAGATTAAAAGACATTAGGGAGGGTCCGCCTCCAGGATCGGAATGGGCAGTGCACACCCAGGGGAGCTCTGCAAAAGACGACCTTCATGGTTTGTCTTAGAATCCACTCATTTTCCATTTCTTAATGGCTCTGTCACTCTAAACTTTATTTACCAGTTTTCCTGTTGATTCAGGAATTCTAGTGATTAGTATACTCCCTTCAAAGGAAATATTGAAGAAACTCCCAGTTGGTACAGAATTTTGTCTCTGTATCAGTTTTACTAGGCAGTGTGATGATTACTGGTACTTTGCGTTGACTTGTTTCTGGCTGAGTTCTCACCTGTTTTCCAAAGTTTCACAGGGAACCCAGGCTTTTCTTTGGGGTTGGGGGGAGGATGGAGAGTCTATTCTAATCCTAATATCTTATTTGCATTTCCCATGCCCCAATTTTATAAGCTCAATAGCATATTCACTTTTAATGATCATTTGAATATTCTTTCTTTGTTAAAGATTTATTTATATAAGAAAGCGAGCGAGCAAAGGGAGGGGCAGAGGGAGAGAATTGTCAAGAAGACTCCTCACTGAGTGCGGAGCCAATTTGGGGCTTGATCTCACAACCCATGAAATCATGACCTGAGCTGAAACCAACGTCAGACACTCAACCAACTGAGCACACAGGTGCCCTTCATTTGAATGCTCTGATGCTGACAAATCCAAACAGGGTTAACCTCATTAGTAGTATCAGCTCCCCAAGTTAGAGAAAGTGATCATAAACCCTCATTAGCCCATACATATGAATGAATCATTATATTGATGAGCTATTCAGCTGGTTAATAGTCAAATACAATATACTACAATCTGTTAAATCTCTTTTAGAGTTCCAGTCAAAAGTTGGTCTACTAGACACTTATTTTTATTCTACCCCTACTTTGGTTTTGTGTCCAGAACACATGATACAGTATAGAGTCCACAGGAAATTGGATCTGTCAACCTATCTAGCCCATTGCTGAGTTACCCCCACTTGCCCACTTGTAAAGAATTAATTTTGATATCAGAAAATGATATCTAATGACTCGTGGATGGCAGAAGCAAGCAGTATCTAATGCTTTTTAAGGCAGAGAACTTTTGCCTGGGGGCCACAGGTTCTCTGGGAATCACTGGGCTATCCCAGAAAATGTGTCTTCCTAAGATCCATTCATGATTCCAGTGTCAGATTCAGTGCCTCACCTTTGTTTCTCTGATCCTGAGTCAGCTGGTTAAATCCTGGTATCCTCTCCTGTTTGCCTCTTGCTCTCTCCTCATCATTTTGATTACAGTCCCCTCACACCCACCATTATCAATGTTTCATCCAGTGGTCCCAACTCACTTCCAAATTCATAACTTAAAAGCTTGACAATCTTGACAGATTCTAGTATCTAGTATCAATTCTCCATTGTTTCTTAATGCTGATCCTTTCCTTTAAAAAAAAAAGATTTTATGTATTTATTCATGAGAGACACAGAGAGAGAGAGAGAGAGAGAGTTAGAGACATAGGCAGAGAGAGAAGCAGGTCCCTTCGGGGAGCCTGATGTGGGACTTGATCCCAGACCCCAGGATCACACCCAGAGCCAAAGGCAGATGCTCAACCACTGAGCCACCCAGGCATCCCAATACTGGTCCCATCCTATCTCTAAGATCTTAGTGGTTCCTACCAAGGCTTCAACTAAGTCCCTTTGTATAATTGTAAATAAAACCAAAATGAGTCTGTCTCCCTTTTCAGGTAGAATTATATAAGACTTATTTATTAAATATGTCTCTAAGGATACATTCATAAGATGGAAATTGCATTCATGATTCTGCAGAAAGGACTTTCACATTCATTGATCAGTTCAACAATTTTTTGAGCACATATTCAATGGTAATTATTTTAGATGAACATACATTAGACTTCAAAATAGTTCATTCTTTTTGCCTATTAGGCATTAATCTTTCTTGAACACTGGGTATTGGCATTACCAACTGCTACAGCTAATGTTAGATATGTGGATATAAACATTGCTCATTAAAACAGTTGTCTCACCCAGATAACAGAAGATGTTAGTCATCTCTTAAACATCTAATATTGAAAAAGGGAATTCTCTTAGCTAATGCTAGAGTTGTAAGAGCCAACTCTCCTGGCTCATATTAGGCATTAATAGCTTCTTAAATATTATCTATGAGTGATTTATCCATTCTGTCCCCAATTCCTAAATTGCAACTGGCTCGTCCATATGCAATCATTTAGACAATACACAAAAGCCAGTAACAGACAATATGCAGGTATTTAACACATCATCTTTCTATGGATCTCAATACCTGCTTTTCTGTTTGCCTTGGGTTCTTAACACTGATTCCTTTCTCCCTGTTGTTGACATTGCTGTCCGTATTGTTGTTTTTGAAATTGAGAGATAATCTACATAGAACAAAGGGTATAGAATACACTAATCATAAGTGTGTAACAATGACTTTTTTTTTTTACACCCAAATAACTACCACTCCTTAGGTCGAAAAATAGAGTATTTCTAGCATCAACATTTCTCGGTTATTTTCCATCCACCATTCCTATCCCCTGAGCTCGGTCTTCCTCATTTTGATAGCCTGCATGGACTTTTATGGCTTATAAACTTCAGCTTCCGTCATCCCTTTCTATCTTGACTTGGCTTTAAATGCTCTCTTGGATTAGTTTAACTTGGAGCTATCAACAACGGCTACCATGACCTCCCAACCAGAGAAGAACAATTTGCTCTAAAATATTTCACAAGCAAATTTTAGCACTGAGCACATCTAATTATGTAAGGCTAATCTAATAGCATTTACTTTTAAATTTATACCTACGTACTTTGGGGAGATTTTTATAAACAAATGTGTCAGACATAGCTGGTCTTCCTACCACCAACAATGCTATCATGCACAGAGTCTCAGAAAACAAAGAAGATCATTCACATTCTCAAGGAGGATTTCTGAGGCTTGGGTGGGTACTGATTTCTCTTTGGACAATTGCAGTGTACAGCCCATACTCACTCTGTAATGTTTTTAATTGGCCCTTACACTTTTATCATTTCAGACAGAAATGTCATCTTTTGCTCCAATTCAGTTTTGGTTTTACCTGGTCAAAACTTCGTAATATACTCCCTTGTTTTACACACTGTTATATGAAAAATAAACCAATACATTGAAATTTACTGCCTGTGTATGGAAATGGCTTAAGTAACTGGCATTTAGGAGAACAAAAGTGCATTGATTTGCAAGATTTTCCAAAAATGTATCCCCTTTATTGGAAGTCTCATTGAAATAATACTTCTGTGTTTTTATAACGGTATCAGTTCCTCTATTGGTTAGGTACTTACAGAAATAAAGCAGTTGAACCATCATAAACCTTCAATCTGAACAGATTCTCATATATTCACATTAAAGTGACTTCAGAAAGCAAATTATGTATATATAATTATAATTCCTATAACCAATTACAATTTCCATAACATTAAAATAATTCCTTATCACTTTGATATACATAGAAAGTATTAGGCCTGAATGTTAAGTACTCAAGTGTAGTTACGTAAGATAATATGACGGTTGTGAAATCTGTGTTATTCTAACCAATCTTGAAGAGGTTAATTGTATAATCAATATCAGAAGTTGATTCTGGAACTATGAGCTACCAAAGCGGACCTAGACGATCGGCTGAATCAACTTGTTTAATTATAAATTAAGGTTAAATCTATATTTGAAAACCAGAAATATATAATAAAACAAAACAAAACAATAAACAAAACAGAACCTAAGAAGCTTTTAGGAAATTAAACAAAATTTATTGAAAGCATTAGCACTCGGTAATTACTCCTACCAGGGATCTGTTTGTTGTCTGTCTTGCATTATTTTCAAAATATTATAGATGACCCAGATAATCTTTGTGTATCCCTTTCTCACGGCTAAATGATTGAGAAAAAACAACTGAACTTACATATAAGTGTGTCTGCAACAGAGAATTTTTTTCAAATACAATACATATTTGGAATGATCTTCCATTGCTAAGTAGATTTCTTATTAAACTGCAACTCCAGATAGCAAATATACACACCTCGCAAGCTTCCAATATGCCTTGTAAGTGAAAGTTGTTACAGTTAATGTATATAGGTTTTTCAACATTATTTCTGAAGTTATTGTCTATTTTTAAAAATTTTTATGCCCATAACTCTTTGGTGAAGGATTTGAAATACACTGGGTGGGTTTCTTACAGTTTCTCTGAGTGTATCAGCTATCCACATATGTAATATGGATGGGCACATGCAAAAGCGCCTATCAAAATTAACCAGCTAAATGTACTGATTAGTCAAATGCTTTTATCTAATACAAGGACTAAGTACCAGAGATTGTCAGCTCTGACATAGCATAAACCTGACCTGGGAATTAAAAAAAAAAAAAAGAAAAGAAAAAAAAAAAGAAAAACGATGTTCAGGTTCCACTTCTGACCAATTAAATTGGAATATTTGCAATTAAGGGCGAGGTATTTGTATGTTTTAAAAGCTCTATGGATGATTGTAAAGCACAGCCAGGTAAAGAGCTACTGAATTAAGTTAAAAACAAGAAATAAAAAATAAGATACTTCTAATTTTGATGTTATATATATATGAGTGAAGTGAAAAATGAGTGAAATACTTTACTATAATTTACTATGATACATCATCTTTAAATGTTTAATTAAAAATATATTAAATTGTTTTCTGAAGCTATACAATTTTACATATATTGCTAAACATCAATGCACACCAAATTTCTTTGAGTAGAGATTATCTCTTTATTGTGACAAATAGTACCTAGTATATCTACTTTTCTTAAGTAATAATCAGTTATTTCTATTTGGTTCTACAGAGTACCACAGTGACAATTTCAAGGATCCAAAAAAAAAAAAAAAAAAAGAACTTTCTTCAAGTTGCTTCTTTATTCAAAACCACACACATTCATTTTTCCCTCCATAATTTGTATTTTCTTAATTTCGAAATCATAGATGAAACCATCAGGTTAAATGATTGTGGTCTTTGTGTTCACTAAAAATTAATTGTCATTAATAGCACCTTGTAATGCTATCTGTAGCAAATAATCCACGTATTCATGTCATATGCAACTATCAAATAACACACAGAGAGTGCAGATGTTCTAAGTTCCTAGGAAATAAAATGACCTGACATCAGTGGGATTATTTTATTAGACACTGGAAGGAACAAATAAAAGCCTGAAGACCTGAATCTTTTGGCTTATTTGTGAAATATTAAGATAATCAGTAATATGCTATAATTCTTGAGCTTTTCATAAGCACAGGCTCTGTCTTATTCCTTATTAAAACCTTGATCAGTACCAGAGAATACCGAGTACCTAATAGATGATTGCTATTTTGGATTGAATGCCTTTAAAGTCTTAAATATAAAACATAATTAATAAGACTAGACTATGTATGTTCAGACATTTACAAATATATACTGTAAAAAATCCCAAATATCATCATTAAGTTAGTATCATTGATCACTGTTTGCCATATTGTGAAAGAAGAGTTCAAGTGTTCTTGATTTATAACCTGCTAATTTTCTAAGGTCAAAGCGATATTTAGATATAACTTATTTTCCCTTAAAATTCAAATACTGTAAGAGAATAACAAATTACTATAGGAATACATATTAAAAATGCCACACTGCTAAAAGATGAAATATCTTTAATTGCAAAATCCAATTAACAGACTATCTCCAAATTAATATTTAGACTATATAGATATACAGGTTTAAAATAACGGATAGCTGTATGTGTCTTAGATTCCTGCATCATTCTTAAGTTTTCACATCTCTCACGTGAATGAGATTATGGATTCATTAGTCTCTTAAAATCCTATAATTATGATACAGAACAAGAACATTTAAACTGAATTTATCTTTAAAAAATTCAATACAGTAAGTCAATTGATACTGACATAGTCAAATACCATAAGATAGGGAATAAAATTCTGAATGTTATTAATAAGATCAGAACTTTTTACATGTTCTCAAGTCATATCATCTATAAGACTGAAGCGTCTGGTAAAAAATACAAATTGTTTCTCTACTACTGGTTATATATAATGTAAACAGTTAATGCAAATATTCTCATGCTGAAATGAGCTTTTCATTTCATCTGAAAAGTTCTGGATTGTGTAAAACAGTACCGTGTGTTTTAGCTAACTTGAGAAAGCTGTGTGTCTACTTTGGCATTTCAGATAGCTTTGTTTTTACATTCCTTGGTTGCAGAAGGCATTTGTTAGTGGTCCAGAAGTGTTTTCTGATCTTTAAAATCATAATCACAAAATCTTTACTTTTGTGATAAAGTACACCTAGCTGTGGCCCTAGGTGTGGCCCCTGAAATGAGAAGAGTGAGTTTCAAGTTAGTTAGTAGTGACTTAAAATAGTAATAATAATAATAATAATAGTACCAAGTTGGGTAATCTTTAAATTCACTAGGATTGAAAAGTTTTCAATTATTCTAATTACACCCACAATTTGTTTCTTAATTTTGAAAGGAAGTGTGAGTGAGCCCCTTAAAAATAAAATGCAATCTACTAATTGTGAAACTTTCTGGGATTTCCAAGTAAGTTGGTTTAAATGAATTTACATCTTCCAAAATTCTGATTACTGTAAAAACGTATAACTTAAGAATTAAAGCTC
This sequence comes from Vulpes vulpes, assembly GCF_048418805.1. Taxonomy (NCBI): domain Eukaryota; kingdom Metazoa; phylum Chordata; class Mammalia; order Carnivora; family Canidae; genus Vulpes; species Vulpes vulpes. The sequence goes on from NC_132785.1 coordinate 42,365,885, forward strand.
TCAAACTGTAATCACAGAAAATAGTCACCTGTATGTTAGCCTTCCACAGAAATATTGTTAGATGCCTAAAAACAGCTCTTTAAAAATAGCAATATTGCAGTGATGACTTTAATTGGAAAGAAACTGTGTGATAAATAACTCTCTCCTGCTAAGAAACCTGTGTATAGGTGGGATTTCCCATGATTCAGAGTGTAATGAACACTCAAAAGCACCCCTCCTCCCAGCCATTCTAACTTAAAGCAGAAAATGAAGTTTTAAAGAAAAAAAAGGAATTGACTTATCGGTCAAGGCTGGTCAAAAGTAATGTAAATACAAACTTTAAAGAAAATTAGCAATCCGCTTTCTCCTTTGAAAGTCTCATAAATGACCACTGTAGAAAGACTGCTATTGTAAATATCGTGAAATTTCAGATTTGGCCACCTATTTTGATGTGTAAAAGCCCCCCCCCCCCAAAAAAAATGTCTAGAAAAATAGGTCTTTTATGTAAAAGAGTAGCAAATAGAAGAGTTAATCCTTTACTTTCTATATGTCTAGTTTGACAATTGAATTTGATCAAGCAAAGCAGGACAAGATGAGTCAGAAAGATAGTAAATACTAGCAGAACCACCAAGATTTGAATGCCGACGATTTTCACATTTGGACATCACAGACACCTTCTGGTCACAGGGTTTTTACAGTTGACTCGTAAAATCACGAAACGGTGGGGTGTGCTTTCCACTAAGTACTTACTGGATTGTTTAGAACCAACTTAAAATTACTGTACTGGGAGTCAATGTTAGGAACCCTCACTTCTTTTGACAATTAACGTTTCCGAGAATTCTGGAATTTCCTAAACCACAGCGCGCAGAGGGAGGTGCTCCCGGGTGGGCTCCTCTTCTGGGCGTCGTGGCCGGCGACGAGGCTCCTTCCGAGCCCGGCCCTCCGCGCGGCAGGGCCGGCCCTTGCCGCCCAGCACAGCGGGCTGCGCGGGGAGGAGGGTCGGGTCCTGCGGCCGCGCCGCCGCCGCCACCACCGCCCTCCGGGGCTCGCACGCGGCCGCCTTACGGAAGCGCGTTTCCCCGAGGTGCGTATCCCTGAGTCCCGGGCGCACAGCGGTCGCCTCCGCTTGAAGACGACCCGTGTGCACGGAGCGGTCCGGCCTCAACGTGAGTCAGCCGCTGGCTTTTATTGGTCTTTGGTGCGTGTCGGCGCGAAGCAGGCCCCTAATCACCACCGAGACCCACGGTGGGCGAGGCAGAGTAGTAGCCAGTAGGGCCGTCGCGCCCACGTCGAGCCCGGCCGGGGCAGAGCCCCCGCGGAGCCGCAGGAAGCGTGCGCTTCCCGGAGGGTGTGCGGCGCGCGGGGGTCTGCACGCGCGCAGAGCTAGTTAACGGAGGGCGTGCCGGAGGCGTGGCGCGAGGTGTCCGGGCGAGGCGCTCCGCGCGGCGGGCGGCGGGCGGCGGGCGGCGGGCGGCGGCGGCGGCGGTGGGCGGGCGGGCGGCGGGGAAGCGCGGCCGCCGAGAGGCAGGGCAGCGCCGCGCTGAGCTGCGCGGAGCGGCGCGGCGCGGCGCGGCTCCCGGCTCCCGGCTCCCGCTCTCCCGGCCGCTTCGCCCGAGCCGCCGTGGGCGGGGCCTGCGGTGATTGGCGGGCGGGCGGGGAGGTCGGAAGTACTTTGTTTTTTATGCTAATGAGGGAGTGGGGCTTGTCCGTATTTACGTTGAGGCGGGAGCCGCCGCCCTTCATTCACCCACATGGCCCTTCGAGGTGCTGCCGTCGCCGCCCGACCTGCGCCTTCGCGCCACTTCGCGCCCTCGGGCGAGGCCGAGGGGGTGGGGACGACCCCCGCCGCGGAGCCGCGGCTCGCGCCCCTCGCGAAGCCCCGTGGCGGGGCGGGCCGGCCGCCGCACCCCCGGCCTGGGGCCTCCGGTCGTAGTAAAGCGGAGGCGGGTGGGGAGGCGGGAGCGAGAGCCCGCGGCGGGCGAGGCGAAGATGGTGGCGGCTACTCCTCCTGGTGAGTCTGCCCGCCCCTCCGCCGAGTGAGTGAAACCTGTTGTGTGCGGCCCCCGTCCGGAGGGAGGGAGGGCGGGCGGCCGGGCGGGTGGGGCGGAACGGCCCGGGGCAGCGTGGCGGCGGCGGCGGCGGCGTGGCCGGGGGCCGGGGGCCGGGGGCCGGGGGCCGGGGCCGGGGCCGGGGCCGGGGCGGGTCTCGGGCCGTTGGCCGCCCCGGCGTGTGGCAGCCGCGACTTGCTGCCCCCGTCGCTCGCTCGCGGGCTGGCGCAGGGGCAGGGCCGGGCCGGGCCGGGCCGGGGAAGGCGAGGGTGGGAGGGGGCGGCGCGCGCGCGGCGGCCGCGCCCGGGACCCGCGCGGACCCTGCCTGGGCCGGCCCGGCGGGCGGGTGGGCGCGCGGCGCACACAATGGCCCCTCGGGGAGGGGACGCGCGAGGCCCGCGCCCCCCCGGGGCCCGGGGCGCACGCGGGCCGCGGGGTCCCCGGGAAGGGAAAGTTTCTCCCGGGGGCGAGAGTTAAAGCGCCTCCAGAACAAAGCGGCGGCGGCGGCGGCAGCGGCACATGGGGCAGGCCGCGGGCCGGGAGGGGGCGCGCCCACGAGGTACCTGCGCGCTGGCGGGCGGCGTGGCGTGGGCGGGAGCCCGCGGGCCCCCAAACTTTGTGCGCGCGAGGGTGGGCGGAGGGCGCGGGAGCTCGCGGCGGCGCGGCCTGGACGCCACCCCCACTCCGCGTGGGCTTTGTTAACCCGCGTGGGCAGCCCCGGGCTGGGCTCGCAACTTCCCGGGCCGTGGCCCGCGGAGCAGGCCGGGGCCGGCCTCGGGGGCGGCGTGGGGCCGCCTTCGCCCGTGTGCTGGCGGGGAGCGCGGCGCGGGAGGGCCGGCCCGGCTCGGCGGGAGCGGCGGCCGCGCCGCCATGTTCCTGCGGGGCGGGCTGCGCGGGGGTGAGGGCGGGGGACATGGCGGCGACTGCGCGCCGCCGCCGATTGTTCCCGGCTTAGGCCTCGGGCCGCGTGCGACGGGCACCGCAGTCGCGGAGCCCCCGCCCCTCTGGGCCGGGCTGGGGGGGGGGGCGGGGGACACAAAGGAGGGGCGGCGCGCCCGCGTCCCCGCCGCGCTCGGGCCTCGGCGCCGCCGGTCGCCGCGCGGCTGCCGCCGGGAAACGGGGTGGTGTGGGGGGGGGGGGCGGGGGGATTGCCGCGTCCGGCAGGGCCCGGCTCTGACCCACCGCCCCCTGGCGGCCGCTCGGGGAACCGCAGGGCCGCGCACCCCCTTGTGCGACATGTGCTGCCGGCCCGGGCTCCATGAGCGAGGCGGGCACTTTGCAGTCTCGAGTGTTCCGCTCCCTTTTCTACTCCGGAGCCCGGAGCAAAGGGGACGGGAACTGGAGAGGGCAGGCTCGTTCTTGCAGTATCACCGAAAGAAAAAATTATCCGCATGCCATCCCGACCACATCAGTTGGGGAAACAACTCTTTATCCCGGCTTGCAGCCACGAGGTCTTGATTGGGGGAGGGGTAGTAAAGAATAGTCCTTTGGCTGCTGCCTTTCCCTCTCGTCGGAGCTGTAGAGTTAACGATTGCTGTGGCTTATACTGGAAGTATTTCAGGATCTTTTTAAATAAGACGTGAGTCCGGTACCTGTGGGTTTTTCAACTTTATTCTCTCAGCACGCTTTCACCCGTAATACATTGTTGGTCTTTTAAACGCTGCCAGTGTTGCTTGGCTACGTTAGCCTCGGTTTAGCAAATGGATGTAACTAATCGATAGAAGGGTGTTAGAAAAGAGTAAATTTAAATATGGGCCTGGAGGGTGATGATAATTTTCAGCAAATATGTTTGTCTTTTTTTTTCCCTGTTTCCCCACCCCCCATCCCAGTCATACACGTGGACCTAAAGTGCACCAGAAGCTTTTCTAAGGATACTTGCTGAGAAGAAAGTTTTCCCTAGTGGGTAAGTGTATTCTAATTTTTTTTCTTTTGACTTTTCTTTAAGACAAATTCTTTAATATTTTATTTTCAGTAAATAAGATGGGATTGGATTTTCAGAGAGTGAAATGGGTGTCCTGTACTTTGTCCATTAACCTTTTCCAGAAAATTAACTCTGGATTGGCTAATTTTTAAGTTAATAAAAGTACAATGCAGATAACCATGTAAGTTTTTGGAAACTGATGCACAGTTTACAAAACGTAATTTTAGAACTGCTGTAAGTTAAGTGGTAAAATAGATCTAATTTGGAGTACATTTTCAAGCTTCAAAACCATTTAAACAGGATGTTTTTAAGTTGTACAACCAGCTAATACACTTGAAATACAGTCTGCACAGTCATTTTGTTGATCAGTTTGCCAAGTATTTGCTAATTGGAAGACAGAAGAAAAGAAAAATGTTTCGCCACGTGGATATGAAGATTCCCTCTAAAAAGGTACATGAATCAGATTGCCCAGTTCATCTAATTCTCATTCATTTTGCAGTCTAATCTTGACTTTTTTTTTTTTTTTTTTTTTGAGTATGTCTTTGGGAACCTCCAGGTAAAAGAAGAGCCACCAGTTTCTCTGACAGTCTTTAGAATGGATGGTTAAGATTGTCTTATGAAAACGATTATTCTTTTTTACTTTTAAGGTCTAAATGTGTTTGTGAATGAAACCTGCAGGTTTGAGATCATTCATTTTTCTCTTCCCCACTAGGGACTGTACTGAATTTTGTCTGTTTTCTAGCTCTTAAGAGTTGGAGGTGTTATTCTATCTAATTATTTATTTCAGATTTAGCAGGACCAAACAGAACATCACCTTGTAAGACTGAAGACTGTGACCAGTCAGAATAATGTCAAAGTGCTTACAGTGCAGGTAGTGATATGTGCATCTACTGCAGTGAAGGCACTTGTAGCATTATGGTGACAGCTGCCTCGGGAAGCCAGGGTGGGCTTTCAAGCGCAGGGCCTGCTGCTGCTGAGTGCTTTTTGTTCTAAGGTGCATCTAGTGCAGATAGTGAAGTAGATTAGCATCTACTGCCCTAAGTGCTCCTTCTGGCATAAGAAGTTATGTTTTCATCCAATAATCCAAGCCAAGCGAGTATATAGGTGTGTGAATGCTTTTTGTTGCAGTCCTCTGTTAGTTTTGCATAGTTGCACTACAAGAAGAATGTAGTTGTGCAAATCTATGCAAAACTGATGGTGGCCTGCTATTACCTTCAAGTGATTTTTACTAATTTTGTGTACTTTTGTTGTGTCGATGTAGAATCTGCCTGGTGTCTCTGACGTGACAGCTTCTGTAGCACTAAAGTGCTTATAGTGCAGGTAGTGTTTCGTTATCTACTGCATTATGAGCACTTAAAGTACTGCTAGCTGTAGAACTCCAGCTTCGGCCTGTCGCCCAGTCAAACTGTCCAGTTACTGAACACTGTTCTATGGTTAGTTTTGCAGGTTTGCATCCAGCTGTGTGATATTCTGCTGTGCAAATCCATGCAAAACTGACTGTGGTAGTGAAAAGTCTGTAGAAAAGTAAGGGAAAATCAAACCCCTTTCTACACAGGTTGGGATCGGTTGCAATGCTGTGTTTCTGTATGGTATTGCACTTGTCCCGGCCTGTTGAGTTTGGTGGGGATTGTGACCAGAAGATTGTGAAAATTAAATATTACTGAAGATTCGACTTCTACTTTAAAATGTTCCAGAAGTATAAAGTATTAAAAAAAAAAAAAAAGGCAATTCTTTGTAATTTTAATTATCTCCTCAGTGTGAAATTCGTATATACAACTTTTCTTTAAAATGAAGTTTTGTCATAATTTTGTGCTAAAACATTCCACCTCTGAAGTTGCATGTCAGATTTGACTGAGCTTTTACTATATTTTTTTTTTGTCTGATTAGATTTATTTACTTAGTATTCAATTGTGTCTGTAAAGAAAATTTTAATACTACGGTGTTATTTTGCAAAGTTAGGATAATTGCTTTTTGCTTTTTTGGAGATGGTATTTGCAATGTCTTAATCTTAAAAGGTAATAAATTGTTACTTGTATATTTAAATTTGGTGAAAAAAATCAGTAAATTTGGTGAGAGTATTCTGTTTAAAGCATTGTATAAAGAAAGTTGTGGGAGTTGGTTGGTGGTTTTTAGACATGTTAACATTTGGAAGGGGGGGGGGGTTGTCTTGTGTTTCCAGTAAACATACTGTTTAACCAGTACTAGTGTTCTTAATGTGTAACTGTTAACTGGTTACGTGCTAGTTTTCTTAGTAATTTATGTTGTATAAACTGCTAGTGGTCCTTAGACTGTCTTTAGCTTTCTGGAACTTAAAAAAATGAGAGTTCAAAAGAAAATAAGACACTGGTGCTAAATGGAGTGACAAATCTATGTATGAGTACATGTCTATAATGCCAAGAGTATAGGTGCATGGGAGTCTGAAATTAGTGTATCTCTAAGTCTGTACTACTATTGCTATCCTTCTCCCTTCAAAAACCAGACTTTTGCAACAACGATAGTTGGTTTAGGCTTCTGTGACTTTGTCACTGCAGTAAAACCCAAGCAATGGCCAGTAAACAGTACTTTATCCAACATGTTTGCCTTTTCTTTCCTATGTTTTGTGCCTAGCCTGTGTTTGTCTCACCTGTGTAGAAAAATGTGGGTTAACTTGAGAACCGTCAAAATTTTTATAGGATCTGTTGTTAAAATTGTGTGTAAGCTGGATTTTGGAGGAAAGCTGTTGTTAACTTAGTAATATGGAGTAAATTTTCTGTAACTTAACTTAATTATATCATCTGGTAAATTTAGAAGATGCCTTTTTAAAAATAGATTACATAGTCTAACATGGAAAGTTTAACATCTAACCCTTTTTTAAGAAATTTAATCATGGATTCCCGAATAGAAAGGTAAGAGTTTCATAGTTCTGGAGTTGATTATTAAAAGGTAATTTTCCAGAGAGAAAGAAAATACTAAGAATTGTGCAGTGATTTATACAATAGAAATATAATTGTTTTAGACTTCTTAAATATTATGAAGGAGATCTTAAAATAGTTTTGATTAATTAATGACAACTACTTTAAACTAGATGATGTACTCAAAATCCAGTTAATGTTAGCATGTTTGATAGTAGTGTGTAGAATGAGGTGCTCTGGTGATTACTGGAAAAAATTATGTTTACATGTACCAAACCATATAGTTATATTTTAAAGCTTTTGGAGGAAATACAGTAGCATTACTGTTGATAAGAAGCTTTCCAGAGGATTCCTTCATATGCTAAAATGTCAGATTATAGTAAGATCCTGAATGGTTAACTCTTTCTCTCTAGATGGTGAACCTAAGAACTCCATTTAGACCTTAATTAGGCTTCACATCTAATAAACAAGTTAATAGATGGGTATATGTTTTCTTCTAGAGTTGGCAGTAAAGCTGATGTTATCCAGGGTTTACTAGGAATTGAATTTTTGTTTCTGGTTTTAAATGTGGAAAAGTTTATGTTCTTGATGATTCTGTTAGGATAGTCTTATTAGACATGACAACTTAGTTTTCAAGTAGGGCTAACAAAAAGCCATGCGAATACAAGTTGAACACACTGTAGTTGATAATTGCCTGCCTCCTCTCTAATTGAGCTGGGGGAGAAAACTAACCTTTTTTGTGTTTTTAACCTTGTAAGTATTAATCTTAAGACTATTTTCAGGAAAAAAATAAGTATACTTTTTTGCATGTTCTGCATGTATGATTCTTAGTCTTTAAGAGGAAAGCACTTAAAGCTTTACAAATTATTTTTCACAGTTGCTTGCAAAGTAGTGATTTTACTAAAAACTTTGAGATCTTCATTTTACAGGCAAACCTGTCTAAGCAGAACAAGCCAGACTTGGGTTTTCCCCTGTAGTTTGAAGAGCCCTACAGAATGATTCCTGACAAAATGCAACCTGCAATTGCCTGGAGAAAATTCAGTGTTACATTTCAAGTTTATTGTATATTTGATGAAATATTGTTCTGTTTAGTAACTGACAACTATGGTGTAGTTGTCTAGCATTAGAAAATTACCCTCTTAGCTGAGCAGTAAAGGTAAGGAGAGTCCCAATTACACAAGGCCAGTATTTGGTGTCCCAACTAAAAATATTATCATGTCTACCTGAGTCTTTGCAGATTATTCTTCAGCTTAGAGGTCGTTTAGCTTACACTGCTTTAAGTCTGAATTACTGTAGTTTTCTGTTAAGTTCAGTTCTGACTGTAATAGTCCTTGTGAGTTTTAAAAGACAACTAACATGGATGTATCCCATGAATTCTAGGACTGTAGGAAAATTGTTAAAGAAGGCTTGGTTTTCTTTTTCTAGTAATTTAAACAGGCACGGCTTTCACAGAGGCATACTTATGTATTTGCAATTTAATCCTGTTTGAGTTGTTTTGGTGCGTTTAATGTAAATAAATAAAATTACATATTTCAACACTGTTTGTTAAGAAATTGTCCAGAATGAGCATATTGAAATAAAAATTTCAAGGTTATTCTTAGTTGTGGCAGTTTTTCTGGTGTTTTTTGTTACTATAAATAATCCAAACATCTTTGCTTAACAATTGGAGGTAGTTGGGAAGTTGGGAATGGGTACTGAAGTGATTTATTCTTGTATTACCTTACTTCAGTATCTGTGGCATCAGCATTTATATCTTAATTTTACAGATGAAGTGAAATCAGGAATATTTACCTGCAAAGATAACGACACATAAATGGACTTTGGATTAAAAACCCAAGTCAGTAATTAATCTGTACAAAAGGTCTTCCTCTGTTTGAATTTACTTGATTGGGAGATTTGAGTTTTTGGTATTATTAACTTAAAAATGTGATAAGGGCTCCAAGTACACTTTTTTTTAAGTAACAGATCATAGGCACTTAAAATCCAATGGAGATACTAATTTTAAGTATGTGGCATCTTCATTTTGATTATACTGAGATACTGTCCACATGTTAATAGTTTTATATTGTTTTGTTCTTGGGATTCTTTTTTTTTTTTTAACCTATTGATTGCATTGAAGTTCAAGCTGAGAGAGGAAACCAAAGTGTGTGAAGTTTTAAACAATTGCTTTTAATAAATACCTAAATATTTGGTAATAGATTGTTTTTTAATGGATTTGTACTGTATTTAAAACAAACTGAGATGTTCAGCAGTTTGTACAATTTATAGTAATTTTTAAAGATTTATTTATTCATGAGAGAGAGGCAGAGACCTAGGCAGAGGAAGAAGCAGGCTCCATGCAGGGAGCCCAGTGTGGGACTCGACCCCAGGACTTCAAGATCACACCCTGAGCGGAAGGTGGACACTTAACCACTGAGCAACCCAAGCATCCCCAATTTCTAGTATTTTAAAAATAAGATGAAAATCAAGATTTTTAAGATAAACTTTGCTTGTGGCCAGTAAAGCACTTCTAAAAAGCAATAATTCTAGCCCTGTGCAGTTTTGAATGCTTTAAAAAAAATAATTAAATGCCAATATAATTATGGGCTGTCTTTAACAGGGCAAGTATTTTATGGTATGGAGGCAAAACAAAAACTTGAGGTTGGTAGCAACTGATGCCAAACCAAATGTTCAATAAGCTGTCTCTACTAATGCATGCCTAAAATTAATGTGTACGCTTAGTGGAAAATGAGCATGTACTAGTGTACATGCTTGTTTATAAAAAGTATATATGTTATGAAATTGTTACAGATACTATTGTGTTTAATTAGACTAAATGACATTCATAGATTCTTAAGTTCCACTCAAACTTTAAAGGAATCCTTCTGTACTTCGTTGAGTGTAACCTATGTGGGAATACCAGCAGATGGGGGTAAACTGGACTTTAGAATGTTGTCAAGAAGAAAAAAGGGATGCCTGGGTGGCTCAGGGCGTGGTCCTGGGATTGAGTCCTGTGTCGGGCTTTGTGCTTGGAGCCTGCTTCTCCCTCTGCCTGTGTTTCTTCCTCTCTGTGTTTCTCATGAATAAATAAGTTCTTTTAAAAAAAAATGTCAAGACTAGATGAAAATTGCCTATTTAGATTGAGGAGGTATGCTGCTTGGACCACTGGATACCTTAAAAGTCCTCAACAAAGTCCAGAATGCAAAGGCCGTGTTCAGGGAATACCATTGCTGGAATCTAGAGTGGTTATACCTTTAAAAAGATAAGGTTCTTAACCACAGTTGGGCATTATAATTACCCAAAGATACTTTTCAAAATACAGAGTCCTGGAACTTTAATTCAGGTGCATGAGAATGAATCCCGAAAGTGAGTAGGGCTAGGTGCTAGGAAGACCAGCCTTTGAGGAATTGGTTGATTTTGAACTGTTTTAAGAGTATACTCTAAATCATCCAAAATGATGAGCCATATGAATGCAGCACATCAAAGCAGTACCTTGAATTAGTGGTGGTGGCACAGTGAATAGGAGTAGAGAATACACATTTCATGTTTTATATACTTTTTTCATGACTATTTTGCTTGGCATAAACCTTTTGACTGGTGCCAACCTTAAATTTGCTTCTGAATCCACAGGCTTTTTCTTTCTTCCAACTTTATGTAGTAAATAGTAACTCTTTTCTGCTCAAGTCATAGACCAACTTCGTAATTACCTTTGTGCTGGACGTGGATCTCCTTGGGGGTTCAAATTAGTGGCCACACTGGTCTATGGGTCACTCTGGGCAAATGATTTTCTAGTCCTCCAAAGAACTGTCAAATTTGTACCATCAAACATCAAGATGTTCTTTGATAATTTAGAATTTTAAATGGAAGGGATGTAGTTTCTTCCATGCTCTGAATGTTTCTGAACTGACTTTGCCCTTGCCAGTACTGTGGTAATAGTATAGACCACTTTTAATTAGAATATAGAACGTAATTAGCCCCCCAGCTCATTCAATCCTCTGTGTAAGACCCTAAACTGCTCCGTCTCCCCTCATCCCCACTCAACTCCAGCCTGACTTTGTTTATGAACTTTGCACTTGCTCTTCTCTTTGCTTGGAAAAACTACCCTCTCAGCTATGTGATTTAATCCTGCTTCTAGTCTCTGCACAAATACCAGATCAAACTAGTTCTCAACTACATTCTCTATTTTTTTTCTCCAGGTCACTTTTCCTAATAGAAGACTAGTAGTTTAGTTTCACTTGGGATCACGTTAGAAATGCAGAATCTGAGGCCCTTCCCCGAACCTGAATTGGCGTCTTCTCTTTTTAAAATCCTGTGCCCCCACTCCCTTCTAGGATGCTTTGTGAAGGTAGGGATTTAAAAGTGGTTCGTTGATACATACTCAGCACCTGAAACTGTCTCAGCACATAGAATTTACTTAGTAAGTCTTGCATAAACGAGTGGAAATGCCCACAGGTGAATAGGACTGCTTAAATGAGACTGGTTCAGTGGAGGTTAACAGGGAAAACCAAAGACCTTGGTCTTCAAGGACATACTGGACTTAAGAAAGGTCTAGTAATAGATTATCACTAAGGTACTTTACAATGATTGATTAACAATCAAACATCTGGCAGAAGGGATTCAAGTAGTGTTGGTGAGTAGGAGACTGACTAAATAGTTCACAGTATCTAGTAATCCTCTAGCAAGAATGAAAACTTAAATGTCTGAAGCTTCAGGAAAATAGAAAACCTTCCCTTCTATGTTCCATTTGTGTGGCAGTGTTTTGGTGATGTTGGAAGTAAATGTTAAACTTGGATCTCACAAAATGAGTAACTGACATTCAGACTATCAGGGTAAAGGAGTGCACTTGCCAAACTGGTACCAAGTAAGGTAAGCTTGATGTGACTGCTTAGTGACAGGTTCTCAACATGATTTTGTTGATTGGATGAAGTAAGGCTTTGTCTTGTATTTTCTTTTATCACTCTTCTCTGTTCTCTAAATTCAAATCCCACCCCACCCCCCACACACAGACATTTTTTAGTTTTCCAGCAATTTAGCATTCTTAAAATGTCACAGTGTGTACCAAAATACCATATGGTGTTCTAACTTTTAAGTTTCACGACTAGCAGAAGGTGTCAGGAATACAAAGAAGCCTTACACTGATAGACTGGGCCTTGATGAAATTCTGAATTGTCTTTTTGATGCTTTAGGACAAAGCATGTAAGGCCAATATGTCTCAAGAATATTGTTTGTGGTGTAAGGAAATGTTCATAGTAAAGCTGAGGGAAAACCAGGTACCTTCTCAGGTTAGAGAACAACATAGAGAAGCTGCTATGGCAATTTTTGCTTTCTCAAAACTACACGTCTGTGTAGTTCATGTCTGTAGGCCCCAGGAATGTGCAGACTCCAATTTGAAGACTTGTTGGAAGTCACCACGTGGTACCAGCTAGCTGGTTGAGAAATTTAAGGAACTACTGAGAACCCTAGAGTAGTGTTTAAGAGGAAAACTTCCTGGTTTGAGTACCAGCTTCCCCTTTAGTAACTTAGGCAAATTTATCTTTAGTTTTCCCAACTTGGGAGATAATAGCTATCATAGTAGTACAGGTTAACATCCAGCCAAAAACATCTGCATTTGCCCCACATTCAAAACAAGTTTTAAGCTTTGCTTGGCTTGGACAAATAGAGGTGTCCGATCCACTTGAAATAATCCGAGAGGTAAAATCATGTTCAGGCCTGGTCCTTTTGTGGCATCGGCAGTGACAGTGACTGCTTTACCTCCCAAAGCAAGCGGGATACTTGGGGTGGTGGATGGATAAGGGAAAAATAATTGTGAACAGAATGCTGAGGATGGAGGAATACATCCCAGCTGCCTTCAAATGGTGAGATTTCAGTGAGACGAGTGGGGGAGAAAGAATTTTCAGGTGGTGGAGCACATGTCAGAGCACATGTCAGAGAGGCAGATATTTGTTACCAGGCCTAAGATGCCTTCACCTGCACGTGGCATGGCTGTTTGAGCTAAGTCTCAGTTTAAATGTCTCCTGTTGAGGCCTTCCTTCATTACCCTACTTGAGTCTCCATCTATTTTACTTGTTCATTCAAAGCACAATGCAAATTTATTTTCTTAAGAGTTCTACAAGCCAAAGTTCTCAGCATAGGTCTCTTAAGGTTAACATTAATGTGTTGGAGATGTATTTCTGGAGGCTGTAAAAGAGGATGTGTTGCTTTTTTTATCTTCTAGAAACTACTTAGCATTCCTTGGTTCATAGACCCTTTCTCCATCTCAGATCTAGCAGCCATGGGCCAACTCTGCATGTCACATTATTACAACTTCAGTCCTCAATTCTCCCTCTGACCTCTTCTGCCTCCCTTTTCCTTTTTTAAGGACTCATGTGAAGTAAGGACAGTGAACCCACCCAGATATTCCAAAATAATCTTATTCTAAGGTTAACTGATCAGCAGCCTTAACTTTGCCGTGTAAACTATTGGCAGGTTTCAAGGATTAGGGCAGGGGTATTTTTGGAGGCCATTATTCTACCTACTATGCGTCTCCTCATGAAATTATGCTACCTTTGGACAATACTATAGTCCCAGGCCTATTATGATTTTATTGAGACTGAGCTTAAGTTAATGAATTAAGGAAAATATATTTAGCAATTCAGTGAAAGAAAAATAGAACTCAGACTATCTTAAGAATTTTCCTCTGTGGCATTTAAATGTCAGGTTATAGAGGTTCAGTGAGAAAATGATTATTCATAAATCCAATAACTACCCTGTTGTCATTCTTGTCTGAGTAAAACGATGTCAGATAAAAAGGGCTCATAGTATATATCTCACAAACCCATCCTAGAAAAAAATTGTAGACTGCATCAGTTTACCAACAGATTAAAGACCTCCAGAATGGAAAAATGAAATAAATATTTAACCAATTAAACATGTAAATATTAAAGAACTACTTTAAGAAGTGAAGATAACAGGCTATAAAGGGATCATTAGAGTGTAAAATCTCAAAATTAGAAAAAACTGGGAAATCGGCCATTGAAGACAGGTAGAAGGTAAATAATTTGTCTTTTGTTAATTAGAACAGAAAAGGTTTGGTTATTTTTATTTCAGAGCAACTAGCAGAAAAAAAAAACCCACTAAACTTTGAATTTACTAGAAGTGTTAATAAGGCAACTCACAAAGCAAAGGAAACAAAAGCAAGAGAATTTTAACAAATTTAGCACAGAAAAATTTTTTAAGTAGTTTGTGTTTTGGCTCAAACAGATATACTTAAGTTTTATAACCTGCAAGCTTTATTTGGAGCCATTGGACATGAAGCAGGTGGTGGTTTGGCCATGCTCAAGGGTAAGCCCTGGCCCACCTTTAGTGCTCTCTGGCCCGGCAATAACAACTATTACCTGTGTGCTCCTTGAAAACAACAAGCAGATTCTGTTTTTTATTCCCCCAAGTGCGAAATAAGGCATTCGGTAAATATCTGTTGAAAGAATCGAAGATCACCTCCAAATATTATTTTACAATCAGCGTATTTTCTGATTCACCACAATAGATTTCCATACCATCCTTAAATTCCTCATCTGATGTCAAATTTTGTCCGGAGTCTGAAGATGATGCTTGCTTACTTTTTTTTTTTTTCTTTCTTTCTTTTCTTTTCTCTTCTCTCTTTTCTTTTCTTTCTTTTCTTTTTTTTTTCTTTCTTTTCTTTCCTTACTTTGATGTAAAGGGTAGAAAAAGTCTGTGTATGGCAGCAGGGAGGAGCGCTGTGTGTAAAGGAAAGGTTAGTCTGTGTGCATCTATGTGTGATGCGTAAATTGACAGGGGTGGCTGAATGGAGTGCAGTCATGACCTGGTGGCTTCTGGGAGCTTTACTAGCCAGGCATGATGTGAGGGTTCAGAGCAGATTCAGGCAGAATAACTCACAGCCAGTTTTCTGGCTTTGTAATTGAGGAGATTGGATCCATGACATCAGGACCACTACCTTTTTTACTTTCAGCTACTGCTGTTCTCCATCAGATCACTGTAGTCCTTGGGAAGTAAGCTGCTTAATGAACTGACAAGTATTTGTGAAAGTATTTATTCATAACCGTTTCCCAAAGGGTAGGTGTCTTCAAGAAGATTGTCAGTGATTCTGATATAAATCTCACATGTGTAAATAAGAATTAGTAAAAACAAGCAGTAATTGATAATAAAAGACTAAGAAAGTAATTGCTACCTGAGCTCAGAAGGCAGTGATTGATACAGTATGTGCATTTGGCACACTTTACAGCACATAAGTAATTAGTAAGGCAGATCTAACTTAGCATACATAGGTAATCAAATGTTTTTACTGATCTGCTCATCAGATCAGATTTCTCCTTGTTTAATTTGAAGAATCCAGTATTTTACAAATTTCTCCAGCCAAAGATGGAATGTGCAGTTTAGTTCCAAGTGAAACCATTCAGTTGTACTTGATTGATACTACCATCAGGGAATAAATCTCTGATTTTTCTTGCTTATACAGAATTTGAGAACTTCACCACTATAGAAATGGCTTTGCCCTCTTAAAATGGGGATGGAATATTAAAATATCAAAGACCCAAAACACAAATTTTATTATTTTAAAGACTCATCCAGCCCTGGTGGTACTTAAAGCCTGCTGTAACATTTTATCTTAGGTCTGTCTCCAAAAGGATGCCATCCAAAAGTAATTTTCATTTTTTGTATAAGGTTATTACTTTATATTCATTTGATTTATTGAAAAGAAATTAAGGGACAAAACATTTATTCAGTTGTGTAATTCAAATTTAAATTTGAGGTTCCTTATGCATTTCCAGTTCTGGATGATGATAGATCTGAAATAAGGAAGCACTGATGAGCCTTAGAAATAGCAGGAAAACATTAAAGTCATAGTTTGATGATTTAGTGAGGTTATATTGCAGAAATTAAATAAACATGTTATATAATGCCATTATTTTAAGTAGCTGAGAATGACTTAATCTTGACCTTTGCTCGCTTTTTAAAAATACAGTGCTAAAGACAGCATGTGCTACTAAAACTTTGAAGAAAATTTTGAGATCAATGATTGATTTTTACACTTTAACCATGTTTTAATAGTCTGAGTGCTGCTGACGCTGTTTTGTCTTAAACTCATCAAATAATTGGGCCAAATTTGAGGAAATCAATTTCTACTAAATAGTTAACCATAAGGTATATTTGTGTTAGCAAACAAATGCTTTCAAAATATCCCACTTTTGAAACTGTTTGAGTTTTTTATGTTGACCCAGTAACTTTGTTTGCAAAGGTAAACCCGAGTGGAGTTAAGCAATTGCCTGGCAAATTTGACCACTGAGATGACCATACAGGATAAAATGAATAAACTGGTTTTTCAGAAAATTTACTTAATGACAGCAGACCTTTACTTTTCCTAGATCTTTAGTAGGAGTTTTTTGTTCCAGGAATAGTCCTAAATTCTTTTTCTCCTCTTTCTTCTTCCCTCTCTATCTCCTTCCCTCCCTTCCTCCCGTTTTCTCCCTTTTCTCTGTCTCCTTCCCCTTTCCTTCCTCCCTCTTTTTTTCCTCCCTCCCTCCCTTTTCATCTATTTATCATTTATCAATCATCAGTGATATGCACATGGGTAAGGGTTTTGTCTAGTAATCATTAACCCATCCTTACAAAATGTTAAGTATTTGTGGAGCTATCAAGGTGTAAACAACACATTTTTAGTTTCAGTTAGATGTTTTACATTCATATGAAAAACTCAGAGGCAAAAGTATTATTTAAAACAATAGTATATTTTTGAAACATGATAGACAAGATTATTTTCTACCAGATTCATTAACTTCACCTGAATTAACTGCCTATTTGTTGAACCATCTCATATTTCCTTAGCTATTTCAGTTTCAAAATTCCTGGAGTTTGCATGTTGTCTAATCTGTCTTGACCCCATCTTTATCTGAGATTAAATAAAGGTCTTTCAAAGATTTTTTAATCTCATGAACCCATGCCCAAGTAATAGTTTAAGGTTTAAATTTATGATGTCAAAAACTTCTTGTATGTAGAGACCAGGAAAGATCCATGGAATGTAGACAGCTGGGGTTGAAGGGAGCAAGGAGTACAGAAATACCATGGCTTACTCCTGCTTTTCGTAGGCATTGGGCACAGGTAGGAGGTAATAGAAACCCCAGTTATACTGGGAATTTGACAGCCAGGCTTGCCACTTCACTCAGGTGACAGGCCTAAGAATTTCTCACCAGATTTCTTGGCACTCATTGTGGCATGAGAGAGGCAGAATGATTCCTTGTGCATTTAAAAAAGGGGCATGAGGGATCCCTGGGTGGCGCAGTGGTTTGGTGCCTGCCTTTGGCCCGGGGCGCGATCCTGGAGACCCGGGATCGAATCCCACGTCGGGCTCCCGGTGCATAGAGCCTGCTTCTCCCTCTGCCTATGTCTCTGCTTCTCTCTCTCTCACTGTGTGCCTATCATAAATAAATAAAATTAAAAAAAAAAAAAGGGGGGGGCATGAGAGTGTCTGAAGGATGCTGCTTGCTTGAATGACTGTCCTGCTGGAAAAGGCCTTCAGTCATGAATAAGAGACAACCCAGCAGTGGCAGACATGGCCTCATATCCAGAAATCAATATAGAAAAAGCCTTTCCCTGCCCTAAACTTGGAGCTGAAATTCATTCTTGCTACATATGCACATGGGAATGGAGACTTTCGGTATTAAGAAAGCCTTTCTGAAAAAGTTTGGTCTAGAATCATTTAATAGAGCAAGTGGATTAGACAAAAGGTGGTAGTTACAGGAGGAGTGAGATAGGAGTTGTGGCCACCACAGACTGTAACCTCCGAACTCAGGAGACAATGAGAGTATAGCCCA
This sequence comes from Vulpes vulpes, assembly GCF_048418805.1. Taxonomy (NCBI): domain Eukaryota; kingdom Metazoa; phylum Chordata; class Mammalia; order Carnivora; family Canidae; genus Vulpes; species Vulpes vulpes. Next base: position 42,383,529 of record NC_132785.1, read on the forward strand.
TCCTCAGTGATGGGATAAAGTGGATACTGCTGGGGGGGTGGGGGGGCGGGGGAAGGACCTGATGCCTCATTAGTCTCTGAAACTTACCTCCACAGCAAGGGAATTACAGCCACTCCATTCCTACTCATTTAGTTTCTTTGCTGAAACAGTGTACAAATCAGTCTGCCCTGCTACAGAACTGCATAGGGCAATACAATGTGCTTCATTTCATTGTGCAGAAACTTGAGGAATTGTTTTTTGTAACCTTAAAATTTATGTTGAGTGGCGTGAGTAATTTTGCCAGACAATTTATTCAGCTCTTCATCCTTCAGAGAGGGCTTGCAAATGTCCTTATGTCTAGTTAAAGATAGTAACTAACAGTTATCAAGTGTCAAGCTCTGGGTATTTCTTTAATCCTAATAATAACACTGTGAGATACCTGTTATCATTATTCTTCCCATTTTACAGATGAGGAAACTGAGGCAGGAAGCTGTATGGCAGACCCCATTCACAAAACTGATAAGTGGAGGAGCCAGCATTTAAATCTAGGCGTCTGGTTCTAGAATCAGTTCTCTTAACTGCCTTTCAAACCAGTTTATACATTATGATAATTATGCTAAAAAAATTTAAGGAAATAGCAGCAAAGTATTAACATTATTGCCGAACAGAAAAATTTAAGGCAATTTTAATAATTTTTTATTATAAAAAAATTAATTTTTTTCTTGAGTTTATACCTTTCCCAAGTTTTGTAGAATAACCATATTTCTATTATAATCAGAAAAAAAAATAAGTATAATTCCTATGAAAACTAGGCAAAGAATTGTATAAAGTACTCTCACTGGAAAGACTAAGAGAAAAGTATGTAAAAATGTCTGTTGCAGTGTTTATCTGAGTGGTGAGATTCTTTTCAGTAATTTTTTTTTTTTTAATTTTCCTGTGCTTTCATTGTATTTTTTGGTTTGGATTTTAAACCTCTAGTTTAAAAGAAAGTAAAAATTACATGTGGATTTAATGCTAAAAAATGATAATCCTGATAGAGTCAATGATTTTCTAGAGAAAATATGTTACCAAAAATGATTCAGAAAGCACAGATATTGTTAATAGATAAATACCCAAGAAATACTTTAAAATATAATGAAATAATTACTCCCATCAAAGACTTTGAACCTAGAGAATTTGGGGTATTGAGTTACTTTAAATTTTTGAAGATGAGCCTATTCCAATGCTGTTACAAACCCTGAAACGACAGAGGAAAAGTAAAAGACTTTCTAATGCATTTCTTCAAGTTAGCACTAAAGTCTGAGAAAAATACTAAATAGAGGATAATCTCATTTATGATAGATGCAAAACACCCTACATAAATATAATGCAAATAACGTTGTAACAAATTTAACACTATATTAAAATAGTTGTTGTCCCCACTATGACTTAGCTCTGCTTTGGTAGTGTTTAATAAGTTCAATGAAATAGAACACAGAAGTAATTGGCCTAACTATTGGAAAACTGGAGGCAAAATTATCATTATTATCAGCATTCAAAATGATTGTCTTCCATGGAAGCCCAAAGAAAATCAGAAAAATTACTAGGACTAAAAAAAAAAATTACTAGGACTAATAAAGAGACTTCCATGAGATAATTTAACATAAAATAAACACAATGGTTTTCCTTAGGTATTACCATATTCATATTACAAAAAAATTGTTAAAGGCTGCAAAATGGTATAAAGAGTATAAAATATCTAGAAAAAAATCTGGAGACCTGGCGAGTGAAAAGTAGAAAAATTTAAACTTCACTGTGATTCATAAAAAGTGGTATAAACAGTGCTAGCCAGGTTTCTCTATGAGAAAAACAGCAATATATCAGTCTTCCCATACTGCATTGTTGAGCCAACACTGCTCCAATAAAAGCTCAGTGGAACTTACTTTTGGACCTGGCAAAACTAATTGCAGTATCCATCTGGAAGAACAAACAGGTGTGAAGATGGGATGAAGGTGAACAACATGGGAAATATACAAGGTACTAAATGTTTTATAAAGTTAGAATAATAAAATGAGAAATTCTGGCAATAATCAAGATAAATCAATGGAACAAAATAAATAGGCCTCCAACAGCCATTATTATATATAACAACCCAAAAATACGTAGTTAAGAAAATATCAGAACCAAAATTAAAATATAAACCCTACACTAAAGAAAATATTTAAAACAAAACAAAACAAAAAAAACAAGAAACAATAAAAGGGAAATAGAGTTCGTATTCTTAATATAAAAAGTAACCATAATAAAAGACATCATAAAGTTCTCTTAGAAATGAACAGGCAAAAGATGGGCATTGATAATTCAGAGAAGATGAAAAACAAGTGACAAATAAATACAGTGTGCACTGGTTGGGGAAAATGGCAGAATTAGTGTCAGGCATGGGCAGTAATGATGCTTATTTCTATGCTGCAGTATCCAGTCATTTTTACTTAGTGGTGAAGGGAATATTTTCAGAAAATTCTTAATATACATTGCTACATTTTCTATTTAATTTTGTGACATAGACTGTTTATTTCACCCCCAGATCTGTTTTCTTATCCCCCATCTAGGAACAAGATCAGCAAGGTTTTACCTGGCACTTAACTGCCTAGCGGGACACTCTTGGCTCCTGTGTAGTAGGAGTGGCCAAATGACAAAGTTGTTGCCAATGATAAGTAAACACAGGTGATACATGCAGCTTCTAGGTCACTTCCTTTAAAGCAAGGTCCTTATATTCCACTGTCTCTTTTCCCATCTTGTAGGTGAAATATGGACCTGGTGCTGGGGAGTCAGCTTTGACTGTGCAGAGAAGCAGAGTGGAAGTCAAGGATTGGGAGAGCAACAGAGTGAAGGGAACCTGGATTTCTATACAACCTTTTGGAGAAGAGCCTTCTACCTTAAATGGGGTTGCCCTGATACTCAAATCCGAGACAAAGGCCTACAGGCAAATAGTTTGTCTTAGAAATGATTCCCAGAGCGGGAATAAGGGGGAGAGGAGTGAAATCAAAATTGGCCACTACTAAAATTGCCTAGTGTTCCAGCCCATGAAACCCTCGGGGTACCCTTATGAAATGCTTTCCCAAACCGTCTGCCTTGAGAAGAAAAGGGGGACTTGTTTTTTTTATTGATTATCCTTTCTTACTGAAATCACTCCAGGGTGTTAACCACCCACGGATCCCCCTGCCTTTATTTTTGATATTTATCATTTCTTCCATCACGTTTTTTAAAAAGATTTTATTTATTTATTCATGAGAGAGAGAGAGAGAGAGAGAGGCAGACACAGGCAGAGGGAGAAGCAGGCTCCATGCAGGGAGCCGGATGTGGGACTCGATCCCGGGACTCCAGGATCATGCCTTGGCCTGAAGGCAAGCGCTAAACTGCTGAGCCACCCAGGGATCCCCCATTACATTTTCTAGATTTCTTGTCTTTCCACTTGCATTTCAGCTGATCTTTGTCACTTGCTTGGTAGGATTATCCAGGCCTTCACCCCTTAAGAGTCTGACCCTTTACTCATCATATTTGGGTTACATTTGCTATGATTGCCCATTCATCACGATCAACAGGGATAAAAGCACAAAGAGACACCCTAGTGCATTCCCTGGGCTCAGTATATACTCTCCACATACCTCATTTTGAACTACTATCTCTGGCTTGTGGTGATCAGGATAAATTACATTCACCGTGACAGTAACTCCTTTTTTCCCCCCAACTTGTCCCCTGCATTAAGGAGCCCAAAGTTGCCTGGGCTAGTTTTTGTAGCATCCAGAGAGGAATACTCCTGACAACTCCAGATTTGTCCACTGATCAACTTATGCCCTTCAGCTCCAAATTTACCTTTCATTGACTCTTCTGCAAAAAATGAAGCTCATCCTTTTAAGTATTTTTCCCTGACAGCTGGCATAGTGCTAAACTTTGTCAATAAAAGGTACTGAAGACACATTGCAGGAGAAAGAGCTATTCTTTTCTCATTCTGGTGCTCTCCTGGCAGGCTCTTCTTCATGTCCATCTCCTTCAGCATATGATGATCAGCAGCACCCAGAAGTGATAGTTTCATTGGGCAGTTTCATAGTGGAATACTAGAGCAAGACCCTGTCCCATAAATTGCTATCCCTAGCACACCAGGGGACAGATTTATGGTAAATTCTACTGACTCAGTCCCACATGACTTCTCTGCCATTCAGTGAGCCGTGCATATACTTTAAACAAGGTCTGGATCTCTGTCTTTGTGGGGGGCTTCTTCCTTGGGCCTCTATCTCAGCTGTAGGAGTAGAGGCTGTTCCTAATAACTGCTATTTCTATATTCTTTAGGGTCCTCTTACTAGCCAGTTCCTCATTCTTCCAAACCCCTGTTTAGTTAGTGATTCTTGATATTTTTAAAAAGACTTTAGTTTTAAAGTAAACTCTACAGCCAACATGATGGGGCTTGGACTCACAACCCCAAGATCAAAAGTCACATGCTCTACCATGCTCTACCAACCGAGCCAGCCAGGTGCCCCAGTGATTCTTGATATTAAACTCTTCTTGTTTGAATTACTTCATGTTTTCTCTCCTCTGATTGGACTCAGACTTATATAAGCTGATACCATGATAGATAATGAAAAGAATGAATTTCCTAGGGGTATGACCAGGGGTATGACCAGTGGCCATAGGGAGCAGTAGACAAATGTGTTCCTTCCAGAGATCAGAACTAGAGCCTAACCAAGGGATTTACTTTATCTTCTCAATTCCTGCCAAATAGAATATCATAGTGATTGCTATGTTTCCCATTCTTTATTTTCAGAATGGTAGTTTGGATTGCAGCTTTTCATCCTGGTTCATTGTTTTTTGTTGTTTCAAATTTCTATTTAAATTCTAGTTAGTTAGCATATAGTATAATACTGGTTTCAGGAGTAAAGTTTAGTGATTCATCACTTATAGATAGCACCCAGTGCTCAACACAGCAAGTGCCCTCCTAAATACCCATCACCTATTTAGCCCATCCTCCATCCACCTTCCTCCATCAACCCTGAGTTTGTTCTCTGTAGTTAACAGTCTCTTATGGTTTGCTTCCCGTTTTTTTTCTTCCCATTTGTTTTTTTTCCTTCCCATTTGTTAATCTGTTTTGCTTCTTAAATTATGCATCTGAGTGAAATCATATATTTGTCTTTTTCTGACTGACTTATGTTTAGCATAATACTCTCTAGCTCTACCCATGTCATTGCAAATGGCAAGATTTCATCCTTTTTGATGGTTGAGTAATATTCTATTGTATAAATATACCACATTTTCTTTGTCCATTCATCAGTTGATGGTCATTTGGGTTCTTTCCACATTTGGATATTTTGATAATGCTGCTAAAACATCAGGGTGCATGTGCCCCTTTGAATCTGTATTTTTGTGTCCTTTGAGTAAATACCTAATAGTGCAATAATTCATTTTGTGTTGGGATGTATGGAAGTGCAAGTATCTTGTCTATATGATAGTAAATTACTAGTCCTTCAGATCCACTTCCAGATCAGATGGGCAGACATAAACATCACTAGGAGATCCTAGATTTTGGAATGGGAACTGTAAATAGATGAACTTTTAGCTGCGTTCCTTGGGTAGACCTGTACTTTCTGTATGGGATGATTGGTGCATGTGGATGGATACTTGGGCACTAGAGGCCAAAGGCAGGGCTTCTGTTTTCCAATATTCTTTGCCCATTTTCCTTTTAATAATAAAACGCCTTGAGTTTTTGGTGATTCCTTGCCCAGCCAGAGACTATATTTTTCCAATCTCCTTTGTAGATCAGTAAGGCCAGGTTCTTGACAATGGGATGTAAAGGGAAGATGTACATGTGACTTCCCAGTCTTGTTCTTGACATAATTAGGTATATGCTCCTCTTTCTTTTTTTTGCGTGGGTCTTGACTAAAGACAGTCTGGTGAGCTAGTTTTGAATATGTAGTCCAGGGGAGTCTCCTGCTCACCCTGCATTGCCTACTTGCCTCTGGACTGATATTTGAAAGAAAAACAAAATTATTTTTCTTGTTTTTTTTTTTTTGTGAGCTAATACATTATTGGTCTCTATGTTGTGTCAACTTAGGTCTATTCCCTAACACAGTCTTTTCACATTCCTTTCAAATTATGTTATTTTTCCTCTATCTGACATAGAACTTTTACAATATTTCTTTCCCTTGAGTCTACCCTCCCCCATTTTTTGCAGAGAAGAGTTTGCAGAAATCTTTGGCTTCATCTCATTATTCTTTACTGTCACTGCCTGCAGGCAGAGTCCATAATGTAAATGTAAAATTGTGTTCAGCATAAGTTCCCTTGAGTATGTAATTATAACGCATTCCAGGGTGCACCTAAATAAGAAGAATCTGTTTCTCCAACCCAAGATTGCTTTTGGTGTCAATCACACAGTGAGATATAGACAGAGGCAACAACTGTAGTAACTAACACTAAATGAGGCAGACCACAATAGAAAACATTATGCATTTTCATTGCTGATAATCTGGGGAGGACTCAAAATATGGAGGGCTCTACACATAGAATGGGAGAATTCTAATTTATTTTTTAGGTGTGCAAAATATCTCATAACCAAATAGTATTTTTACTCATCGTCAAAAGCACTAAGTGACATAGATCAGTTTTATACTGGACACGAATGTTGGATTAGTAAAGCATATCAGTATTTTCTATTATCAAACCACAAATACTAATCAAAGTGTAGATATTAATTTCAGTTGCTACATGATCTATAGCAACTAAATATAAACACATATGAAAATCCTTTAATATATATAAATACACTAAAATGTGTGTTTAAAATACATATTTATATATAAACAAAACCTTTAAAACATACAATATAAGCAATAGAAGTGATGATTGTTGATGGTCAACTATTTTACTAACTAAATTAAAATATACTTATTTCAAAACTTAAACTCTTATATGAAGAAGAGTTTCATACATAAATAATTTTGTAATTTATTTATGATTTTATAATTTACCTCATAAATAGATTATTCTGATTGGATTTTAACACATCATAGCAATCAGAGAAGTTCAGATCCAGAACCTTATATAAGAAAATATAGCTTATGAATCATTCAGTAAAATATTCAAGTAATCAAAAAATGCTTTCAATTCCTTAAATTTAATTGCTGACATTAACTTGATGCCTTTGAAAATATGTTTGGAAAAGTAAAGGAACACAATCTTAGAACTAGAAATCAAATAGAGGTAAAAAGTTTAGAAACAGTGCAGTGTTTCCCAATTTTTAATCAATTTTAACCACTCTCACAATTTTTGGCATATCTGTATAACACTTAAAGCAATATTTACCTAATCATTTTACTTCACTTCATTCCATTTCTACTTAAATATGTTTAATTTTCCCAAACCAGCATTATGGTTTTGCCTACCATAAATATTACACTCAACACATAATATTATTTTCTGTCTACTTAAGTAAGAAATATACTTAAGTTTGCTATCTAAAGTCATCTCACATAACCCACATACCATACTTTGGTTAATAATTGATGTAGCATTGCAGTATATAATATTCTTCTAGTATTTGGGGCCTAAGTAAATACAGAAGTCTACTATACTTAAAAATCTCATTGTGGCAAAAGTGTGTCCATACCCTGACCACCCAATATTAGTGGTAATACTGAGTATGTCTCTTTTTTCAGCTATTGAACAAACCAATAAAACTTAGAACACGTTTTATACTGAAGTACAACTTGAAACACTATGCGACATATATTGTTATTGATAAGGTTAACTTCACTATCTAAATAAGTTGCTCTGGCTTCACATTCACCATAGTTAAGGAGATAAAGACAAATGGCAAGAGCCAACAATGAATTGCGTCTCTAAAATTTACTATGTTCAGTGGCAAATATGTTATTTAAAAAATATTTTTGATGGGTCTGACTTTTCAGGAATACTTTAATTTGTTCAAAACAATTGAATAACATACTTCACAAGTATCTTTGTGGAAAGAAAGTAGTTGTCATCATGACTGAACAATATTTTAGGTTTGGGAGATTATGTTTTTGCATATCTGTAACTTGATAATTTGCAAGCAAGAACTCTCAAAAATTCAAATTCCATTTATTGGGTAATAAATAATACGAAAGATTGTTTTACAAAATTCACCCTTTTCAATGACTATGACATTAGTCTATAGTAAGAGCAGTGGATTCAGATTGGAGACCAAATATTTACGACAGGATTTTTCTATCCAATATCTATGTGGTTATGGACCAAAATATTTGCTGGAGTAAAGCTTCAGTCTTGTGCAAGCCTTAGATCAAAATGTGCTTGGTAAGCTGCTTTTTTTTTTTTTTTTTTTTTTTGTACATGCTTTTGGACTAAAGCTGAGTAATGAAACCTGCATACTGCATGATCCCACTCCAGTTGTTCAGAGTAGAGCAGTGAGTCCTAACATGACCATGTGGGCCAAGTCTATGCACAAAAGTCCCTGTGTATTCCATCAACCCCATGCTTTCCCAGAGTATTGAAAGGGATCTGTTCAGGCCACCTTTGGAGATGTATTCCTCTTCTATTGCTGTGTAACAGATCACCACAAATTTAGCAGTAATAACAACATCCATTTATTAGCTCACATTCCTCTAGGTCAGAAGTCCAGGCACAGCATGGCTGGATTCTACTCAGGCTAAAATCAGGGCTTTAGCTAGTCATGTTCTCATGTGGAGTTTGAGTCCTTCTTCCTAGCTCATCCTTGGTTATTGATAGAACTCATCACTTTGCTATTGTAGGACTCACATCCCTGCTTGCCTGCTGTCAGTTGAGAACAGTTCTTTATTTTTTTTTTTTTTAAGATTTTATTTGTTTATTCATAAGAGAAACCAAGAGAGCGAGGCAGAGACATAGTCAGAGGGAGAAGCAGTCTCCATGCAGGGAGCTGGATGTGGGACTTGATCCCGGAACTCTGGGATCATGCCCTGGGTCAAAGGTAGACACTCAACCACCTGCAGAGAACAGTACTAAACTCCTACAGGCTGCTCAGTTCCTGAGCATGAATTTCCGCCTGGCACCCCATCTCAGCAATGGAGAACTGCCCTTCCAATCTCTCCACTTTCTCCTCTGTGAACAGCCATAGAAACCTCTACTTTTAAAGGGCTCCGATGATTGGATCAGGCCTACCAAGGTAATCTCTTCATCTCAAGGTTAATAGTGTCATATGTCATAACCTAATCACAGGAATAAACCACATTAAATTTGCAGTCTTGGAGACCTTGCAGGATGTGTACACCAGAGACAGAATATTGGGAAGATCTTATAATCCTGCCTACCACAGAGGCTTTTGTCACTTTCACTTGACACATTTCTTTGGCTTGTATCTTCACACTCAAGACATTTTTTCTTTCCTCAAAAGGAATTCAGGAAAACTAAAATTGTCACTAAATTAGTCTACATGAAATAAAATATACATAAAAGATGTGTATTCCTCAGCTTTCAAACAGGTTTCAAGGTGACACCAAATAGGCTTGGGTGCTGTTCATCATTCTCAATGCAAATGTAGCTTCAACTAAACCATCACTTTATGGTGAAATATTTTTGTGACACTATAGTAGCTGACAATATGGTTTATGTTCATAAGGACATTGTGTTAATTCAGTATGATTTCTTTCTAACTAATGTCAGACCTACTGTGTAAGCAAATAACAGATTTATTTCAGTACTAATACTAGTTTATTCATGATGGTTTTTTCCCCTACAAATTAAATGTATTTTGGGGGCTCTGTAAGACTAGTATGCAAATATTGAAAATTTTAAGTGATCATTGGTGATTTGGTTGTATTCACTAATCCTGAAACACCCTAACTCCTCCTCCATGTTTGATTATTAATTGGATTCCTACAGTATTAATTCTCAACCAAAAGCTTTGATTTATCTAAGTATAGATGAAAAGGCATTTATGAAAAACACAAACAAATCTGATTTGGAGGTGCTCACTAAAACAAAATTTATTACTAAATATCAAATGGTAGTTTTCGAAGCAGGATAAAGACCAATGATAAAAAAATAAAGTAGGCAATACATAGTGTGATGTAGTGGAAAGAAATAGAGTCAGACACTGGATAAGCTACTTAATTAACTTATCTGAGTCTCAGTTTTTTCACTATAAAAGCAGAGTGATCCTCCAACTTTATTGAATTGTAAGAATTGAATGATTTATAAAATCTATCACCAGTAATAAATGTTCAGTAAACACTATTCTCTGTACGTGAATAGCTAATTTAATAAATCAGCCTATTTTAATAAACCTTAAAATGAGAGAAGTCACAATTTAGAGAACACTCCAGACTTCATTCAATTTGTAAAAATTAGTAGATTCAGTTGCTATAACTTAAATAGAATAACAATAGTTTAAAATAATACTAAAGTACTTTTAAGAATTTAAAAAAGGATATTTAACAGTGGAATCAGTTAGATAATTGAATTGTGAGATGTGAAATGAATGATATGTCAACCCAGAGATGAGCAAAAGCAGGGCATACCATCTCCCTACACCAGGAGAATAAAGAAAGGATGAAGTGTCATTGAAATCCAGGGAATGGAATTAAGAAGGAAGTGCAGCCAGAGATGCCACACAAGGCACAGAGAGAAATAGTCTGGTTTCTTCCTTCTAACAAAAAGCAGATCACATGGAAACATGGGAAAGAGCTCACGAAGTTTGAGAACAAGAGGGTAATAAGCATATCTGAAGGCAAGCAGGCCATGGACTAGCATTTTAACTGGTGAAAGTAAGAGAAATGTAATTGACCAGCAACTCAGATTTTAGGTAATTTGAGAGAAGCCTAGATCCTGAAAATACTGTGATGATTGTGTTTTCTCAGAGCTTCAGAACCACTGCTAACAAAAAGAGAGCTGTTAAAAGATAGAGACTTATTCCCTAAATTCCTTTCAGGTAAGACTGTGGTGGAGGCAGAGCCAATGGGTGGTTGCAAGACTAGCAATCCGAGGAACAATACTCAGGAGGGTGGGCCTCACTGTTCCTGGCCACAAGACATAGTGTAAGGTGTGGGACCACTTTGTTGTTTCATTTTTGTTCTTTTACCAAATGTGGAAATTGTGCTTGTCTTCATTGTCGTAGTTGGTATTTTAGAGTGTAGAAGAGTGTGTTTTCCAAAGATGATCACAGTGATATGTATCCCAACTTTCAAGCTTTTTTTATGGTGCAATGTTGACACATGTTCAGTGAAATGTGTTGGGGGCGAGGGGTGTCTATGTTTTCTCTCTTTGATTCTGGGAAAGCCTGTGACAATTTTTCTGGGAAAAAAGTGACACTGTGATTTTTGAGGCAGCACATAAAAAGGATACAACTGCTGCTGGTTCACATGATACTCACCCTTGGAACCAACTCACCATACTTTGAGGAAACTAAGTACCCTTCTGAAGAATCTATGTGTATCCTAGCTACCATTTCAGCTGAGAGTCAGTATCAACCAAATGTTAGTAATTGAGTCTTCAGTGATGCCAGCCATCAGCCTTCAAGCCTTTTCAGTTTTCAAGGAGCAGAGATGACATGCTCCCACCAACCCCTTCCCAAATTGCAGAATTATGAACAAAATAAATGTCATTGTTTCGAACCATGATGATTTGGCATGGTTTGTGACTCAACAATAGATAACCAAAACAAAGGGTGATTAAACTTATAATTTAGTCAAATGTTGCCAGACATGACAAAGCACCATGGACTAAGAGGAGTGTGCTATTTAAGAGCTCCTAGACATACCATTTTACACAATAGCTGGATTTGATTTTGTGTTCTCTGCCTTTGGGGAAGTGTAAGTGCATTTTCAGTTGTAAGTGGGATAATTGTATTTACTATATTAGGTAGAGGAAATGTGGGAATTGTTTGTGCATGTCTAATATGATGTTATAACTGGATCTTTCCTGTCTCTCTTTTGACAAAGGCACCAGTGATCAACATCAGTTACCTAATTGACAGTCTCCAACTTCATACTGATTTATTCAAGATAGAATGCTGATTATGTGCCACTGGTTATTCTGAGTGCTGGGGATGAAGCAGTGAACAAAACAGTTAAAATGTTCTGCCCACATGAAGCTTACATATGCAGAATTAGAAAGGAACCATCTCTAAAAACCTCTTAGTTAAGGAATATAAAAGGGAGTCAGGGTGTAACAAAGAGGAATTTGGTCAAGAGATTTTGTTGGAGAGATTTGTTGGTGTGTGTGTTAATCAGGAGAGTCTAGGTTATGTTATGATAACAAATACACAAGGATGAGCCAGAGGTGGGACATGTGCTGGATGTCATAAATCGTAAATCGTGTCCAATAAGGGCCAGAAAATCTCAGCAGAACCAAAATGAAGATGAACATACATAGGCCTAAGGGTGCGGAACAAAATGGTAGAAGATCATATGAAAAAGAGCGTCATCTGCCTAACTGGAACAAGGGCAATGTCAGAGAGAGATAGTGTGTTAAAGAATCTCTGAAGAGAGAAAGTGTGGGATCAGAGGACAGAAGGATGCAACCCTTGTTCCCTCTTCCTCCCTCCCTCCTCTCTTCCCCGTGGTGTCCAGAGATAGCATATTCAAGCTTGGGAAAAAAGAATAGTCAATGCTAAATCAAGTTTAAGATCTTGTTTAATATTTTATACCAGGTATCTAATTTTTAAACTGAAATTGTGTTTATTACCAGCAGTAACTAAAGAATTTTTATTTTTTTTTGTAAGTGAGTGACCACAAAAATCTTGGACCTGTCCAAATATTCTTTCAAGGCAAGGGAGATGACCTGAACTGAGTAAGTTTTGAAGCTGAGGTAAGGGGCAAGACTTAATTGTCCCTGTGATCAGAATCCTTATGCTTGTTCAACATACTCAGTTTATACCAATAGGGTAAAGGGTGTAAAGGGTGTGTTTTTCTGAGATAGACAATGGATAGATCTCCACTTCTACTATTCTATTACTGATAAGAGAATTCCATTTCCTTGCAGCATTTGACCCGAGTCCATGGAACTCTACTTTCATAGATGCAGCTTTCTGTTGGGATTACTAATCTGTGGGTGGCCATTTTTTCTACAGTGTGGAAAGACAGACAGAGTGAGAGCAATTGAGCACAACTGAGTTTACTTCACTATATCATTCTAATCCCAGATCCAGCTTTCCCATGAAAAATATCATTTATTAAGGCAATTAAACTTCAATTTTTACTTAAGTAGTTTGAGTTGTCTCTTGCAACACAGTTTTGGCCAACACCTGTATTATATTTGAAGAGGAACCAAAACAAGCCTCATCATCTATAGTATGTCTATAAAACAATGCTTCTTAGTCTTTATGAGTCTTGTATCCTTTGAAATGTAATGAAATACAAGTATTTCCCATATTTACACATTAGCACAATTAACTATATTAGAATTTGACTTCTTCACATAGATGGCAAAGCAACATTTATAAAGAATTATATCTTCCTTACATTTTTTCAAATATTGAAAAATTTGTGTCTGTATATTTCTGTTTAGAGTGAAAATTTTAGGACTCTGTTATTTTCATCCATAGCCTGCAGAATTTTCTCTAGCACTAGACCATCTAAAAGGTTGTCTGCTTTCAGTATCTCTTTCCAGAGTGGCAACTTATACCTAACAATAAGAGGGTTTTTTTCCATCAGTTTCTACAATGTCATGTCAAGGCCTCCAATCAAAGATTTTACCTTATTCTTGTGGCTGAAAATAATGGCCAAGTGACCCAATTCATGAGTCAACTCTTTCCTGTCAAACTGAACTGGAATTTGGGTTGGTTATATCCTCCTAATAGTAAAGCTTCTACAAAAGGTTCATTTAAGTATGTGAATACTTGTCTTTTGGAAAATCAGCAATTATATATTATATGCCTTGTTATGACAAAACCTCTTGAAAGGTAGCAATTCAAGTCCCCATTTTAGTTGTCAACTGATCTCAAACATGCCAATGTAGAAAGCTATGATCTTGCATCCTGGTGATGTTTGGCACTTCTTCACTCACCCACAAAACCAGATGAGTTCCAACTACATGTGCTTATCTCTGCTTGGAGTAGCAGGATGTTTTTTCTAGTTGAATTTTCTTTGGCAAAATCATTAATTTGTAGATAATGATACCAAATTGGTAATTCTTTTTTGATGATATCTGTGAATGCCATGTACAAAAACCAGGAGCTGCCTGGTTTCATTCTATTATAAGTTGAAGGAAAAATACAATAATTAATTAAATTTAAATTTATCCAAATAAATATTGGTATTAGAACTTATTGTGATTATGCTTAAGTACATGCATACAGAGTGATGACTAAATTTGACTAAATCATTTTAATAGCATTATCTAATAATTGGTCTTGAGGACAATGTTTTTTTTCTTTTTTAAAGATTTTATTTATTTATTCATGAGAGACACACAGAGAGAGAGAGAGGCAGAGACACAGGCAGAGGGAGAAGCAGGCTCCATACAGGGAGCCCGACATGGGACTTGATCCTGGGACTCCAGGATCATGGCCTGGACTGAAGGCAGGTGCTAAACTGCTGAACCACCCAGGGATCCCTGAGGATGATGGTTTTAAATCAGGTACTTTGAAAGATAAATACTATATATATATATGCATATATGTTATTTTATTTTCAGTTCTTGTCTTCACTATTTCACAGACAAATAAATTACTATTTTTCTATCTTCATTTATTTTGTTCCCATTTCCTGGAACATCTTTCTGTCCCCCTTCTATTTGTCCAGTTATATTTATTCTTTAAAGCTCTCACAGGTTCCTTCTCTTCAACTTTCCTGCTGCATCAAGACTTCTTTTCTTTTTTTTTAAGAATTCTTTGAACCCGTTGCCATTCATTACATAGTTGAACACCCACTCTTACTCTGTAATTTTCATTCTCATGTCAGTCTTGCACAATTAGTGTATAATTTCCATTAGGGTAGAAATCATATCTCTCCCGCTTCTATATAACACTAAACAGAGTGGTTATCTATTTTTCCTGCATCATACACTTTAATACTTTATTGGTTTTCTGTCTGAAAGTGTATTGATGGCAAATGTTATAAGTTACAAAGCTTTCACGTTTGTTACCCATAAACATCTAGAGTAATTTTTTCTAATAATTCTTAATGTCAAATTACACCACAAACCACACATTTTCAAGTGAGATGGTTTCAAATACACACATTTAAAAGACAATGAGTCAGAATAAAACTTTGAAATGGTGTCTAGTTTTAAACATATTAAATGCATTTAAATAGAGATCTTTACCAAGAAGCTGATACCTCTAAGAAACTTTCTGAGGGAAGATTTATCTATCATATAATTCAGGGCAGAATTAGAAAACCTAAAACACTAAATTTCTAAGAAGACTGACTGAGTCTACAAAGCAAAAGAGATCATACAATATTGTTAAAATCACAGAAAATCCCTTTAAACATCAAAATTATTCAGTTTGCCTAAAGATAGGTATGCCTTGAAGAAGAGCTTAAGTTTCCAGTTTCCGTGTTTCTCTACTCAAATGATGAAACCAGGCTCACCAGTACAAATACATCACATTCATACCCAAGCATATGACTGGGATATTTTTTTCCCCAATTTCTAAGATTATTTTGCTAGTGAAAAATAAGATTAGTGTTTGGCAGTATTATATTCATTGTGTGGATGACACTGGAGATTTTCAGGGTTCTCTTTGGCCACAAGCATCACAGGTAAGAGTCATGGCTGGCCCTTCTTTGTAGAAGACTCCCCAGGGCCGTGGTGGTATCCTTGATGGGCTTGTTAAACACCAAAGAAGACAAACTGGATGGATTGAGATTCCGTGGTTGGACCTATGCCCTAGGCTTGGGGATTTGAAGGTTTAAGTTTGCTAAATTGACTGTTTGCCTCTGTTATTTAGCCTCAGGCAGAAAACATGGACATCCTTATTCATCCAATCAAGCAAGCATGGAAAACTTTCCACCAAACCAGTGCGGGTTCTCCAGAACTCTGGTGGGAGCCAAGAGGGTCCATCAGGCCTCAGGGGCCATAGAATGAGGCCATCTGTCCTCAGGAAAACTGATAATTGTGATAACTTTCATTAGCCCACACTCTGGCATGCAAGAAGGCCCTGAAGAACCAAAGTATTCATACTATTCCAGACTTACAGCTAAATTTTTAAAATTCTAAAAATATTCTCAAACTCATAAGTATGTTTTTAAAAATATATATAATCTGCTTTATTCTGTTACAGAAAAAGATATATTGTTATTTACTGACTCCTGCCAATTAAAATTTTCAACAGCTTAATTCTATGTGACTTATCAATGTTTATTTGAAATCTTTTAATCTGCATAGTTTTCTATATGCTTATCGGTATTTTTTTCTTGAACGATTTCCATTTATTTTCCCAATAGAATTTGGGAAATGTGAGCCACTATATTTTTGCTGGGTGAATGAACCACAGTAGTTTAAAATAAAAATCATATATTTTGTTTATGTATTACTTAAAACATTTTTTTCCTTCATAGACTTGTGTTTTCCATAGATGTTTATTTCATGTTCTGTGAAGGTTTGAATTAGCTGGGTATTGCCACTTTTGAACAGTTGGTGGCTCCAATGCCTTGCAACTGTCTTGTAAGTGTGGCACCAAAGTAAGATAACTCTCTTTTCACTGTTCAATGCAGAATTTGAAAACAAAAGTGTATTTGAGTAAATGTTATGCATTTAATCAGAAACTAAAACTTTTACTAGATATGAATTCAAAAGAAAAGTTTTAATCCTAGTATATGATTCAGATTATGTAATACAATGTGAATACGTATTAGTATATTTACTAAGCACACTTAAAAGATCAAAGGCATTCTACTAGAAATATAGTATAGGCTGTATATGTAATTTTAAATTCTCTAGCAGTCACATTTTTAAAAAGAATAAAAATGAATGAAATTAATATTAATAATATATTTTATTTAATCCACTATATCCAAAATACTAACATTTCAACATGTGATTAACATAAAAGTTACTATGAGATATTTTGCATGCTTTTTTTTTTCCTTCATCGCCCAATGTAAATTTTATACTTAGAGCACATCTTAGTTTGGGCTGGTAGCATTTCGAGAGCTCAACAGCTGCATAAGGCTAGAGGCTATTATATTGGTGAGTTCAGGTCTAATGTAACTGAGCGTAGCCCTTCTATTCAGATTCTATGCAAGCTATTCATATCAGGTAGAAATTAGCATTTGTAAATGAAGTTCTGTAAGGAAAATCTCATTTTTGCATTAATTTTGGTCCTAAGATTGGAGCTTTTTTTCCTACAGAAAATCATCCGGGAGACTTAGCTTACAATTTTGCTGGGGTGGGAATGAAGCACAGGGTTTAGCTAGCAGTATATGAGTTTGTGTTACTGACACTTCTAGAGACAGCATTATCAAAGGATTTTTGGATTTCTCCAGAGCCATTGGTCCCTTAACATTTTAGACAGGTTATTTATAACATTTTGCCCAAGTCTCACTGTGATTTTTGGTTCTCCCCTTCCATATTTCCAAATTTTAGCTTGACACATTCTGTTAGCTGGCATTTGCAGTCTACTCAAACTCCATTGTGTTTCCCTTCACAGGCTGCTATTATCACCTGGATTGTGAAGAGCATGGCCTCTGGAGTCAAACCCGCTGATTTGAGTCCTGGCTCCATCACTAATTGGTCGTGTGATCTCAGACCAATTATATACTCTTTGTGCTTCAGTTGACATCTAAAAACTGCAGAAACGGGGCCCCTGGATTGCTTAGTAGGTTAAGCGTCTGCCTTTAGCTCAGGTCATGATCCCAGGGTCCTGGGATCAAGCCCCGAGTCAGGCTCTCTGCTCAGCGGGGAGTCTGCTTCTCTCCCACCCTTCTGCCTCTCCCTCTGTGTGCGCTCTCTCTCTCAAATAAATAAATAAAATCTTAAAAAAAAATTTTTTAAAAAGCTGCAGAAAATTATAATACTTGGCCCATGAGTTCTGGTGGAGATTAACAAGATACATTAATAATAGACATCTAACACACAATAAACATCAACATGTGTATGTCTTAGTTCAATACTTCAATCTTGTAATATATATTGGTGTTCTCTTATCAACCCTATAACATTTAACAAAGTAACTTGACACTAGATCTCTATTTTTTATTGGAGAATGAGGAATTTCACTGGAGGGTGCCTCCTACTGACACAGATAAGTCAATAAAATAAAGGTCTGGGTTAGTTTTCTTTAGATCGTCAGATAGGATCTTCTGAATATTTCTGGCTGAATATTTCTGGCTGAATATTTCACAAGGAAAGTGTTGAGGAAGCAGTGACTGAGAGTCATGGCTCTGGACAGCAATTTGGAAAATATATCTTCAAACCAAATAGAAGATTTTCTTATTCCTCCCCTGAGCTGTTTATTCTTTATTATATAGGATCTATTCTGTTGCCAAGGAAGGTGAAAATTCAACTTTGCAAGTGCAATTGTCCTATACATCTACACAGCATGTCTACTGTGTGATTATGGTGTGCTAGGATTATGGTGGTTATATTGGTATCACTTAGAGAAAATGAAGCAATTGAAAAAGTTTGAGAATAGTACATTGGTTCTGGATCTTGCTAAATAAACTTGACCTGCTACTTAAACACACATGCTTTTCAAGGTAGTCAAGAATGTTTATTACCTCCTCAACTGTAAATTGAAGTTTAAAAAATATTTAGGGCATCCAAAAAAAAAAAAAAGAGTCATCTCTACCATCTGCTAGAGCCTAATCTGGGAATAATGATTTAGGGAGGAAAAGGAAATGAAAGCCAGTAAATTGGTAACAATTCCAAAAACACCTACTAGAAAAGTATTTGTGTATTGGTTGGTATCTTGGATATTTCAATTGATAAGTATTTACCATCTGTGGCCACACCTGTTAGATCTATTTCTGAGCAATAAGAATGTAGAGTAAGTTAGGAACTAGAAACATAAAAGATATCATGTGGCATAATTTAAGATGAAATTGTACAGTAAGAATATACTGTATTTGTATTTTCTCTATCCATTAAAATATTCATGAATAGATTATATCCCCACATTTAATAAATACTTATTGTGTGCCTGATGTGGGATCTTCTGACTAACTTTATTATACATTTGGATCTCTTTTGTAGTTAACTACCATGTTCTTTGAAGGGACTAACTTTTACACAATAGCTTGCAGAGGTCTCTGCAGAATGGATGGGCTATGGGCAGTCACAGCTTGGATGAGGCTGAAGGTGGTAAGAACGATGAAGAGCAAATCCCAGAAAATTTCCTAAAGGAGAATCGATGATATAATGATTGATTATATGCATGCATGTGGATGCTAAAAGAGAAAGAAATCTCAATGACATAATCCAATAAGATGACAGTGATTCAGTCTGAAATGTTGTGATGAAAGGTAGTGAAACTGGGGCCCTTGGATAAGATGGTCTTCTTTTTCTTAACGATGACAGATTATTATTTGGAGGAGTGGAAAGCTGATGGATTCAGTTCTTGTAGAGGTTTCTCGGGAAGTGAAACAGGCAGGCAGCTAAGGATGAACAGACATATTGTAAGCAGAAAACAGAGCCAAGACATTGTTTGATGGCAAACATTTTGTTATGAGCCATAAATAGTTGGCTTTAGAGCTCCACGCAACAGAACTGCATAGCCTGCGAGGGCAGACAAGTTCTGTGTGCACAATGAAAGTTTATTTGATCCATGTTTTCTGCTTCTAATTAAAATCTCATGGTAAGAAAAAAGTTTTAACTTTAACCATAAATGCATAGCTGTTTTTACTGTGCAGACACCGCGGCAGTTTTTGAGTTTTGCAGATTAGCCAGAGAGGTATCTAAGAATGAAAATATTGAAATGAGTTACATCCACTCTTTTATCCAGGGCATCAGCAGTTGTTATGAGAATTGGAAAGGTAAAATAAAGGAAGTCCTAGGCTTCCATGGCCCAAGGTGATTCTCTTTCTTTATGCTTCAGTGAAAATTAGCTAAAACCAACAAATAATATCAGCTTTCCATATTTCTATTTTACGTAATTTATTTAAGAGTGTGTCTGTATATGTTGTTGTGTAAATATGTGTGTGTTTCCTTCTTAAATGTTTCTCTCTTAAGTGATCCTCAGCTAGAGCAGCTTAAAGTTCCAAAGCGTGTCACCAGGACTTAAAATACTCATTTTTAAATTTTCTGGCCAATATTCTACACCAATCACATTCCCCTTGTGCTAGATGCTTTGAGAATACAAAAGTAAACTCTTCCTTGATTCTGTACATAAGGACTTCCCTCTAGTGGAAATGATAAATCCTGTTTCAATGATAAATCCAGATATCACCAATAACGAGGTGATAAGTGCTAGAAGTGGAGCAGATATGTAGTAGGAGAATCAAGGTGGGGCTCATTGCTTCCATACAAGGCAAACTGGTTTCATGATCAATGAGTATAATCTAAGACCTGTTTGGGGACTGGGCATACAGGTCTGGGAGCAAATAACATAGTCAAAAACACAATGATGGGAAAAGGAAGTTATTCCATTTCGCTCAAATGAAGTACATACAACAGGGACAGTGGAAAACAACTCTGAAGAGGAAGATTGGGGGTCCCCTCAAGAAGGACCCAGTGTGGGAGGTTAGGAAATGGACACTGGTGTGTCACTGAGGCATTTAATGAGCAGAGTGAATGTTAGGGCAATGGCTAAGAGCACAGGCAGACCAGACACACTTGTGTTCCAGATCTGGTTCTGCCACTCACTGGCTTTGTCACCTCATCAAGTTACTTAACCTCTCTGAACCTTGATTATTTTCATCTGGAATTATAATTGTACCTAAAGGCTATAATGTGGATTAAATTAAAAGTGAGGTGAACTATCCAGACCCTGACACATAGTAGATGGTAAAAAAAAAAAAAAAAAAAAAAATTACTGCTAATAGCAATCCTGTTAACTATAATAATAAGATAGTCTTGGCTTTTGCATTATGTGAAATTATTTTCATTCCTGAACTACCGTTATGTGCAAAACCACCCACTGTCATTCTATTGCAGAGCTAGACTTATTTTCTGTTTTATTACTAAGATTGTCAATTTTGTTTTGCTCTATATGTATTTTGGTACAGCTTTGTATATTTGTAAAATATGAAGGTAAAAAACTATGCATATTTTTTTCGAATCTACGTAGTGGAAATAATGTCTTAATTCATTTGAGCAATTAAAAAATTTTCCAGTTTAAATTTTTTTTGTTTATTATTTTTCAAGAGGCCTTCTTTAAACCCAGTAACATTTTTAAAAAATATATAGAATTTCATAGCTGGAAGAGACATAAGAGACCATTTAGTTGAGTCCCTCTAGAGAAACTGAAAGCTCTGAGAGCCTTGGTGACTGTTTCAAAGTAACAATATTAAAGATGAAGGGAAATTTTGATCAGATCTAGAGGCCAATAACTCTCCCTCCTCATTATCTGGCTCTGTTTTTATTAACGTGATTTTAAGTGATTTTCTAAGAAACTTCACACAAAATACTGCAAAGAAATCCTTCTGAGCATTGTCTGGTCAAATAAAAATAAAACAATATAGCAATTTTTAATTTTATTTAAAGCATTGTCCAAATAAGCATACGAACAGCACAAAGATGTTAGTAACATATCCTTTGGTTCCTTTGGCTCTTTTAAGATAGTCGTTTAGATTTACTGCTTATACTTCCACCACTGACTCTTCAGAGTGATTTGGTTTTGCTTTCACTCGGCCCCCTCTCTGGCTGCCAGTCCAACGACTGCTGGTGTGGAGGGGAGTGCTGAGGCCATGAGGACAGGAGCCAGGGGCACGGTAGCAGGGGAAGCTACAGGGAAGAAGGGCAGACAGGAAGGTCGAGGACATTTTTAATAGTGTAAAGGGCTGGGATGCCTGTGTGGCCCAGTTGGTGAAGCATCTGACTCTTGATATCAGCTCAGGTCTTCATCTCAGGGTCCTGAGTTCAAGTCTTGAATTGGACTCTAAGCTGGGTATGGAGCCTACCTCAAAATTAATAATAATAATAATAATAATAATAATAATAATAATATAGAGGGTCTGGAGTGCTTCAATTTAACTACTGGCCTAATACATATAAGCTCCTGAAATTGTAGTAAGCTCCTGAAATTGTAGTAAGGCACATTAATTAATTTGGATATAAAGATATACATTTCATAAAAATTTACTCAGCTGCAAAACGAGCAGTAATAAAAGCTCCCATTAAATATCTGAGAATCTCTTGTGATAAGAATGTGAGGTGAGCGCTAGCTTTCCTTTCAACACTTTTTCTTCCACTAACCTTTTAGTGTACTTTCTTTCCTTCATCAAGTGTTGGGGAATGTAGATTCTTTTTTTAGGACAGTGTGGAGTTTATTTAAATAAAATATTTATTTTCCTGGCAGCCCGGGTGGCTCAGTAGTTTAGTGCCACCTTCAGCCTGGGGTGTGATCCTGGAGACCTGGAATGGAGTCCCAGGTCAGGCTCCCTGCATGGAGCCTGCTTCTCCCTCTGCCTGTGTCTCTGCCTCTGTCTCTCTCTCTCTCTCTCTCTCTCTCTCTCTGTATCTCTCATGAATAAATAAATAAAATCTTTAAAAAATATTTATTTTCCAATTACATCTGTAAATTTAGAAAACACTTGACATGATAAAAAGGGAAGTAATAAACCAGAAATAACTAGTTAGTATATTTTATCACCCATTTTTCTAGTATTAGAAAACACTTGACATGATAAAAAGGGAAGTAATAAACCAGAAATAACTAGTTAGTATATTTTATCACCCATTTTTCTAGGCAATTTTTACTATAGCTGCAAATATATTCTTTATATATTTTCAATGTTAATTTTTCTATCCAAAGTTCCTCTAGTTAGAATGCCATTTTTGTTGACTGGATGATATGCCATCACATCGATGAAGTGATATATACATTATTTTCATTAGTGCTATGAGTGAGTAAAAATAACAGTATGTGTCTGTACTACCTAAGTCTTATGATTCTCAATATTCTCACAAGAAAATATTTGTACTTTATTTTAAAATTTCTATTTGATCAAATTGCACTTTGAAATATTCAGAAGGACACTTGTCAAGCAATTACACAATGAAAACAACTTGCTTCTTGAGCTTTGTGCTTTCTGAAGCTATGGAGCTTTTATTTGTACACTTTGATCAGGACATCTCTAGCTTCTTATGGTCCCTATTTGTTTATGTGCATGTCTATCTTTCTGAATTGCAAATTTTTTGAGGGTGAGGACTGCATGTGATTCAGCTCTTCATCTCTAGCTCTTATACATGGAACAGAGCCTGGCATATAGGTGCTTTGATGTTTCAGTGAATCAATGGGATGATTCAGGGCACACTGAGTATTGATAAAGAAGTCAGTAGGTTTGGTCCAAGTGAATGGTTTAGGTGGTGCTTTTTTGGATTTTGGGGGAACATTCACTGTGTCACATGTGTGGAGAGGGTGGTATTGGAGATCTAGTATGATCATTTCTCCAGTTTTTCTCTATGTAACATCTGAGAAGTGAGAATAAAGAATGGAGAGTGCAGGGAATGTGTTTTGAATTCTGAAATTTGGAATGTAAATTTTTTTTTCTCCTGGGAGAGGAATAAACTAATTAGTGAAAGCCAAGGCAGAGTTTAAAAATATGTTGTTTTATGATGGTAGATAAAACTTCTTGACATATTATTTGTGATTATTTACATTTATTTGGATTCAAAGAGATAAAGCAGACTGATACAACCTGTGTATTATAGGTATTTTTCTGCAGAATATTTATGTTTTCCTCCTCATAAAGAGCAACAGAGAGCGTTCTATGTTTGATTTCCATGGTTAATATGCCATGGACCAAGTAATCAGTATTTTAATTTGCATAGTACATGTTATGCTCAATAGTTATTTGCCAGAGTGAAAGGAATGATTTACATCTGAAAGTGAGTAATGAGCACTGGTATGGTTTTAGTTTTAAAATTATACTTTCATAAACATAATTATTTTATATTCCTAACCATGTTTTGTGGTATTGAGGCTAATTCGAAGGCTATTAGACCAATAGACATTGTGACTTAAAATTGGTGGTTTCATTCTAGTGGTCTACTCTCAAATTAATGAAGAGCAAATATCAGACGTGTTATCATTATTAAATTATCACGAGCCAGGCTTCATGATCATACTTGAGTGGAATGAATAGGAATATAAGCATCCACTCTCATTAGTTTTTCTAATGAGGCAGGATACATCTAAGTCTCCTATAATAATTGGTTAGACTTAAGATATGACATCTAGAATTGCATGCATTGATTCAGCACACATTTACTGAGTTCCTAGATCCTGTGAACAGTGTGGAGCAGCTTAAGATTTTCTTAGGGAAACAATGCGTAACTGCAGGATCGCCTAAATAATGATATGTAATTGATCAGCAAGTAATCATTGACACAATAGCATGCTATAGAAATCTAGTGGTGGCAAGAATAATTTGAGTGATGTGGCTGGAAAAGTCTTCCTAATGAATAAGAAACTTGAGCTTTTAAAGAGAAAGAAGGGAAAAGATGATTTTAGGTTTAACTAATGCTTATGAGTAGAAACAAACAAGGTATATTTTGAGGGGGAGTGATGGATTTCTCTCCCTCTGACAGAAACAGAGGGTCCATGTAGGAAGGAGAGTGGATTTACAGCAAAGTAAAGGGTATTCACTTTGTCTAAATATCAAGCTTGCATAAACATTTTATGGTAATTACTCTGGATCCCAAACCAAGAGTCCATTTGGGTAAGGTCCAGAAATCTGTATTCTAGTACTTCAAGTTAACATGATCCAGGTATTCCCTGAGTTATACTTCAGTAGATGTTAGAGTCTGCTTTGCCATCAATTAGTAATTTTCTTTCTTTTTTAATATTTTATTTATTTGACAGAGAGAGAGCACAAGCAGGTGGAGAGGCAGGCAGAGAAGAGAGAGAAGGAAGCTCCCCATGGCCAAGCAGAGATCCCAATGTGGGCTAGATCCCGGGACCCTGGGATCATCACCTGAGCCAAAGGCAGATGCTTACCTGACTGAGCCACCCAGGCACCCAAATTAGTAATTTTCTTGAATAGAGTACAAGCCTGCCACAAACTGACTGATCTGGGCTCAGGATGGAAGATGATTTAAAACAGCAAGGGGCTGTAGGTGATGAGTCTCCTCTGGTAAATAAAGCAATCAATTGGTAATTTAATGAGAAAAGGTGGGGCAGCTGGAATGAAAAAGATGAATATGAGAAATAGGGGAGACACTGGCAAATCTTATAATTTATATCACAGGGAGGCATTAGGAGAGAAAGGATACAAAACATTCTGGGCTAGCAAGAGGATTTTTATTAATAAAAAGAACAGACTTCAGAGTCTTGTGTTTGTGAATTTAATAGGGAAATCAGTGGATGAAGGAAGAGTGTGAAAGGGGGGAGACGAGAAAATCCTTTTAGTAAAAGGATTATGCTAATGGTAGCATAGCCAAATTAGAAAGCAGAGGAGGCAGATGAGAGGACAAGCCCTGTGAGCACTTGGTGCACCCGGCCAGGATCACCCCCATTGGTAGGAGACCGACCTGGAGATGCTTCCTCCGTGCACTCATTCTCTAGCTCTTCTTAACCGGTGACCACAATAGACACAGACTCTGGGGCTTCACACAGCAGGTTTCTTTTCTTTTCCCTTTCTCTCAGTGTACTAGAGGCCAGAAGTCTGCAATCATGATGTCAGCTGGCCTGGTTTCTCGTGGAGGCTCCAAAGGAGAAACCCTTCCATGTCCCTCTCCCAGCTTCGAGTGCTGGTCTTCCCTGGGTTGCAGCTGTATCACTCCAGGCTCCATCCCTCTGCTCACATGGTCCTTTCCTCTGTCTCTGTGACCTTTCCTCTTTTAGAAAGACGTCACTGACTGGGTATAGGGCTCACCCTAAAACCAAGATAATTTCAAGAGCTTTAATCAACGACATCTGTGGAGACTCTATTTTATTTTTTTCTTAAAAGATTTTCTTTATTTATTCATGAGAGATACAGAGAGAGAGGCAGAGACCTAGGCAGAGGGAGAAGCAGGCTCCCTGTGAGATGTGAGACTCAATCCCAGGACCCTGGGATCACGCCCTGAGCTGAAGGCAGACACTCAACCATGGAGCCAGCCACCAGGTGCCCCAAAGACCCTAATTTCAAATAAAGGCACATTCTGAGGTTCTGCATGGAATTTTCGAGGACTCTGTTCAACCCAGGACATTCTGCTAGGAATATGTAGGAAAAGAAGAGGAAGTCCTAAGGTGGAAGCTTTGGGAAATACTTACCAATAGGAGGTAGAAGAAAGGAGAGAAACAGGCAAAAGAATAGAGATATACTGGAGAGCCAGAAGGAAGACAGTGCACCACCAGGAACGCCAGAGAAGTTCTAGACTCCACAGAGATCCAGGCCAGCAATGTCAGGTTCAGTGGTTATATGCATAAAATTGGCTACCAGGGTGATTGGTGACAAGGATGGACAATTGGACAAGGGTGATTTAAGAACATCAGAAGAGCAGGCACAAGATGATTTGAGACTATGGGCAGAGAAAAGAGAGTGAGGAAAAACTAGGATGATAGGAAACAGATCAGATGGAGTATTTCTTCCCCCAAAGATAGAGAGGATCAGAATACAATTCTCCTCCAGGAGAAGGTTGGCAATTATGGTAAAGTGTCCCCAGACACAACCAGAGAGATAATCATTCCCTCTTTTCACAAAATCTGGATCAAGAGAATTCAAAAGTGGTCAGACCACTTTTCTCCTCTGCCTAGGAGCATGAATTGCTTGTACTTTTCATATGCATATATAAAGAATTAGGCTGAATGCTAATTGAATTGCAAAGACATTTGTAAGGTAATATCACATCTAGAGAGAGTTAATAAGGCCTATGCACGGACCTTATTTATAAATAGCAAAGATTAAACATATGATAAAAGGAATCTTTAGATGGAAGAATTAAAGATCAATTATGACAATGGTACACAGCATTGAAAGCCCCTAGAAGAATTTCCTACTCGTTAATCAAAGATAATTATCAATTATGAGGCTTTATCATTAGCGGAGTGTCTACACGTTGCATCTTAAAAAGCTGATGATAATTAGTCTCTAGTTCTTGCTCTAAGTGCTCATTATGTTCAGAGAGAAGTACTCTTTCCTTTTAAAAATTAACTTTTAGCTCATGACCTTGGGCAACTTAGACTCTCCTGTCCCTACACTGAGTTGAGATAATGCTTATTTTTTCTTTTACTCAAAAACAAAACAAAACAAAACAAAAAAACTGATGGCTGCATAAATGCTAGATCATATGAAGAAACCATACTATGCATACAGAGGGGGCAAAAGGTTTTAGCTCTGGATAGTTGTTCAATTTAGAAGAGTAGATTTATTACCGTAATTATATCAAAGATGTAACTAATAGATCAGGAACTAGGATGACTATTTTTTCAATGGGGAAGAATAATAACATCTATTTATTGAGAGATTTTGTCAACTAAGAATTGTACAGAACACTTCACCTAAGTTATCTCGGTTAACCCTATCAATAACATTATAACACAGTTATGCTTTCCCCTCCTTTTACATAATAAGGAAAGAAAGTATCAGAGTGATTTAAAAACTTGGTCAAGGGCAGCCCCAGTGGCGAAGCGGTTTGCCGCCGCCTGCAGCCTGAGGTGTGATCCTGGGGATCTGGGATCAAGTCCCACATCAGGCTCCCTGCATGGAGACTGCTTCTCCCTCTGCCTCTCTCTGTCTCTATAAATAAATAAAATCTTTTAAATAAAATAAAATAAAAACTTGGTCAAGATGACACAGATGATTAATCATTCTGGAGAATATTTGATATGTAGTATTAAAATTCACCTAATCTGAAGATGTTAATATTTAAGATATTATAATATCAGAAGTTACAGGAAAACAATCAGGAAAATAATTAACTCTTGATTAGATAATTAATTTGGTGATAACATTAAACTTTAAAGATATCCAGCTCACATTTTAATCACAGAAAAGAAAATGAAAAGAAGTAAAACAGACAATGGAGATTTATCGAAAGTCAAATGGTACATGATACAGTGGTCCATACATAATGTTAGTTGGGAAGTTATGACCCAGTTTTAAAGGTGTTTGTTGGTACTATTCCATCAGATAGTGATATTTTCCACTTTGAAAATAACATAAAAATCTAGCAATTAAGTTGAAGTTAAAAGGTTGACTGCTGCTTAAAAAATAATAAAAGAATTCAGATCAAATTAATGCAGGACACATGAAAACGTCAAACTAAGGGGGGCAGATTCATTCAGTAAAGTTATGAAATGTGCGTAAGTGCATAATATTTAGTCACTCACTGTTCAGAAGGCAGAGGCGGGCTCCTTTGAACTCACGAGGCTTATACTTGGGCAGATAAACTCTTGTGGCCACTCAGTTATCACATTAAATAACCAGCAATGAACAAGTATAAAGTTTGGGTTGTTTTGTTTTTGCAATTCCTGAAGACATTATTTAAGTAGGAATAGTATGTATTCCATACAGGTAACAAATGAATTTGTTTGTTCATGCAATTGCCTTTCTTAAGCATTGGTTTAATAAATGGTAGATGAATGTGAGTTTTGCTCTATTGGAAACCAAAAATAGTGAGGGTCATATTAATTGGTACAAACTGTACATTTCAAAATGAGAGAAATGTGTACTGTTTTTATTGTCATTATAATGTAGTATAATTTGCACATGTACTAATATCACAACTTTGAAGGGCACTGTTTTCATATTCTTACATACAAACTAGAAGAAAGTTAGAGAACTTTAGTTTAATAAACTCATTGAGTGTTCCTGCTTTATTTTCTTAGTATCTGTATCAATACTTTCATTCTTGTTTACAAAGCAACTAATATTTTTATTTCTCAGTAATTCTCTGAAAGAAATGTCTTTCAGTAGAGATTAAAATACAAAACCTGTAAAATTAAATACAGTTTAAAATACTTTTGAAATTTCCATACAGGAGAAGTTTGTTCATAGAATGCTGTTTGTTCATAGAATGCTTTGCCTTAAAAAATAATTACTATGAAATAATGACATAAATGCATCTAATGCATTTCAAAATTATGGACGAATATATATTGGTGATTAGAAGATGAGAATTTTCAAATTGAAAATATACATTAGCAGTAGATACATAGTTTTAGAAAGACTCTGCTGGAAAATGTGTTTCTGATTTCCATGTAAATTTCAACCTGGTGTCTGGTTTTGAGTATTTTATGGAATGTTATACTTTGCTATGAGTTCTCTCTTGCAGGCAGCTTTTTCTCAACCATTGCTCTGAACCTGGGGAGACATCAGGGTAGGATCCTTCAATTTCTTTCTGGTTACTTGGTGGCAGAAATTCCTTACCTCCAATTTGGCTGCCTTTAGTTGGGCAGCTAGGGGAATAGAGGCTGCATTTGGGAGAGGTAGGAGGTAGGGCAAGGCAAAAGTCTGGATTTTTTTTTTTTTTTTTTTTGGCAATAGCTAAGTGGAAGCACATGTATTGAGGATATTCTTGTTCTAACCACCTCCAATTTATCCCAAACTTTTGGCCAAATACAAGACAACAGATGGATGAGATTCACGCAGTTTATTAGTCACATATACTCATAGTCCAGGGGAGGAGAATACCATACCCCACACAGGGCCCTCTTGGTTGTACTTGGGAGCAGAGTGAACCAGCAGAGGCTTTGGGAGGCAGGCTTTGTAGAGAAAGGAGGGTGGGTGAGGTGCCCTTAGTTCCCAAGGAAGGATGAGGGGAGATGGCTTAGGTTGAAAATAAGGTGGGATGGAGGTGGTGTGACTGATACTGGAGTTGACCAGGGAGAGAGCCTTTCCTGTTGGATGTGGTGTGAGTGGGGGTGAGGGGGGATCATATCTGGTAAGAACAGAACTCATAGCTAAACTTTTGGGACCCTATAAGGCTCAAAGATGTCAAGGCAGCACATGGGACGGTACAGTTCTCACAATTTAAAGTTTAATGGAAGAACAAGGGAAGAGCAATTACTACCTCAGGCAGCTAGTACCAAGTGAGGCACTTTTCGGGCCAGAATAGAGTCACTGCAGGGCTCTGGACCCCTACAGAGATGAGTTCAAGCTTGTTGTACACAAGGAATAGCAGGGAGTATCAGGGTTCTACCCATTTATGATAGGTTGAGTCTATCATAAAAAAGCCTGCCTCCCAAAGCCCCTGCTGGAGCCAAAAAGAAGTAACGGTTTTGTCCGAGGCAATAGAGTGTGCAAGGAGTTGGCATGCCTGGCTTACATTTTGGCTCTTACCAGATACACGGCTTCTGAAGGTTACTTAATCTCTTTGTACTGCTGTTTTCTCATTAGTAATATAATAGTCACTGTCTCATGGGGGTGGGGCATTAAATGAGAGAATACCTGTAAGCACTTAATAGATATTAGCTATTATTGATTTGGTACACAAGTTACCCCAACCAGCTTCTGAGGGTGAGCTAACCAGTGTCCAGTCTTAGTGTAAAGCAACTGTCAGAATTGACGGCAATGTGATGTCATTAAGATCACCTAAATCATACCCAAATTTCTTCATTTCTCTTTACAAGGTCTTGAGTTGACACATTTTAGATGGTTTCTTGGAAGCTTTGCATTTAGAAGATCCAAAGGTGTATTTTAAATAAAGACCATTTAAAGATTCTCCTATTTAACAGTATTGGTATTTCAAAAGCAAACCACATGGCTATTAGATAAAAGGCATTCAATAAATGTTTACTGAATAACCTTTGAAAAAAGAGCCATTATCACTTATCAAAAGAAGGAAATTTCTCCCTAGCTTCATCTGTAATATTTAGAGGTAAATTGAAAAAAATGATTGGTTTTAATATAGTATGTAGAGGTTGTTCTAGAATGTTCATACAAAAAGCACTTTGGTATTGCATTCTGGTTGGAAGAAGGAAACTTGTCTTGAAGTGTCACAACAGAGCCGGCGCATATGGTTTGGTTTGCTTGGGTCCTGGCATAAGGATACTTCTAGAGAAACAAGCCCTCCAAGCCAATTTGGCTCATCTACTGTGGTAGTAATATGGAATAAAAAGTAGATATAAATATCTATTTTTTGTAATTGTTGGGTGGAACATTTTATATGGGCTAATTTCTCATTAGCCCCTCCTCCATTTTTATATAACTTCCCACCTACTTGCTTTGTTGAAATAAATGGCGAAAACAAAGAGAACTTGCTTACATGTCTCTATAATCTCTATTATGCCTGGCCAGTGGTTTGTTTTTTTATATTTAGTATGTATTCAATCAATATTTGTTAGTTGATTAGTTTTTACTGAACCATCAATAAATCTCAGTTGTGTTTGTGATTTTACCCTTGCAAGACAAATTGTTTTAGAAATTCCAAGTGAGTGAATTGTACCAGGTAATCTCTAAGGGTTCTTTTAATGGTAATACTATATGATGATCAAATCTATCAAGGAGAGATCTTGGTAAAGAAAAACAGTTTCAGTAAAACCTGGGGATTTATTAGCCTTATGTTGACACAGAAGGAATTCTAGTAGAATAAAATTCCATAGATAAAAATTATATATAATTACTAGTAAAAAGTCTGATAAATTAATAAACCACCTTTGCTGTTACTGAATGTAACCAATAGGTTAGAATAATAGTAGTTAACCCAACATTATAGGGTTGTTCTAAAGATTAAGTGAATGACTTAGTATCCATAAAAAGCATGTAGAGGACTGTCACCTAGGCACTATACACATCTTTATGGTCATTCTTCTTGTTCTTCTGATAGATATATATAGTTGACTCAGGCAATCTTCCCATGCTTGGTGGCTACAGAAGAAGTTTATGGGGGAAGTTTCTCCCAGCTCCCCTTAGGATACATCTGTAAATCTTTGCTTGAAGTCCTTGAATTTAAAAGCAGCTGATTTTTTTCAATTCTCATCTATTAAGAGAGCTTCTCCAAAAAAGAAAAAAAATCTAGTATTCATGGAATTGATGTCAAAAGCCAAGTGAGCACTATATCACTGAAGAAGTATCTCAGCCATTTCCCTGGAATGGTTTTAAAGCAAGCAATCTGCTCCTGAAAGTGCTGCCTTTGACATCAAATGGTCATTAAAAGTCCCATGACACTTAACTAAGACTTCAAATTATTCATCTCTATCTCTTGGCAAGGGTTCCAATTTGAGATTAAATTCCTTTTAAGTGGTTGAGGCATTTATAGTCCACCCTGCCTCATGCTTTGAAGTAGTTTTGTTTAACTGGAGTAGTACTATCCTCAGATGCCTTTAGATGAAGAGATGCTTGTCACTCATAGGCTTAGTGTTGCATCATTCACATTTAGAAAATCCACCTGACCCACTCATGGTCGATGGTTTTTTATAAATTGTAAACCGACCGAATTCCGTTGTCACTTTTAAATCACTCAAAGTCTTCATTTTTTTTTCTATCTTCCTTTTTAGAAACTCCCCTGAGCACTCTTATCGTAGAAGTTCTTTGAGAAATGTCTTTAAAAACAACTCCAGAGGTGATAAAGCTCAGAAGGGCCCATAGAGATAGGAAGGACGGAAGCAAAAGATGAGGCTAAGGCTGACAAGAGAATAAGCTGGACTTTACCGTGATAATAAGAACCTAATAGAGTCTGAATGCAATTCTTACAACTTCTGCATTCTTGCAGAGGATCACAGTGAGTGTTCCAAGGCAGTAACATGAACCAATTTTTAAGAAGTTAACTTCTCATGTACCCTCTGAACATCTTTTTTTAAATTTTTTATTTATTATTTATTTATTTATTGATAGTCACAGAGAGAGAGAGAGAGAGACAGAGAGAGGCAGAGACATAGGCAGAGGGAGAAGCAGGCTCCATGCACCGGGAGCCCAACATGGGATTCGATTCGATCCCGGGTCCCCAGGGTCGCGCCCTGGGCCAAAGGCAGGCGCCAAACCGCTGCGCCACCCAGGGATCCCCCCTCTGGACATCTTTTCTGAATGCTATCAAGCCTCTGAGTTGGGACCTTCCACTGCAGGCTTTTTGCCCGTGGATTGTGCCCAGATGCCATTTCATGCAGTTTCCAATACAAATTCCTCCGGACCGAAGACCTCGGCTTCCAGTCCAGTATTTCATCCTACTTCCAGCTGGCCTTTCTCATCCCTTCTCTTCTCGGAACCTCTTCGCACGCTCGCTCTCCCTTCCATCTCCATCAGCCCGTCGTTCCTCGGGAAGGACCGGGAAAGCGCCGCCAAGCTCTGGTGTCGGTGAGGCGGCTCCGAGGTCTCTCCCGCGGGGGCCCCGGTGACAGCGGGAAGGTGGGTGCGGCCCCCGGACGCGCGCCGGGGGCGGGGCGCGGGGCGGGGCCTGGGCGCGGGGCGGGGCCTGGGCGCGGGGCGGACCGTGGAGGGGCGGGGCTTGCCCGCGGAGCGCGGCGGGCGGGCGGGCGCGTCCCAGGTTGGCTGCTGCTGGCTGAGCCCGCGGCCACGGCCACGGCGGCGGCGGCGGCGGCGGGAGCTGGATGCTCTCGGGCTCCGTGCGGCTCCAGCCGTTTTCCTCCCTGGTGCAGCGCCAACGCGTCCCCGCGGGAGAGGGAAACCCACGGCGCGTAGCTGGAGAACTCTGCTGTCTCAGTCTAGGGGCTCCTCGGGAGAAAGCCAGGTGCCCCCAGGTGACGCCGGTGTCCCAAAACGGCCCCGGCACGCCGGCCGCCAGCTTGCACCTTTTGGGAACCGCGACCGCCGAGCGTCTTCCAGCGCCTGCAAGCAGGGCGCGCGGGGGAGAGTGGTGTCCACCTCGTGGGCAGGGGCGACGAGGACACCGAGGATGGACGCACGGAGCTGGCGCGCGGGGTGTTGCTGTCTCCTCCTTCTGGCTCTGGTTGGGTCTCCTCGGAGCGAGGGAATGCAGAGCTGCGAAGAAGTTCGGAAACTTTTCCAGGGGCGCCTGGTGGGAGCTGTCAAGGGGCTCCCGGATTCGCCGCGGGCAGGTAAGGCGGGCGCGCGGGCGCGGGGCGTGCGCCTGGACGCGGGCCGGGGGCGCCCTGAGCGCGCACTCGGCGCTGCGGGGCTCTCGGGGTGGCGCTTCGCGGGAAGACGAGCTTCCAGGCGCTCCGGCCGGGCGCGGGGAACCTGGTGGGGGAGGACTCTGGGCGAGCTCGGGTGGGCCCCGGGCGCGGCGCATCTGCGGGACTGCCTGCCCCCGCGTGCGGCTGAGCGGGGCTGCGGGCGTCTGCCGCCGGCGCCGGCTCCGGCTCCCTGGTGTCCGCCGACGCGGAGGGAGAGGCGGGCGGAGGGACGGCTGCGGGCCGCGCGGCCTGACTCGTTTCCGCTGCGAGCGGGACTCTCCGCGCCGCCCCGCCGGGCCCCGGTTTGCTGCTTTCTGGCGCGGTGACAGAGTTGGTCGGTCGCTCCAAGTTTGATGCTAAATCGCAAGCCTCGCGTTCTCCTTTGCCGGAGACTGGGCACTGCCTAGGGCAGCCGCTCTCCTTTTTAACTAGGACTCGGACCCCGAACGCGCAGTGGCCTGACCCCGCGCCGCCCCCCGCGCCCGCCGCGAGCCCCGCTTGCGGGGAACCTGAGCTGCCCAGTGTCTCTCGGACCGCCCGGCAGTTTCGGCGCCTGCAGTGTGAGGAGGCAACAGGCGATCAGGTCGAACGTATCGGGAAGCCACTCGCTAAACAGGGATGAGCTGTACCCCCAGACTGAAGGGGCAAGAAGACCGTGATCGAAGCCGTGTGGATCTGCCTCTGGCAAGCGCCACTTGCCCGCACGTGCAGCCCCGCGCCCCGCGCCC